>NW_024067566.1:8293-294390 GCF_015533775.1 Penicillium roqueforti | reverse complement strand
ACCTCACACAGCCGCCCCCCCCCAACAACAGAAACCACCCATACAAGCGCTAATCAGCCAACGATTTAATGATTACAACCCGTGGCCATCCTATAATTCGTCTTTTAATACCAAAACCCCCCCCCCCTCAAATCATGAAGCGGTCCCTGTGAGCCTCGCGCCGATTACAAACATCAACTAGACGTCGATATCTTGCCCCCTCTGGGGCTTTGCGCTCGCCATGCCGGCACATCGAACCCGCCTGGCTTTCGAGCCCCTATCGCCTCTTCTCGACATTCGTGAGGTTGTTGAATCTACCCCTAATTTCGAGTTTGCGATGAATATTACCTGTGACTCTATCGATGAATTTCCGCTCGCAGACTTTGAGAAGCTTGTCCTGTTCCAAGTTGTCCTGAGCGGAAAACCACTGGTCATCAGAGGATTTGATAAACATCTTGATAAGCAGATTTTCTCAGAAAAATGGCTCCGAGAAAAATATGCGAAGAAAGGTAAGCTCACGCTCTTGAGTCTTCTCAACCTTCGTTGGTTGATTCTAACTGCAACCTCTCTTAGTTGAGGAGGTTCGAGATCTGGTAAAAAAGAGGACCCAGAACTTCAGTATGGGCCATTACCTTGAAAACCTACCACTTCTCACGCGGCAGATAACTGTCCACAACTACGCAGACAAAGTAGTCCAACGGCTCTACCTCAAGGACATCGACTGCCCTCCTGAGTGGCACGCTTACCTTGAGAAACTGTTACCTCCTTCATTGTTTTACCTCAACGAAGCACCCAAAGCCTTTGAAGGCCCTGCGTCGGGAAAGACGAATCTGGCTGAAATCCCTAGGACCCCCCAAGGCGACCTCATCGCCCCAGCGGGCGATTTGATGAGCAGTCTGCCCCCAAACATGCGTGCGGAGAACCTGATGTGCTACATTGGCCATGAGGGTACTTACACACCAGCACACCAGGAGATGTGTGCCAGTCTCGGTCACAATATAATGGTCGACGCGTCCGACGGGTCTCCAGAATACGGCAAGCCAACGGAACCGGGTTCTTCAATATGGCTCATGACAGAGACCAAAGATCGGCGGATTGTTTCCGAATACTGGATGTCTGTTCTAGGGCACGATATTGACATCGAGGATTTCTTTGCTCCTTTGCATGCATGGAAGATTGCACCATTCAAGACCTGGGTGGTGGAACAAAAACCCGGGGATCTTATTCTTGTACCTCCTCTCGCTGCACACCAGGTTTGGAACCGTGGCACTCGGACAATGAAAGTTGCCTGGAATCGCACTATCGTTGACACCCTCGAGCTGGCTCTGCGTGAAGCTTTACCGCATGCGCGGATGGTCTGCCGCGATGAGCAATATAAGAATAAAGCCATTGTTTACTTCACTCTCGAACGATATTCCAAACTGTTGCGGCAGGCAAAAAATATCGACCACCCGGTGGTGATTCAACTGTGGGACGACTTTAAGCGGCTATTCAGCATGTACAAGAATATTTTGTTGTCTGAGTCATTCTCACAAAAAAACCCAGAGAAGAATGTCGAGTACCACGAGTTTCAAAGCAATGTCACCTGCTCATTCTGCCGGTGCAATATATTTAACAGGTTTCTTACCTGTTCTGGCTGTGCCTACGCTCTCGGCGGCGAAGAAGATCCTTATGATGTCTGCATGGATTGCTACGTTATGGGTAGAAGCTGTGGCTGTGTTTCGAACCTTCAGTGGATGGAACAATTTACATGGAAGCACTTGACCGAGCGTTATGAAACATGGCGACGGTTGATATTTTCCTCTGATGAGAACAACAAGGATTTCAAGGTTCAGTTTCCCACTTTCCTTGTCGCCCGAGGTCAGGCAGGCAAAAAGTCTGTGGCGGAGATCTGCCAGGAGCAACTGGTGCGCCGCCCTTGGAATGACCCTAAAAAGCCCAACCCCGTGGCAAAAATCACAAAAGACGCTGATAGTGAAGACGAAAATCGATCTAAAAAGCGCCGCAAATTGCGGCAGTCTCTCCTGGCAAAATCAAATGACGTCGGCCGCTGTCACGTTTGTCTTCATTTTGAAGTTAGCTGGAAACTCGCTCCATGCTCAAACTGTGACCAGCGTTACTGTTACGGCAGTTTGTTCCGCGCGTTTGAAATCTCCCCACAGGAGGCGATGGAAAAACATCACTGGCTCTGTCCAAAATGTCGTAAAGAATGCAGTTGCGCTGCTTGCCAGCGTGACCCTTCGATGAAACCGTATGAGCCTAACTGTACCATTCTGGGCCATGACACTAGTAAGGTTGCCGATCCCCGCAGTATCGAGACCTTGGTGGATTTCCGGAAATCGAATCTTTGGTGGTTGAAGAAATTTGGTGATGATGTTCATGGACGCATCCAAAAACGCCAGAAGGAAGCTGAGGAAGCCGAACTGGAACGACATAAGACCCTCGAGGACCAGGGCTTCAGCTTCGAGTCCAGCCCATTCGACCAGCCGGTACCGAATGGGGACGGAAACGATGAGAACGAGGACGATGAGAATCTACTGGTCCTTTATGAGGACTACGGGGGAATCCCCGTTGACCCATCGTTGGTGATCCAGGACTCTGTTGAGACCGTAAGCACTTGAAACGGCCATGAACGTTGCTGTATTTTCCGGATTTGAGCATACAACAGAGATTACATGCGCAAGATGATACAGAAGGATTAAAAGTGGGATATGAACACTGAATATTTGCAAAATGGTGTTTGATTAAGGAAATCGGATGTATTATTTGTGATTCCCCGAAGGGTTTATCTCTTCTGCGACAACATGGTTTAAAAAAAATCTGGCTGTACTAATAGTGAACATATATGTATTCAAGTTGGATTGAATTTCTGGCTAGGCACCTTTATACTCGTACTGTAGATCCTTGAGGGATGCAAGGTCAACAGAGAGCATGACCTTTCGAGCGAGTAGAATCACTACGAGCATGGCTGTACAAGGTCAGAGTAGATACCCCAGCGAAGAAAGAGCAGACTTACCTCCAGGAATCAAGTACAGTACTGGTCGGATCGCATAAGATGATCCTGTAGAAAGAGAGACCAAAGCCAGCAACAAGCAAAGCGCACTATTGCCAGGTACCAGAGTCCCATGGATCCGAGCAATACGTTCGGTGTGGAATGTCATAGGTTTCTTGCCTTTGCGATCAGGCTGGAGAGGAGAGCGTTTCATGATATACGCCGTTGTCAACAACGAGACTAGACCGAGGAGCGAGAACAATCGTTCAGCCTGACTGGAAGCTGACAGCACCGAAGGCACAAATACTGTCGCAGCCAGCAGTGGAAGTGCAGTGAAGATCACCTGGAAACATGTTCAGCGTGGATTCTCGAATATAGAAGAAAGAAAGATATGTACACTGTACTGGGCATTCCGAGCATCATTCTGGCTCTGCAGCTGCTCGATGACGCGTTCCTGTTCCTCTTCATCCAACTCCTCTCGTTCGCCCTCCGATTCCTCAGGGTACCGAAACGCCTTGCGCAATCTCACCGCAGCCATTTCTCTAAATCTCAAAGCAGCGTTGTAATCTCATCCGTTGGCGGTGCAGTGACGTCGAAACCGTCCGATCTGTTTGTCTTGTTTGAACACTATTTTCTTCCGCAACCTCTCCACCCCCCAACCCCAACCAGCCCGACAAAACAACCAAACAAACCCTCCAAAACACCACAATGTTCTTCTCCCGAGCATTCACGCGGCGCGCCGCGCTCGCCCGGCAAACCGCCCGCCCCAAGCCAGCCAGCCGCCGCACAATGATCGCCGCGCCAGGCCCGAACGCCGGCCCACTGCTAGAACGCCGTGCAGACCGCGAGCTCCCGAACCCGAAGCCTGGCCGGAAGTGGCTGTATACACTCCCGATCTTCATCCTTACGACTGGAGCGGGCATGCTGGGCATCTTCAATTACCAGAAGTCGTCGTCGAGCATCGTGAACAGCACGCTGTATGCGCTGCGGACGTCGCCGCGGGCTCGTGAGATCCTCGGCGACGAGATCTACTTTGCGCAGCAGATTCCGTGGATTAGTGGCGAGATGAATCAATTGCATGGGCGCATTAATATCTCGTTTTGGGTTAAGGGGACTAAGTCCCAGGGCAAGATGAGGTTCCGAAGCATTCGGCCGGATCGTATGAGCTATGTGAGTTTTTGATTTATTTTTTTTATGGTTGTGATAAGTGCTGATTTGTTTTGTTTTCTCTTCTAGTTCCGTACTGAGGAATGGAGTCTGGAGACTGAGGATGGAAAGGTGGTTCAATTGCTTGACAGTGATAGCGATCCCTTCCGGAAGAACTGAAGATCGGGGCGAATATCGGGGAGAGAGTGTACAGATACAGCAGTGCATTGGCTCGGGCGTTTAGGGTCATTCTTTATGGGACCATTTGTTGCGTTATCAACTTGGCGAAGCCACTGGTTTTTTCTCAATGGCTAAGAGAAAAAAGAAAGGATATCATTTTTGTATCATATACAAACGCCGCTCAAGTCAAACAATATCGCGCGTATGGTGTAATAGTACATGGTCAGAACTAAGAAAAATCTCCAATTAAGCAGTAGCAGGTTCCGTGGCAGGTTCAGCCGACTTTGCCTGTGGCACTTCCGGCCATGGCTTCTTGACGGCATCCTGGATTCTCACAACACAGCCCTTAGGACCACTGACGGCGCCTGAAAAATATAAGTTAGCAAAATTGACTTCGAGAGGTCAGAGCATCTCTAATCACATACCGCTGACAACCACGATACCATTCTCAGAATCCACCTTGAGAATCTTCAAGTTCTGCACAGTGTTCTGATTATTTCCCATGTTTCCAGCCATCTTCTTTCCGGGGTAAACACGGGAACCACCGCCCTGACCAGGACCCGAAGAACCCATCGAACGATGCGTCAAACTAACACCGTGACTGCGATCCTGACCATGGAACCCATGTCTCTTCATGACACCCGCAAAGCCCTTACCCTTGGTATTAGAGCGAGCATCCACAAACTGGCCCTCCTGGAACCAACCAGCCTCAATACTCTGCCCAACAGGGAGAAGGCCTGCCTCGTCCTTGACGCGGAACTCAAAGATATGGCGCTTCGGCGAGAGCCCATTAACCGAGAAATGACCCAGCATAGCCTTGGTCACGTTATTCGGGTGCTTCCAGCCGGCACCGACCTGCACCGCATAGTACCCGTGTCGCTCGCGGGTCTTGTGGGAGAGCACCTCCACACGATCCAGCTGCAGGACAGTGCAGGGGATGCGCTTTCCAGACTCCGGATCGTAGATGGCCGTCATGCCCTTCTTGATGCCGATGGCGCCGGTGCGGAGGGGCAGGGAATAGGCCTTGCGGAGGAGAGCCGCTGTCGACGTCGACTCGAGGACTGGTAGTCCGGGCCCGATGTTGAACCGACTGGGCTTGGGCGGGTTGAGAGATCGGATTCCGAATGACCGCATGGGGATCCGGGGCGTGATCAATGAGCTCGTCCATACGGGCGAGAGCTGAAGTAGCCCTCCTAAGCGCGGCGACATGGTGGGTTTGATATTGGGAGGGGTTTGAGTATTGAGGTGCTCGTCGTGGCTGAGAAACTCGGGAAGTTTTTGGTGTTGGGCTTAGTCAGCGATATGCACGCCGCCCTGAAGTATACAAATCCAAGCTGGCAATCTCCCCACGCGTTAAGACATAGTTAGCTAATACCAAGGTCTTTTAACAAAAAGAAAAAAGTCGATAGAAATCCTAACACCCATCTACAATATCCCATCCTATCTACAACCACCAACCCGCCTTAATCCCTAACTCCGGCATACAGAGCCGCAAGCCCGATCGGACCGGAAGCCGAAAACGCCGAGAAACACAAAAAAACCCTCCCATCCAGCGTTCCATGACCGCTCCATTCTCAACCCCAATTCGCTCCCGGAAGCACACAACACCCTCACCAAAACCAACGGGGCTACCAAAACCCATCCGACCATGTCCGTCCGCCCAACCCTCCTCGCAAAATGGATCTCGCGCCCTAGCTCGATGCTCAAATCATCCCCAAGCTTAGCTTCACATCTCCAGCTCCACCTCAACCCCTCAATTCGTCCATCCCTCGCACGCCGGAGCACGATCTTCCCGCACGCGCACGGAGCACAAGTAACAGCGCGCTTCTCGACGCGCACCCGCCCGACACCGACACCGAGCTCATTCCAGCCCAAGCCCAAGCAGCGCCGATTCAACTCCGGGTCTGCTGGTGATGGCAAGAACTCTAGCTCTGGATCTGACTCTGGACCTGGAAATGGAACTGGGTCCAGAGGCGGCGGCAAAACTAAACCGAAACCTTCACTATCCCAGCGTCTGAAGTCTCTCTCGCGCGAGTACGGATGGGCTGCGCTGGGCGTGTATCTTGGCCTGTCGGCGCTGGATTTCCCATTTTGTTTTGCGGCTGTGCGGTTGCTTGGTGTTGATCGTATTGGGTACTATGAGCATGTTGTTATTGGGTATGTGAAGGATAAAGTTAAGAGTGTGTTTCCGAAGACGAAGGGGTCGGAGGAGGAGGATGGGCAGGGACAGCTTGCTCAGGCTGAGGAGCGGAATCAGGAGGAAGCTAGTAAGTTTGTTTCTGTTTTGGTTTAGGGCTTTGAGGTTTGAGTGATGAGAGTGATGTTCTGACTGATGGTTTGTGTTCACGCAGGTATCTGGACGCAGTTGGTTTTCGCTTATGCGATTCACAAGAGCTTTATCTTCATTCGCGTGCCTTTGACGGCGGCTGTCACGCCCAAGGTTGTGAAGACGCTGCGGAGGTGGGGATGGGATATTGGGAAGAGAAAGCCTAAGAGTACGTGAAGTGAAGTGAAGGGGATGTGATTGATTATACAGTAAGTAAGTAGCATAGCGGGAGATAATAGGGCCTGGGATTCGGTCCATTGTACATTATTAGCCATTCAGCTCTCTAATACGGCAGTTTTTCTTTGCCTTCAAAACTCTCAAATGCTCTTGCTCTTGCTCTCTAGACGATCTCACTACATGTAGTCGACAAAGCCAAACCCAGATAAAAACGCCAGCCCTATCTTCAGCGCCCAAGATGACTAGGAAATGAACAAGCCTAGAACGCAATAAAGAGAAGGTCGCACGCGCGGGACCATCTCTGCTGTGAAATAAATAGCCAAGAGTAAGATAGGAAAAAAAAAAAAGCAATTCTGGCGGCTACTAAAGCTCGTAATCTTCGTTGAGAAATTAAATTTCGACGTATCGTATGTAAAAGGTGCGTAGAGGTAAATCGGATCACATATCGATCATATCGTTAAATCTCAGAATGCCGTTGCCTCTCATCACACCGTTAACACCGTCGGGCATGCGGTAAGCCCATTCGGCAACGCCCATAGTATCAGGAGCGGGTAGTTCTTCGAATCGATTCGAAGTGACCTCATCAGAGGTATCGGCCACAAGCACGAGGCCAAGCTCCTTGATAGTCTCGACGAGCGCGGGGACGACATTCTAATTGGTCAGCAGAGAAAAAAGAGGCGGGAAATAGGACAAACATACCAGAAGGCTTGATCTGCAAATCAGGCCCATGAAGTTGTTGCTCTGGGCAATACGAGCAGACTCCTTAATCGACATCGAAGCTCGTCCACTGCTGTTGACAAGGGGCATCGAGTTGACGTTCCCAGCCAGGTCCCGGATTTGACCGAGATCGTTGCAGAGAAGGACGGGATCTAGTCACAGAGTTAGTATCACACAAATTGGACTGTATTAGGAGACTCACAGTTGGGTTGTTTCCAGTTGAGAGCACTGCAAATGTTCGGGTTGTATGAGGTGAATACCACGGAACGCATGAACTCGGGATTCTTTTCACGGGCCACACGGGCGTGGTCGAAGACATCAGTCAGGATAGCATCGGCAAAGCTGTTGACGTCCGCCAAAGAAGTCAGGTCGAGCTTCTTCTCCTCCGCGGCGGATGGGTAAATGAGGGAGATGTTGACATTCAAGTCAATAGGGATGTAGCGCAAGACATCGCGTAACGATAAGAACGACGTCGCCAAGAGTCGATGGGTCTGCGCTATGTCAACCGTCGCTGATTCTTTCAAGAACTCGAGGATCTCGCTAGGGTTGAAACCGCGCTCTCCGCCAATGGTCTGGAACTGGGCAAACGTCAAATGAGAGATTGCAATGTCGATTCCATGGTGGTTGATTGTAAATTGCGGGTAAAGGACTGCCACGCGGTCCCGGGTCAGTTGTACGAAGAGCTGGACGTAATCTCCCGACAAACTGGAACCAGTCACCA
The DNA here is from genome assembly GCF_015533775.1 of Penicillium roqueforti. Classification (NCBI taxonomy): domain Eukaryota; kingdom Fungi; phylum Ascomycota; class Eurotiomycetes; order Eurotiales; family Aspergillaceae; genus Penicillium; species Penicillium roqueforti. The sequence continues at coordinate 286,152 of NW_024067566.1, read as the reverse complement.
GTCCATTATGATCTGAATCAAGAGCACTGGTGGCCTTCCAGTATGTAGCAAAGTGGGTGATCTCCAGGGGATCGCCGGGGTATGGCTTGATCACTTGGAACTTGAAGCGCAGCTGGCCGATTGTACGCAGCCGGGGGTCGAATAGAGGCAGACAGCATGAGCCAGTGCTGGACGACTCGGCGCGGAAGATGTCTGGCAGGGCGACACTCTTTGCAATCACCTTTGAACCGAAGGTAGGGAAGATCTCAAAGTCCACGGCAAAGGTGTCTAGGTTATCCACGTGGAACGATATTGTGCGTGTCTCTTCCTGGATGGGTAGCATGATAGTACGAGGGATGAGATCTGACAGCTTGGAAGAGATGGTCATACGAGCGGCAGGATGACGGCCCGCCTGATCAAAGATGACAGACCCGACATTTCCTTGATCGAACAGAAGTTGCACAAATACTTTCTTGTCGAGGAAGTTGTGACCATAGCGGCGGAGAGGGATAATGGGGGGAGGCAATTCAAGGTCCGGGATACCATCTGTCATTTCCAATTCAGAGACGCTCGCAGTCACAGACAGCGGGTCGCCCAGACCAGGTTCATGCATCCGCACGCCATTGAGAATATCAAGAGGTCCCAGCGCGGGTTTTTTCTTGGAGGGCTGGGCCCAGAGAAGGAGCATGCACTCTAGATGTCCTTCCCAGGCAGCATAGTACATAGACGAGAGGCCCTTTTCATCTACAACCTGGGCATCAACCCCGCACTCGAGGAGGGTACGTAGGCAGGGGACGCAGCCTTCGCTAGCTGCGTGGAACAGCGGAGTCCACTGATAAAGCTTGTCTTTCTGGTCGAGATCAGCACCGTGCTCCTTTAGCAGTAGTAGTAGGTCTGGCGATTGTGAGGCACGTGCAACCATATGCTGCGGGTAGAGACCCTCTGCATCCGGCAGCAACTGCGCATTTCGCTCAAGAAGCATCTTCGCGATAGGCAGAGAGCCGTGTTGGCAGGCGAGATTCAAAGGAATATGATCCGGACCCTTCAAAGGACGATTATCCATTCCGGTCAGAAGAGGCGACTCGGGCTCCGGGTCGACGCGGGCATTGCTAAGCAGAACCTGCTCGGCGCATTCCAGCTGGCCCTTTACAATGCTGTGGATTAGAGGGGTGAAGTTGTCATGGTCCATAATGTCGACGGTTTGCGGACCGGCTGCGAGAAGATGTCGCACCATATCCACGCGGCCGTGCATGCATGCGTAGTGGAGAGGGATTCGACCATAGACATCGGCGCGGGCGAAATCAACGCCTGCGCGGAGACCGGCGTGGAAGACAAATAATCGGCCCGAGATGGCGGCTTCGTGAAGGCAGTTTCGTTCGTTGATGTCGTCCTCGGCGTGTATGTCAACCAGTTGACTCTCCAGTAGCAGAGCGAGCACATCATCCGAGAACCCGTTGATGGCGGTCAGGAACGTACGGGTTGCGCGCTCACGGGCGTCCGGCAACTGCTGTAACCTGGCCAGCCATTCACGTAGGTTTTGCAGATTTCCAGCGGAGGCAGACTGCAAGACCTGGTTGTCCATTTCATCCTCTTCAGAGCCTAAGGGTGCGGTACGGTCCAATGGACGTGATGCGTCATATTGAATGTTCTCGCCCTCGGCCCAAGCCTCCAATTCCAGTCGCGCGGTAGTAGCTCTGTCAGCGAGGTCTCGAAGAACTTCCCGATTGAAGCATGGTTGCACTTCCACAGCCCGATGTAGATACAGCTCCTTCATACGAGACTTGGAGGTTTTGTCCCACTTCTTGAGGATTTTAGACATGGCCGTCTCGTTGATCTCAACGAACTGCTGCAGTTTATTCAGGTCGCCATCGAATTGCTGGAAGCCTTCAAACATAGCCGCGAAATTCGACGGAGCTTTAGAATTCGAGATCGCCCGGGATTGAGTGACCCGCTTCTTGTCGACCAACGTCCGTAGGCGCAGGGAAAACTAAAAGGGATCGGATGAGCCTCCAGAGGGGGGTGACTGTGCACTGGATATATAATAAATGGCCATACCTCTGATTCTTTCTGGAGGTAGAAAGTGTTGACCTTCTCAATCTCTCGTTCCTACATCATAGTAAGTACATACCATCCATACAGGAAAGTATCCCAAACCTACCAAACGGAAGAAGAAAACCTCCTTATTCGCGCGCAACGCGCCTTGGGGGTCGGCATTAGCTCTAGCAATCTCCTCGGCTGTTCTCTGTGCCGGGATAGTCGGGGTAGCACTGAGTTGCTTGATCAACTGTATAGGAATTAGTCCTGCTCAGATCCATATTCCCGCAAGCAGACAGGACGTTCAACCAACCTTCTTCAGCGCCTTGTAGTTAACAAAGCTGGCGGCATATTCAGGAAGATCTAGCTGCCTGCGCTGGATCTGCTTGCCGAACTTCCTATGCAATCAAGGCGTATCAGCAGTAGCTCGAGGAATGTTTCAACCGGCAACAGGAGCTGCCAGGCATACGTACATGTTGTGTGCACACTCTCGGAGAGAGCTTTAGCTCTCCCGAGCTCTGGAGACCGAGATCGCAACCGTAGCGCAAGCTCAGCGAAACGGAGCCGAGAGCTGTAAGAATCGGAGCTGGTTGACTATGCGAGGTAGAGTAGAATGCAAAGGAAAGGAAACAATTGGGATTGGGATTGGGGAAGGGAAAAAAAAGTAAGAGAGGGTGGGAGGACAAGGACACGAACCAAAGCTGGTTCGGCTTCGGAGGCAAGAGGGGCAGTTAATGGGTTATCACAGTGGGGAAGGAAATAATAGTGGGACAGGTAAGAGAGTGACACAAGTCGATAAAATGTGTGACGTTGCGTTGCGATGGGTTTTCGCCCATATATGATGAAGGAACTGGGATTAGATGCTAAGGATTGAGGGAGCGCAGAGGGTCTAAGGTAGAAGCGGTAATAGAGATAGAGGGCGATAGAGAGATAGCGGGGCAGACCGACGGACAAGTACAGGGCCCAGGGACGAGAACGTGTTAGGAGATTCTCTATAGTTCGAGTCTCGCGAGAGAAGGGAAAAGCTGCGAGGTGCAATTAAGCCGGGGAGTGGAGAGCTGTGTGAATCATCCAGCGCCAATCACCGCGAACAGCGGAGGCACGTTGTGAACCTACTGGTGACCACTGCAACGGAAGGGGACCGAGTACGTTTATTATATGCATAATTTTTAGTAATGACTACTCTAATTAGCCATAATTAGAGTCCATTTGACTCGGTCGGGCTGTTTAGGGTGTATTTAGTAAAAGTTAGCTGATTATTCGCTGTTCTTTTACGATTCTGCCGGCACTCTCCGAGTAACTATACCAGAACTCATGGTAAACCGTTCATTTCAGACAAGGGAACTGGGACTAAATCCAGGATACCCAAGGTATCATTGCAAATCTCGAGTATGTCCAGGTGCATGGAAAACTCCACACGCAGCAGGAAATGTACAAGATGCAGCTCCACAATAAAACAACAAATCAACACAGACATAAAACCGGGTGTTAACAGAAAACGAAAAAACAAGCTATGCAGCTGAGACCAGATGCGCGGGATATATCAAACAAATGACCAAACCAAATCAAAGCCCGACAGGCCGATTAAGGGGGACAGAAAGAGGGGAAAAGAAAATAAAAGTGTAGAGGGACAATAGTGACATGAAGTGAAGGTCCATCGCGCCGGGAATTGGAACATGAGAGACCCGATAAAACGAATGAAGTCGGCGGTGGGTGAGAGAGAAAGAGCGTGTGGTATTGTGCAAGGTTAAAAAAAAATCAAAAATCAAAACAAGCACACAAAAAATGGAATGCCAAATGGAATGCCGAGCTTTTTGGAGATCAAAGAGTATAGGAAATCCGAATCAGTCGACCCATCAGAAGTTCTGCGCGATACCGGCATTGCCCTGTCGTGGATAGACGCCCGGGTTTTCAATGCGGGTATTGCGGCGTGCTTGGACGTCACGGATCACAGGCTGGTAGTCGTCCCCGCCGTATGCCCCGTGCGTGTTGATGTCGCCGTAGTACGGGTTCTCACCGTAGTAGCCAGCTGAGGGGTGGACAGCGGACATGTGACTTTCTTCCGATGCGTCGGATCGGTTGGCTGCGGAGTACGCGGAAGATGCGTTGGAGGGGCCGCGGTGGATATCGCCATTATTCCGGTTGTTGGCAGCCACTGGGGCGGCGCCTAGCACACCGAGAGGTTCGACGATCTCTCCAGAGTCGGGCCGGGTTCCATCGGAATATTGCACAGTGCCATCGCTAGGTGTTGCGCCGTGGTGGTAGCCCGGGCTGCTGCCTTCCGACATGGCCAGGCCACCCATTCCACTGGAGAGGTTGGTGGACGCCTTGCGCCCGGCAGAAGTAGTTCCCCAGCCGCGGTAGCCGGAGGATTCGTTGTCCTTGGGCACCACCGTGCCTGCCATACCGGGAAGGGTTGGGTCGTTGTTCGGGTTGTTGGGGTTGAATCCGTACTCCTCTACTTCCTTGCGGCGCTCCTCCTCGGCCGCCTTGTTCGCCTTACGCTTACGCCAGAAGAAGAGTAGGGCCAGGATGATCAATGCCACCGAGACAACCGGGACCACGACTGCGACAGCGATTGTGCCGCTGGGAGAAAGACCACCGGAGCTAGCTGCTGCGGTGGAGGTAGAGAGCGCGGCCGAGTCGGTTGCGCTGGAAGAGGTGATAGACGTGGTATCGGCGGTGGGCGCTAATTGAGTGGACGTGATAATAACTACGGTAGTTCCCTGTGTGGATGAGAACGTTGTCGTCTCGGGAGCTATGGAGGTGGTCGGGGCGGTTGTGGTAGAAGAAGTGGAAGAAGTAGTCGAAGTGGACGAAGTAGTCACAGGCTGGGTGGTCGACGTGGTGGGATCCGGGGTCGACGTAGTGGTCGACGTGGTAGGCTCGGGAGTCGACGTAGTCGGCTCCGGCGTGGACGTGCTACTAGTCGTGCTCGTAGTACTGCTCGTAGTACTAGTGGTGGGTTCAGTCGAAGTGGTGGGAGCAGCCGTGGACGAAGTTGTCGTTTCGACAGCCGAAGTCGTCGGATCGGCTGAAGAGGTCGTGGGTTGAGCGGCAGATGTCTCACTGGTTGTCTCAGCAGCCGCCGAAGTCTGTACAGCGGTGTCCGCGGCGGTAGAACCGATGGCTGTAGCGACAGCGGCAGCGCCCTTGGATACTGAAGTCGCCATCTCAATAGCAATACTGGTCAATGATAATCAACGGTGAGATTGAGTTGGCGGTGGTAAAGATCGAAGCGATCCTGAGCCGGGAGACCGTTCGGCGAGTTTTGAGAGATTGTGGACACTTCCGGGTGCGGAAAGAATTTCGGACTGAATGTGACTGAGGGATCACGAATTGAATCCGAGTTAATAGACTGGTTTAATGAGAGACTGCGATTTGAACGCGTAAGGAGAGACTTGAGGCTATGGTCGGAGTCTTCAGGGGAAAACCGACGATATCTCACGAACGGACGGGAATAGAAAAAAAAGAAGAGAAAGGAAAATGAAGATGAAGGATGGAAAAGAGAGAAGAACGAATACTCACAGTCTCTCGAGGCCGAATCTAGCAGCCATGGGAGGAGAAAAGTGGTGTGGGAGAGTGAGATTGAAGTGGGAAGTGGAGATTTGTTAGATTTCTTACGATTGCGGCGTATCCGCATTCCTAGTTGTATTAATAGATACTTGTGCTCTGCTGAATCGAAGTAGAAACAGCATGATCGTTAAATCTGGTTATGCTACAGTCGAGTTGCAGTTACATCCCAAACACGATGCTGTTTCTGGCAATCCCTTGATGCGGCCATGTGAGCCCCTGACCATATGGAGTCTCTGGTGCTATAGAATAATCCTCCGTGGTACTGTGTGTACTCTGTGAGACTCTATTATACCTCTAACACCTTTCATGCCTCTAATATTCACAACAGAAATCCCAGAATAATACCTATTTGCCAATATTTACTACCAGCCGTGGACGTATTGATTCTTCGGTACCGAAACCTCCAACCGAGATGAGCGTACCCGTGGGTATAAGCCCTGAAGCAAGGACCGAATCCCAAGGTTATGGGGACGGAAGAATCTTCCACTGAGGGCGTGTGTGGTATGTTGTATAAAAGAGTCATGATGCACAATGTACTCAGTTGCCACTGACTCTGATTATCTCCACTTCTTCAACGGTGTTGAACAATACTATACTGACATGTAACTATATTGTACACATCTTCTGTCTACTAGGACGAGAAGGGAAAAAGAAAAAAGACGATCGGCGTGGATAATCTTGTTTTCTGTGGCTAGCCCGTTAAATACGATTCTATTAGGCCCCGTAAATAAAATGCTGTGATCTCTCCCATCTAGCCCCTGACTTGGTGGATTAGCGCTCGGCCCGATTTCTGCCAACTCGCGCGACTTCCCGTTGTACGTAGTCGGACGCATAATTGTGGACACAGTGCCCTCGGACGAATCGAAGCGGATTCGTATGTTGTATGTTATACTCCAGATCTGAGCACATTAATGTTCTAGAACTATACACATATATACACCCCAGACCGAAGAAAGAAATTTCAAATTGATCAGAATCCAACCATCGTCTATTTACGCCATTGATAGTAGATGTCCAGACAAAAAAAGGAGAATGGAGTAATGAATATAAAAAGGGGCGCTCCATCACCCCCCCAAAAGCTCAAGCACCGGGGGACCCAGATGAACAAAAAAAAATCAAATCAAATCATCACGTGCTCTTATACCAAGACAACAAAGTCATCACAGTGGAAAGCGGTACCGCCGCTTCCTTATGCGTTGTTCATGTCCCACTTCGGACGCAGACTGGCCATCATGTCATCCTTGGTGCCGACGGCTTCCGCAGGCAGACGACTGACACGGTACGTGCCCGCGCGGATATTTTGCTGGAGGGTAGCAGAGACTGCAGACCGAGCACTGCGGATACTACCGGCATCGCTGCCGGTACCACTCTCGTTCTTGAAGCGAGGCGGGGGCACAAAGTCCAGATTGGTGAACGTACCGGACTTGCGCAGGGCGTGCGGGCTGGGCATCACGATGAGCTCGTCGAACGCAGAGGCCAGTGGGGTGTGCGCACGCGGGCCGGGCTGGTACGGGCGTAAGCCACCGCTGGGGGTCTCAGGGCGACCCGCGCGGCGTTCTTTGATTCCATTGGCCGGCGCGAATTCCATGGCAGTCAAGAGGGAGTCGTCCGTCAACATGTGAGGAGTAGGAAGGATGTGTAGCGGTGAGGGAGGGGGAATTGCTTTCTTGGGACCGCGTGGGGGCATACGGCCAGAGGCAGACGAGAAGGCGCGTGGGCTGGGCATGCCATTTTGGCCCGCAGAGTTGGTGGCCTGGTGCCGAGCGGCGGCTCCTTGGAAGCGGGGAGGTGCTCGAGGCGGTGGTGTCATCGCGCGACGGGTGATCGGCTCAGCGAATGGAGCGGCATGAGCGGCATCGTAGTAGTCGCCAGTGGTTGGGTCGTATATGAAGCCAGCCCCATGATTACCATCCTCGTAGAACTCCGGCCCGAAGTCCTCAGAGTATGTGGCCTCCGGACCCTTGCTCTCATCGAAGTACTCCTTGTAGAACGAACGAATCCGATTGGCACGCTGTTCTGGGTTGTCGGAGGGGTCCTCTGGGGGCAACGGGCGCAAACCGAGAGTCATCCGGCGGGTATCGCGGTGTCTATCATATGGCGTATCCAGATTAGGAGGGTCCTCTGGAAGTTCTGGATGTTGGTTATCGTGGCTTGGGGCACTATGCGTGACATCTTCTGCGCCATGAATGTTGACCGAAGGAACATTGTATTGCGACTTGTCATCACCATAGTCACTAACATCACTGGCCGGCAGGGAAATACGAGGAAGCTGTGGTGCAAGACCCTGATCATGGGTCAATGCTCGTGGTTGCGAAGAATCGGGCAGCGGGAAGTTCGGGCGATCTTCATGCGGAGCGCTATAGGAATTGCCGTATGTATCGCCCAGTCCAAAGTCTAGACCCGAGGAGGCATCCAGATGGGGCAGGGGATCTGGCGTGGGAATCCGGCTGGCATTGGGACTTCCCTTGGCCATGCCGGGTTGCTGTGCAGCAGGCGGACGTGTCACTCCGGGGACTTGCCCCAGGCGGTCATTGCGCGGGTTCGGGGAACTGGGGGGATACAGCGGCGGGGATGAACGAGACATCCTCTGTGCATTTTGGAGAAGACCTGAATTGCCGTCATCAGAACCCTCGAATCGGGAGTTTCTGGGGTACGACCGAATAGAAGCAGTAGCCGGACGGTACTTGTCATCGTCTATTGACAAGGAGCGTAGCGAATCCGGGGAACCTTCCAGGCCCGGAGGCAACAGATATGGACCGACATCAAGAGACAATCCTTTGGTATGAGTGGGTTCTGACATCTGGGGCATTCCTTTCCTGCTGGTGGCAGGCCCCACTGTATCCATTCCAAAATCGAGAGATTTATGTTTATCCATTGCATCTTCCCGCATAAGTTTCTTGACATGTCTCCGGTGCAGCACAATGAGGATAATAATAGCGCACAAAATAGGGATACCAGCACCGAGCACAACCGGCAAGACCGTCGTGGTCAGGTCGCTGGTAGGCTTTACTCCTGAAGTCGGCTCAGCTGATTCGGATCTAGCCACGATGGATGAAAGCTTGGTAGGTATCGAGGAGGTAGTGGGGACCAGGAATGGCAATCGATGTGAAGGGATGACATCCCGACGAACGTGATTCCGCATCGCCAGGCGGGCGTGGCCGGCATGAGACATGGTTGGTGTAGTCTGGTCTATAGGAATAGACCCGACTTGGGAACGTGAAGACCGGTCAACACGTTTAAAAAGGCGATAGCCGGTCGAGATTAATGCTCGTCATTTAAAATGGGGGCCACACAATTGCAAAATCACGGAATAGCTGGTAAAAAAGAGTGTCACAAGCAATATAAAGTCAATGTAAAAAAAGAGTGTGTAGGACGGGGGGTCCTCGAAAAGAGCGGCGGCCAGCAGCCAAAAGGGAATGAATGTCGGATAAAGAGAGAAAGAGAAGAGGAGAAGGAGAGAAGAGTTGAGTTCTAGAATAGCGGACTAGCGGCCAATATTATACAGGAGACTTGTTGTATTGTACAGGTACTTCATCTCCGCATCTCGCCCCTGAGTCTTAATTTAGAACACCCTGTTTTTTGGCCATTGTTTTTGTCTCGGTTTGGATCTGTGTTTATTCTGCTCTGTTCATCATTCGCCTTTTTCATCTATTTGTTGATACTCCCCCATGCGAGGCCGACTGCACCAAGCAAGGTGAGGGTAAGACACGCCTTGGGGGGACCAGGCGAGTAGCGCAGCTCAAGATAGAGGAACCCGCTATCTCGTCAGCCAATCAGCGACGGGCTGCCCCTGAACCGGAAAGTGGCCTGGTGGGTAACGTACGAGTGGCTGTATTTGGGTTTTATTACCGCCGTCCAGGCGTATTGATGTGTATCGCTCATGTAAGGCAGGGGTTTTCTCTTTTCCGTTTTTTCTTTTTCTTCTTTTCTTTCTATACTCCATATGTTCCTATGAGGCTATGCCAAGGACATCGACATTGGCTAATGCTTAATGTGTATATACTCCATACATCCAAGACCTCAATTGATCACCAATAGATCAATACAAGCCGAATCTGATCTCCTCAACATGGAACACCGGTGTGGCCCCTTCATTTCCTAGTGCCCCGGATAATACTCGGATTAACTATACTACGTCTTACTCTAATGGTGTTTATCTTGTCCGCCCAGGTGATGCGCAGGGCTTGTACAGCCACAAAACGCCTCTATTGAACTCATCAGATAGAGCTAAATAACTTCGGAGCTAGTCGGATACTTAATTTATATACTGTAGAGAAATGATAGCCGCTGCGTTCTAGACTGAAATCTTATCATAATCTTATACTTGTATCTATATATCAGCTCCAACTATTGAGCAGAGCAAGGATTCTTCTGTTTTTGTACATCAATCTCTGGCTTCGGACCTTATTGATAAGTGACTGGAAGATATACCTGTTCCTTATTTATTCAAAGTTCAATATATACTGTAGAAATTGAAGATGACTCGTGGAGAGTTCAATTGTCTAAGGAAGCAACCCTCGACTTATCTGGACATCAGTATATATTTCCCAAACACATTTCAAAGCGACTGGCACCGAATATCAATAGCTGCTTGAAAGCTTCTTGGGGTTAGACACCACTCCTCTATACTGTCCAGGATGATGGTCTCTTGTAGATTTACTTCAAGATTGCTTAATCCGGACCATGAGATTAGAAGGTTTGTTTCATTTCTGTATTAGGCTTAGGCACAGGATTGAAAGTTCATAGATTTGTCCTCCGGGCTCGTCCCCGGGTTAATCATCGCGTCTGAAGTTCATCGCTTTTCATCTTGCCTGATATGGGGATCTTCGTTCGAAAACACCAGGATCATCCCGTAAAAGGGATCCTCCGTGAGTGATACAGCGCAATTAGGAAATATGAGCTGCGCAAATATGGAACATGGACGAAAGGAAGGGGAAGATGACGCAAGAGAGAATGGTCATGGGCCCAATGGGCACTCGTATGTGGCATGCACACATGAAAGGGTGGGAAAGGGAAAACCGGATTCTTGGCAATGTACATTGGGGAAGAGTTGTACACGAGAATGGAAAAAGGGTAACGGCGTTTTGAGTCAGATCGCACTGTGAAAGAAATGGACGGAATTCTCCGAGATCATGCAGGTGTAAACATTAGGTAGGGATGGAGAAGATGGTCATCCAAATGATCTTGAGGTGTTTTTCGGTTCGTCTCATGGTTGTGGTTGGCGGATAGAAGATGATGAGAGGGAGTGAGTATTGAGATGTGGTGGGGGAAAGATAAAAAAAGTTGATTAGGACATGTCAGCCAGCGCTGCCTCAAAGCTGGCAATATCATCGTGGGATGGTTTGTCGAAAATGCGTCGGAATGGCGGGTCTTGGAAGTCCTGAGGGCTGTCTGCCACCCCGTCGGCTTTGCGAATAACTTCCTTCAACGCCCGCGTCACCACACCCGCACGAACCACCAAATTCTTCAACGAGGAAGTATCAAACGGAAGTTTCTTTCCGCGTGATGCCAATTCTGACCCGTCAAGACCTAAAGCGGGCTCCTGACCACGAGGCTGGAGGATATCAAGAACAGATTTGGACTTTTGGGAGTCCTTTACGAGCTGAGCGAGGGGCAAGATGGCTTTGTTTTCACCACTGGGCACGTCCCAGGAGACTTCGCTGTTCCGCTTGGACGACCCATTAAGGCCATCATCGTCAGATTCATCAAAACTGAAAGTAAGGGATTGAGGAGACCCTGGTGGCGAGCGACGAGCTTCATCATCATCAATGGTAGCAAGGTTCACGATCTGCTCTGCTTCTGCCCACAATTCACTGGCAGGTCCGTTGACAATTCGGAGGACATTTGCCTGATGCCGAAGACGTTTCAATTCCTCCACCAGCATGGTTAATTCCTGAACCTGCCCAAATTGACCACGAAGACTTGCTTGACGCTCCAGAATGGCCTTGGGAACAGTCATGCTCTGGCGATTGATATCGGGCTCAACAAGTGGTTTGTCTTCGGCGACTGGTGTGTCCTCCGCCTCGTCGAAATCAAAATCGCTGTCCCAATCTTCACTCACACCTTTAGTTCCCAATCCCCAAGTACCAAACTTGCCAGAAGTTTGACGTGATTCGTTGATGGGAAGTTCACTGGCGACAGGGACACTCTGGCTCCTAAGGTGGACAGTGGATGGTGCTTTCCGGCAAACAGCCCGGCTCCTATCAACAACCCCCTCTTGTTTTCCCTGCATAGTCTTAGGACGCGCCTCAGAGTCTGAAGTTTCGCGGGTATGGTGCGCGTGTTCCGACCAGTCAAAGATGTTTGTTTTCTTGTTGACATCCGACTCCAAGTCACCCACCGATTCAGACATATCCTTAGCTGCACCAGTGCCCGAGTCGGGCTGCTCTGCTAATTTCGCCAATGAATAGGTCAGAGAAGATGAAAAACAATCACGATCATTGCTCGGAAGCGCTCCAATCATGCTGAAAGCATCATCGTCAGCCACGAACGGAGTTTCAACCATGGATGTTTGAACCAAAGGAGGGGACGACAGAAGCGGATCAGTGAATAATTGGGGATCCTTGTCCGAAGACCGAGCGGCGAAGGAGCCCCGCGGGAGGAGAGACTCCAAGGTCGTGGCTTCTTCATTCACCAAGCTTGTACCTGCCTTGTCAAACATCGTCTCAATCCGCAGTCCCTTCAGTCCACTGCGATTGGTTTCACGTGTGCGGACAGAGTCCCAATAGTCTGAAATAAAGTCCGTCTCATATCCATCGCACGATGTAAACACCTGAGTGTCATCGGAGCCAATGACGGTGGAAGCCGGATCGGAACATGAAATCGAAAATCCCTTCGGACGGCGACGAAGGGAACCATGAGGTCGACCACCAGGACGAGATGCCTGCTGCCAGGCCGACAGGGCGACCGCATCCGAGGTCATTTGACGTGCACCGGCCCGAGGTCCCAAGCCAACGCTGTAGTCCTGCGACACCGATCGGGGACCAACCTGAGACCGTCTTTCCAAAGCCGAGTCAGCCCAACCAGATTGCGAAGTGGGATAGGGGGCACGAAACACGCTTGGATCAGTGATGTTGCGCCGCGGCTCCGGCTCCGAGGAGTTCGGAATAGGGACATTCTGCTCTTCCATTGAGAGCTCGGAGGCAGGGATCGAAAAGGTCCTTCCCTTCACTCGCTTCAGAGAGCCGCCGCGAACGGGTCCCATAATCGGTGTCCCGTGGGCAGTGACTGTGTTTGCCATGATGATTTTCGGCTCAATATCGTTAACCGAGTATGACTGTTTATGGCCGGATTTCGCTGTTTGCTGTTCCGGGGCGACCGACTCCTTGGGAGTTGGCTCGGAGATAGGCATTTGGAACGGATTGCGGAATTCGATTGGGGTATTAGGTACTGATATGTCTTCTGGCGCAGCAGCCGTGGGGGAGATCATATTAGCCGCAACCAACACAGGAAGAGCGCCATTGTCAGACGCAATTTGGCGTACACTCTGAACCTTTGGGGCAGTGGAGGTCGAGAACCTGCGCGAAAGCCTCTCTGCTAATTTCCCAGCTTTGGGAACGAAGAATGGCATCCAGTGCTTCTTCTTTTCGAGCTCGAATTCTTCGATTGCTGGACCTTCGACAGGCGTCTTCGGAAAGTATGCATTGAAGTCCGTTGTAGAGGAAGTCCGGAGGAACATCGACTCCGACCTCTGGTGACTAGTGGCGGGCCTGCGCAGCGCAGCCGGCGACGGTTCAGAGATGGGGTTCATGCAGAGAGCATGCGTATTTGTATGTTGCGAAGCCGGTCGCTTCACCAATTTGTTTGGGGTTCTTCGCAGATAGGGCGAGCGAGGAACGAGTGGGCTTTCTGACCCATTGAACGAGGGCGTTGTTGGACTACCTGCAGTCGGGGTTTCAGCTTGGAACGAGGCCATCGACAGCCGCCGCAGCCAACCAGAGGATGGCCGCTGAGTTTGTATTTCGACCGGCGAGTCAGTCGACTCATTTTCCGGAATCCGCAGGGGTGGGTTTGTGAGAGTTTGACCCCGACGGCGGCGTCTTGCACCGCTGAACGACAAGGGCGCTTTTCGCAGATTGGATTCTTGGTTTCCCTGCAAGCTTTCCTGTTCCTTTGCGGCAAGCCACTCGGCGGCCGGACTGCGGGATGAGAGAGCGGTTTTGGGCCGGGCGACTGCTGTCTGTTCACTGTTATTAGGGAGCGGCTCGAGGATATCCTGAAAGAGAGTCTTTCGCCGAAAGAGCCCAGGCCTCTGAGTCCGTTCGGCGCGACCGAGCGCAAGACCGGTGGGAGCTATTCCAACTGTGCTCAATGCACAGAGCTAAAAATGCTAGTTAGTGAAGGTTCCGAAGCGACCAGGCCGCCGTCCTGCAAAGTGATATCAACTCGGGGACTTACAGTTGAGATGTGATCCATCCTCAGAGGACGCCGCTAAGGATGTCAAACACCCCGACGATCAGCTCCAGGTTGATAAGCTCCGTGAATGACATTCCAGATGGATGCACAATACAAAAGAGTATGGAGGCAAACGATGAAGAGGTAGATGAAAGGTCGAATGGCGAATTGCGAGTTGCGCAAGCCGGGTGGTGATGAAGAAGTGCTGCGCTGCCTCACCCAGGCCGCGATTGACGTTCCAGACAAAGCAAAGGAAAAAGAATTAAAAAATAAAGAGTGAATGGCCAACGCCGAGCAAAGCCTCCAAGAAAAATAATATGCCTCTACCCCCTGGGAGGCCGAGTAAAGAAGGAGAACACCAGACGAAGTGGATGTGACCCGGGGAAATCAACAACAACACACGGGGATTATCAACTCCCGCCCTGCGCACGCTAGGAGCAACTTTCAATAACTCCCCCTCCTTGGGTCCTTTTGTGATTTATTTGATCTTAGATCAATTATGAAGTAGGTCGCTGTCTTTGGATGGCATTCATTTAAAGATTTCACCGGGGATCGAAGATCTAGGGAAGATTCTGCTATCAAAACAAACCAGACATTCTACAGACAGGAGAGGAATACCCCGATTTGCACAGCACTTCAGGGCAGCACGAAACGGTACTAGCTCTGGTGCACGATCCTGCAGGTGTTGCAAATGCAGAATGCAGGCCAGAGGAGGATGCGCCAATTTGGCAGACGTCCCTTGCGGCTCACATTTGTATTGGCGTCATAGTCCAGACATTTCAAGCAACCGGAGAAGTCCGCTTCGACTGGCCGAGCACCCTAAAGAGCAGGGAAATGGAGAAGCCACTAGGCCCCAAAAAAAGCCATGCGATCCAGAATTCCCCACACATCTGGTGTTGGCTGGCTGAGATTGCGTTCTCGGCCCCCTAGCCTAGGATCGTTAGTCGCATCGTGAAGGGGCCCTCAAGCCGATCGGTGTCCACTGGCTATGAACCGCCCGCAGGTGTTCCGTTCTCTAATACTGAACCATGGTCCATTGAGATTAACAATGGATCAAAGGATGATCGGTTAGGCTTTGTTCAGGAATCTATCCACTATCAACTCGGTTAAGCTGTCATCCTATACTTTGTGCCGAGTGAAAAGCTGGTTTGTCACCATCCAGATCCACTTCCAACCAACTTTACTAACTTTGCTGACTTTGCTGACTTTGCTTCTGGAATTAAATATCCGACAAAGAATGGACTGAAAGCGTTGCGAGGAGGTTCAATAATGCAAGGGCTCCAGCAGGTACCCCGTACCTTTAAATGCTATATTGAAGAGCGTGATCCTGGAATTCCGAATTTGGTCCGAAGATTAGAGTACGATCTTAGGTTCAAGAGTTGACCTGTTCGATTTTATAAATTAACCCGATATAGTACCCGGTGCTATTGTTTTTGGGGACATTACTATATATAAAAGTCCCCTTTTCTCTCTTTTCCCCTTTGCAGATCAAAGGAACCTGATGAAGCACAATTCCTCATTCCAAACTCATACTTCTAGCTCTGGCAGTTAACCGTCAATAGTGTCTCAAATAGCGGGGGAAGAAGTACCTCGTGTTCAAGCTCTTTAACTCTCTTTTTTTTTCACCTGAAAGGCGGTTCAGGCCGATCCCTACATAATACCTGAACTTCTAGCGATCGGCAGATCCAATCATTCACTTAGGAAGGTCGATATATGGAGCGTCCATCCGGACAGTTCCTTGATTTACGTTTACATATCCCGTGTCAACTGTTCATAAGTAACTATGACCCAATACTTTAATTTGTTTTTCTCACCTGTCGTCACCCGTTATATCAGTGTTGGCTGCAGCGACCTGCAGACCGGAACAAGATATTCCCTGCACTGTTGGTGATCTTGAAATATCCAGGTCGAATGGCCATTTCTGACCATTGTTGGAAAAGAATCACATAATAAACAAAGATGCCATTCACCTCTAGCCCTGGTGACATCAATTCTCGGCCTTCCGACCCTCGGCCGATTTTGCACGCCCGTGCTTTGCAATTTCCGACCTTGGTGAAGGGTGGAAATTGCGTTTTGAACAGCTTCCAGATTCTAAGCTTGTATAGGTTCATTGGGCAGTTGATTGTTAATCAAATAACCGATACCTCTGCGTTGTTCATAATTCACCTACTGCTCATTGGTCCAATGCAGTTTCTCCGAACGTGAAACTGCTTATGAAACACCTACAACCTGCCTGCAAGAGCCATCTAATTTAAGTAATTTCATCAGAGTCCAGTCATTGATGCAGAGTAATCTAGTCAGGCCATATCTTCCACTTCACCGTCTATGTCTATCGCTCTTAGCTGCACAGAGTAGCCGAAACATCTTTGGGCAACAGGGTCAGATCTGAACCTTACTTATGTCCATCATCGCAAAACCTCGTATTGCTCATAACGTGACCGGAGAGGCCGCAGGAGCTAAGCTGATCATTATGCTACTCGCCCGTATGCTACGTCTACTCTGTACCTTGTCTATCGCTTAAGGACTTCAAATATTGGGGCTGTGTGACATTCGGGTGATCTGATGCTTGTTTCCCGTATGCAAGTATATCACAAATGCCAAGAGGTCATTCTGAACTTGGCTACAGTATCTGTGCTCAATCAACTAATTGGCTGGGAATCTGATGCTAATAATATAGATGGATCCTCGTATTCAACAGCTTCATGCGAAGATTGGCGATATACAGCCAGCAAACTACTTTCAATCTCATTTTTGTCTAGATTGAGTTTTCGACAGCTTGCTTCGAATATCAAGTATTTTAAAACAAAGCTATGGTCATAAAGTTCTTTGTTGAGGTTATGGAAATCGCTTATATTTCGGTAGTTATGGAGTGTAGTAGTCGCAAATATATGAGAAATCACTACCTAGCTGCCTCTCATTTGTTTTGGTGTTTCTCAAAGCTAGGAATATGATTTACACTACTTAGCATTCAATATCTGTCACATTATCTCAAGAGACAATTAACATAGAAGCTTTCCGAGGATATTATGAACGATAAACACTCATATCATGTGATCTTATCGATAACACATACAAAAATCCGCCACTATTCACGGTGGGGACATCAATTGTAGAACTCCACAAAACCTTGACCTCGAAGCTCCCCGAATCCCGGCGTGGAATACGTCCTTTCGAGCCTGGCAATATGGAGTCCGAACTCCAATCCCAGATCCCTGGCATCGACAACATCATCACCGAATACTCAGTGGTACGTCTCTCCGCACATATGCGCGGTGAAGGATTGTGAGTTGAAGCTGACTATTTGACAGGGCTACCTGACTCATGCCGCAAACCTCTACGTCGACGATGCCAGTGCCGAGTCGCCCTTGGCAGAGGCCGCCGAATCCGTGACCAACCTCCTAGTCTCCGCTTCGGGAGATTTCTCCCCGCAAAACTACGAAGCGATCGGCAACTTAGTTGCAAAGTTCATTACGACGCTGAGCTCTTCCGATGGAGATCCGGAGCGGAGGCAAATGCCCTTCAAGGCTAAAAAGCTTGATCAGACTATCAGTGTCGGTGCGCAGCGGAACATGTCTTCTACACTGGGTCTGACTGGAAACACTGTCGACTTGGAATCTGCCAATGCTCGAAAGATGGAGTCCAAGGTGGACAAGAAGAAGCTCGAGAAGGCCGAGCGCAAGATTCGCGCCAAGCAGGACAAGAAGTCCATGAAGAACGTTACCTACGAGGCGTCCCGTCTGCTCAACCAGCCAGACGAGGCTATGTCCTACGAGGAGTTCTTCATGGCTGTCAACCCTCTTCAATTGGGCTCGGACTCCCAGGCCAAGAGCAAGGATATCAAGTTGGATAACATCGATATCTCGATTAGTGGCCTGCGCATTTTGACAGACGCTGCCTTCACACTCGCTTATGGTCGTCGTTACGGTCTTGTTGGTCAGAACGGTATCGGTAAATCTACACTTTTACGTGCTTTGAGTCGCAGAGAAATCCCGATTCCGACTCACGTTTCTATTCTTCACGTTGAGCAAGAGGTATGTTCAAATCCAGCTCGGTTGCCTTTTCTCTTACTGACTTTCTATCGTAGATTACTGGTGATGATACACCAGCTTTGCAAGCAGTGTTGGATGCTGATGTGTGGCGGAAACATCTCCTATCCGAGCAAGCGGTTAGTCAAGTCCCAAGATGTCACAGCGGCATATTGCTAACGACTACAGAAAATCTCAAAACAACTTGCAGCCATCGAAGAAGAAAGGTCTTCATTGGCGGATACTTCAAAGGATGCTGCTAGACTTGACGAGGAGCGCGAGGGCCTGGATATCACCTTGAGCGATATTTATGGAAAGCTCTCAGAAATGGAGTCTGATAAGGCTGAATCTCGTGCGGCTAGTATCTTGGCTGGTCTTGGTTTCTCCCAAGAGCGCCAGCAGTACGCCACCAAGACCTTCTCCGGAGGTTGGAGAATGCGTTTGTCTCTTGCACGAGCTCTATTCTGCGAGCCCGATTTGCTTTTGCTTGACGGTATTTACCACTGCTCTCTATTCTACAAGCGGCCTACTGACATTTCACAGAACCGTCTAACATGTTGGACGTTCCGTCAATTACTTTCCTTTCCAATTACCTTCAGGGATACCCTAGCACAGTCCTTGTGGTTTCTCACGATCGTGCATTCTTGAACGAAGTCGCCACGGATATTATCCACCAGCACTCTGAGAGGTTGGACTACTACAGAGGTGCTAACTTCGGTAAGTTACATCAGATCTCAAGACTATGAATTGTTCTAACAATCTGCAGAATCCTTCTACGCTACCAAGGAGGAGCGCCGGAAGACTGCTAAGCGTGAATACGAGAAGCAGTTGGGCGAAAGAGCTCACTTGCAAGGTTCGTTACCCCCTCCATCTTGTCGTAGCTGTGTTAACGATCGTCATCAGCATTCATTGATAAGTTCCGATACAACGCCGCGAAGTCCTCCGAGGCACAGTCGAGAATTAAGAAACTTGAGCGCATGCCAGTTCTCGAAGCCCCAGAGGCCGAGTACACCGTTCACTTTGCCTTCCCTGGAGTCGAGAAGCTTTCACCACCCATTGTCCAGATGTCTGATGTTTGCTTCGGCTACACCAAGGACAAACCTCTTCTCAGGGATGTCGATCTGGATGTTCAACTTGATTCGCGTATTGGAATTGTCGGACCTAACGGTGCTGGTAAGACCACAGTCCTGAAACTACTCACCAACCAGCTTGAGCCAACAAGCGGTATCATCTCCACAAACTCGAGACTGCGCATCGGATTCTTCGCCCAACATCACGTCGATGCTTTGGACATGAATGCCAGTGCAGTCGGCTTCATGACCAAGACATATCCCGGTAAAACCGACGAGGAGTACCGACGACACCTGGGAGCGTAAGTTTATCCTGACCACTCGCATGTACTGCATTGACTAATTTCATATTATAGATTTGGTATCACTGGTACAACTGGTCTCCAACGTATGGAATTACTGTCCGGAGGTCAGAAATCTCGTGTCGCATTTGCTTGCTTGTCCTTGACCAATCCCCATATCCTTGTTCTTGACGAGCCTTCCAATCACTTGGATATCGAGGGTATGGATGCTCTGTCGGATGCACTCCGGGCGTTCGAGGGAGGTGTGGTGATGGTTTCCCACGATGTCACCATGTTGCAGAATGTCTGCACTAGTCTCTGGGTTTGCGACGGCGGTACTGTTCACAAGTTTGACGGCACCGTGAGTGCATACAAGAAGAAGATCAGCGCACAGGCTGATTCTGCCGGTGTTGTGGCTAAACACTAGGCTAGGAGGGCTATATATGTATACATTAATGCCGTAAAAACAATGAATCTTGCATGAATCTAAATTACACACTTTTAGTATTCTGCAGCCCAATATTCATATATTAGGCCTTCATTCCATCCTAGTGCATATGTATGGAAATAGATCTCTAGTTGTTCCTGAACTATATCGACGTGCGGAATCCGAGTTCCGCTTCGGGCTTTGAGCGTCTCCTTATCGGCTTATCGCGATTAGCCCCGGACGTCACTTTACCATCTCAGATGCCTCGGGGGATCAGGGGCATAACATTGAAAATTCGGATGATACCTCAGGATCAAGTTGGAAGAGCTCGAAGATATGACAGGCGCAGATGAGCAAGACCAATCGGGCCCCCACGCCCCTTTGCTCGCCTCATCCCACGCCTATTCCGACCATGATGGCAATGACCACGATGAGAGCCTGGCCTCTGAGCTGGAATACTCAGGAGGCTGGTTCATATGGATGTTGACTTTTTCCGCTGGGATAAGCGGCCTACTATTTGGATATGAGTATGCTAGCTACTACCAAACACGCCATGTTCCGGCTTCATTGCTTCCCGTTCACTAACAATCGTTGAAACTTCCAGTACAGGTGTTATCTCGTCTACTTTGGTGACCATCGGGTCAGACCTTTCCGGCCGAACATTGACAACACTCGATAAAAGCCTCATTACATCATGCACTAGCTTATTTGCGTTGATTGCGAGCCCGTTCACCGGAGTGCTGGCGGACAAGTTTGGTCGTCGGAAAGTCATACTTGGGGCGGATCTGTTGTTTGCACTTGGAGCATTGGTACAGGCCTTTACAAGCCAGGTTTGGGGGATGATCCTTGGACGCAGCATTGTTGGTCTTGCTGTTGGTAGCGCGAGTGCGGTGACTCCATTGTAGGTTGGCCTTGTCGTCAGGCGGGGACTGAGAACCTGTGCCATGGCATCAATTTGATTACAAGAGAGATGGTAATTGCTAACATGCTAGGTAATCAGGTATATATCCGAGTTAGCTCCTTCACACGCAAGAGGAAGACTTGTGACGATCCTCAGTCTGTTCATCACCGGTGGCCAGGTGGTGGCATACATAGTCGGTTGGCTGTTTTCTAGTACAACTGGAGGTTGGCGGTGGATTGTGGGAATTGGTGCATTGCCGGCCTTTTTCCAACTCGCCATCCTCGCTCTGCTACCCGAGACGCCTCGATGGCTGCTCCAGGCTGGATTTGATGCCCGAGCGAAGACAGTCCTGTCCAAGATCTATCAGGATTGCCCTGGATGTGACCGGGTGGTGGATCATGTCTTGCGCAATATCAACGCGGAAATTGTCCAAGAGGCGTCGGAGATGGGACCAGTTAAGTCTCGTGGCACAAAGCCCCAGTGGTTGCATGATACCATCCAACGGGGTCAGCAGTTGTTGCATGGTGGAAATAGAAGAGCATTGATCATAGCAATGATGCTCCAGGCAGTCCAACAGCTCTGCGGATTCAACAGCTTGATGTATTTTTCGGCAACCATCTTCTCCTCTCTTTCGTTCTCGTCGCCGACACTGACATCACTCTCGGTGGCTATGACGAACTTTATCTTCACGCTGCTTGCATTCGTGCTGATTGACAGAATCGGTCGCCGGCGCATTCTCCTGTATTCAATACCTGTCATGGTCGTTGCTCTGGTCGTCTGTGCTTTCTCGTTCTCGTCAATGGATGGCAAATGGAATCCACAACCTCCAACTGATCACCAAGAAAACCATGATAGCACTAATTCCCTTGTGCCCCTTGCAATTCTGCTTTGCCTTACTGTCTATACGGCGGCATATGCCCTTGGGCTCGGCAACGTCCCTTGGCAGCAGTCTGAGCTCTTCCCTCTGAATGTACGTTCCCTAGGGTCAGCACTGGCCACTGCAACCAACTGGGGATCCAACTTTATCATCGGTCTTACTTTCTTGCCTATGATGGAATTGATCTCTCCCTCATGGACGTTTGCTCTCTATGCACTCGTCTGTGTGGGTGGATGGGTTGCTGTATGGGCAATCTACCCCGAGATGAGTGGACTTAGCCTAGAGGAAGTCAAGGGCCTGTTAGCAGATGGCTGGGGCGTGAAAGAAAGCTTACAGCGACATAGCCTCTCACGGCATATATAGCGTGTGAAGAAAATCTATCAATCTCTGGAACGTGAAGAGGTAAATTCGAACCGCGGGCCTCTTTGTCGCTCTTTATCGTTTATTGTTGCGCTGTCACTTGTGAGGCGAATCTCGTCACGCAAATATAAGTAGCTTCACCCGATTTAGTTGCGGACCCATATTGTCCCGATGTTCGAACTGAAATCAAAAATGATATCGCATATTCGAAATGAATCACTCTAAGGACAAGACAACGCGCGGTCCGAATATATATTACCTCTTATTCCCAGATTCGCTCTTCGTCCTTTACCTCTTCTTTCTTACGTCTTCCGCCTCGTATCGAACTGCATAGGTATACATACCGAATGCTATGTCATAAGGATAAGTGAACGTGTGCGCTGACTATCCGTAGCCTCTTATTCCTAGGTCGCTCTTTGCACTTTACATCTTCTGTTCACATCTTCGCCTCACGTCATATAGGTATACATACCAAATGCTACACCACATGGGCAAGTGAAGGCGCACGCCGAATACCTCTCGCCTTTTATTCGAAATTCGCTCTTTGCACTTACATCCTCCCTTCATACATCTTCTACCTTACATCAAAGTACATAGGTATACATACCGAATAATACCGCAACTACAGACATGTCGTCCAACAACCCCGTGCGGTCCGATTCAGTTGCCATGCCAAGTGCTCCAAGCCGACTGCTCGAGCTTCCGAATGAGGTAAGTATATGTCTATAGTTCTAGGTTGCAGCTATTAATGTTTGAGAACAACAGGTTCTCCAGGACATTGCATGCTATCTCCCTAACGATCGTGATGTTTTCCATCTCTCCCAGTCTTGCAAAGAGATGTGGAACAAGGTCTTCGGGTCCGACTCGTCCGTCTGGCGATATCTCTTTGGTAAACACTACGATATTGTTCCGGGGAAAAATTCAGGGGAGTTGAAGATCGAATACCAAATCCGTGCCATTGTGCTGGGCGCTACGATCAGATTCAAAGAGAAGGAAGATGATCGCCAATTCCTCTGGATGGAGGTCATGCAGACTATGCTCGAGGAGTCTCTGCAACTAACCATCGTTCCTGGATCGACCCCAAAGACCCTGCAATGCATACAGGAGAAACTCGAGAAGGTGGATTTTTTGAGCGAATTTCAGAAAGAACCTTCCTCAAAACTCTTTTATGGTCTCCAGCTTGTACGCATGTTTCGTCGAATAATGGATTGGACATTCACTGATATCCATACACAGAGCCTGAGTGCGTTTGCTCTCGATCCAACGATCACCGATCACTGCCGTCGAACCGACTACGACATCAAACAGGTTTACGCATATGGAGAGAAGCTGGGCAAGGCATATATCGACCACAAAAAGCTCGATCTCGTCAAACTGCTGAACCTGCGCAATTTCTGGCAACGTCATCTTTTGAACACCTCCGAGTTCACCTTCCAGGAATCCTTCTCCGCGCTGCCTGCAGAGATGAAGCCCAAGACACGAAAGGAGCTTCCAATCGAGGAATCCAAACTAAGCTCATCGTGGCTAGGATACTACTGTGAGTATACCAACAGGGGGAAAGCCCAATCATGACCCCCAGCTGATTTCAAATTTCAATTAGCATGCATGCATCCGATATCAGACCTGCAAGACAACGAGCGCCAGTCATGCGCTGATCTTGAGACACACGGTGACGGGGTCGAGATCATGGTGAGTGGAAGGCGAGTTTCTTGCAAGGCTATATTAACAAATGTCAGACCCTTGACCTCGCAACCTCCGAAGAGTTTTGGCCCAAGCAATGCAGTAAGATCATGCCTCTCGCTAAAGGCCGCAATATCAAACGGACATATTTCGATGGCAAGCAGAGAGCCTATAGTGGCGCCCATGAGGCGGGAAACCACGTATTCGGGTTTACCGAAGAGATTGCTGTTTCACATGGTGGCTTTGAGGGATGGATGCGGATCTGTTTTATCATCGCCGAAGCGGATGAAGATGATGAAGAGAAGCATTCCCCCCTCGTAATGGACGGCCCCGGCTGGATCCATGGTTATGAGGCTGTTATCATCCCCGGTGGGCGCCTGATGCTTGGACGGTGGTTGGATATGAAGGAAACAGGTGCCAGAGGCCCATTCATCTTCTGGGACGTGTGAGGGCTAGCGCCAGTCATGCGCTGATCTTGAGACACACGGGATATCTTCTACGATTTTATTTGCTCTTTTATTTGCCTTGATTTGCCTTTATTTAATGCCTTTCTTTCTTTTGTTTTTCTGGGAGTTGAGCGGTGGACGAGATGGACGAGATAGGGAATGAAACATATCAAGCTCACCCAAAGCTCTGGAAATTGCGTAGGATTCGCTGGAATCAATATTTATGGTAACAAGCAATGGAGCTTTTGAATAGAACAGAATTATGCGTTGAGGAAGGGAATAGATGACACATAGAAATTAAAACAGCCACTACTCCTCGATATCCTTGACCTTCTCCCACTCCCCCTTGAGGTTCTCCTTCCATAAACTAACCTTGTTATCACCTCCGCTGACGGCAAGGATGTTACCGCTGAGACTCCAGCTAACGCGCCACAGAACAGTGTCGAACTCCAATGTTTGGCTGGACCACTGGCCCGGGTTAGAAGCATCAGAGGTCCAAATGCGAACGGTCTTGTCTTGCGCGGCGGAGGCGATGTAGGACTTGGAGAGGATGCTCGGGGACCAGGCCACATCACGGACCCAGTCAGTGTGTCCCTCGAGGGTTTGAGTGAGGTTGTAAGATTTGGACTCCGCGCTAAAGAACGAGTTAGTTCACGTCACAGCTGTATGCTTGGAAAGTTTTATCAATGGACATACTTATACTCCCAGATTTTGACCAGGTTGTCGCTGCCACCGGTAACAAACCGGCGCTGTTGGCCGGGCCCGGGGTTAGAGCTGATAAGGCTACCAGCAAAGGCCGCGGGGGCCCAGCTGATAGAGTTAACGCCCATTCCGTGAGCATGGAAGGTTTGGTGGGTCCAGTTGTTGTCACGGAACTCGAGCACGCTGACATGGCCGTCGGAAGAAGCGCAGGCAAGAAGACATCCACTCTCATGGGGAGCCCAGGAAACCATATTCACCGAGGCCGTGTGGAGGGAGAAATCGAAGACCTTAGTCCATGTGCTACCACCGGAGGGCGAGGTCGCATTCTGGGGCTGTTCCCGCCAGATCAGAACTTTGCCATCGTAGGAAGATGAGGCTAGAATTGTGCCGAATTTGGGGTGGGCCTAAATCGAGAGAATCGCATGGTCAGTCACATTGCGCACTATAATTGCTCATGTTTTGGTGTCAACTCACCCATGCGATACACCACACAGCACCCTCGTGGCTATCAACCACAAATGTTAGAGACAAAAGACCCAGTTGCACACATCTATAGGACTAGCTTACCCCTTCAGTGTATCGACTAGTCGGTGTGTTTCTCCCTCAATCTCAAAGATCTTTATCGTTTTGTCGGATGAACATGTGGCCAACCGGCGGCCGTAATAGTCCAAGCCAGCATCGTGCTATTCAACATACTTAGTTAGCTCACGTACATTGTGTAACCACATAGATCACCAGTTGCAATTCCTATCTTAGCACATACAATCATCTCTTCGTGTCCGGAATTCGAGATCACCTGAGGGGCCGCCTGGAGGTTTGAAGCTGTTAGCGATGGGATTGTGGAACAAGCTCAAAGCAATGTGGCGGAATATTAGTTACCATGTTGAATAAATAAAGCAAACAAGAAGTTAATAGCTGTGAAAGCGCGCGGAGTCGGGGTAGCTCTCTCCCTTTTAGCCAAACAACCTGGCCCTTCCCGTATCTTATCGTGTGCTAGGTCACGTTACCTGGATATATGCACGTGATGAGCCTCGGTCATCGGTAACCCCACGACGCGGTGGCGTGGAGTTTCTTTTGAAGTCCGACACCTTCATTCCTATATTTGCTGCAATCTGTCCTGGAAACTGATTACAGAGAGATTTGAAAACCACAGTCACCATATCACATTTCTTGCTCAGTTGGTCGATCTAAGCAGGTCATTATGGGTGATGCGCTGTGCGGGCCGTCGAACGCCCTTCAGAACTTCCAGAAGCATACCTCTGTTGATCGGACCCTTCAGCAAGACCGGTTGACTTCCCGTCAATCGCCTGCTCAGGTTGGTAGTTCTTTTGGGATTGCATTGTTTCATTCATGCTAAACGCATACTACAGGGTTTCCGATCCCAGAACCCCCAAGAAGGAATACTCGACCCGGAGTTCGCCGCATTCGAAGGCAACTTTGCTGGCCCTGCATTGCCTAACTTACAACATCCGGCCCATTTTGGAGCACCATCACATCATGCTGCAGTACACCATCCAGCTGCACATGGTGCAGCCAACGCCAGTTGGGCATCGGACTTCCAGAACTTGCAAATCTCGGGGCCCGCACACCCTGTAGCGCAACTACAAAGACCAAATATTGCGCCAGCCACGGCGCATGGCGGGTGGCACTCTGAATTCATGACCCAACAACGAGGGCCTATGTCCCAGACACAGCAAACCCCGCAAATGCATGGTGCCTATCAACCAGCTTTTGCACCAAGCTACCAGATGTATGGATCCTCCATGAATCAGATGCAGCCCTCGCAGGTTATGCAGACTGAGCAACACCACATGCAACAGTTTGACGAATCCGCCTTTGAGGCTGCCTTTGATCAGGCCCGGGCAGATATGGAGTTGCAAGGAGTCGATGCTGCTCAACTAGATACTCAGAAGCAGTCGCAGGAGACCAATGAAGTCGGCATTCCTGAGCCAGTTACCCAAGAGCATATTCGACTCGGATCGGATCTCATTCCCAAAAGTGAAAAGCAGGATCCAGAAACACGGAATCGAGATGCCGATGAACTTGCGCGGACAGCAGGGCAACTGCTCGACAGCGTGCGCAACGAAACAAGTGAAAAATTCCAACAAAGCAATTTCATGGCTTTGATGCGCCGGATTCGAGATCGCGAGGTGGAAGTTGAAGGGGATGATTTCCGCGAAGTCAGTACCAACCCGTAACGGTTCGGATGTCGGACGCGACAGAAACACCGGTATAACTCGGGCAATCTACAAGGGCTGTTGTCCTTGCTAATAAGTATTTGCAGACGGTGCAATCACTTCACCCAGGTGGTCGATACTACCCGGGCCAACCTCACCCAGACCACTCTGGCTCCGATATCCCGTCTAGCAGTAAGGAGCCACACAACCTTATCGGTAGGGTTTGATACCCTGCGCCTGTGAAATACCAGCCAATAACCTGACCAGACGTGCCCACTTCCCAGATGGTGTAGCCATCAGCAGAGATTTCCGACCGGCCGAAGAAGGAACATCCGATCATCTGGGATCCAGTTCGTTTGGTTATAGTGACACAAACGCGCTCTACGAAGGACTGCTCCACAGTCAGGGGCTGGTGGACCGCCGCAGCGTCCCGGTTTGCTTTTTTGGAAGACAATTGGAGGCGCATTTTCTACACTAGCGAAACCCTGGTACTGGATGTACATGTACCTTCTTGATTACGGTGGTGCCCATTTTGGCGAAGGTACCAGGTACATAGTTTTTCTTCTATTGATACCCCATGAACAATAGCAGTCACGTGATCTCTATTGAGAACAATAGAAATCCATTCAAGACTCCCAATTAGGCAAGTCAATGGCCCCTGACAGCCTCTGATTGGCTGTCTATTGATTGTTTATTGATTGTACTTTTCCTATTGTTTGCGCCCATTCAAACGGAATGAACAAACGCTTGACCATAAATACTCAGATAACCCGCTGTTGCACTTCTCTTCTTCACTCAGCCATACTTCACTCTAGTCATATCTACAAACACGACTAAAAATTATCATAACTTCATTCACAATGTTGCCTCCATCAGACTCTTTGCGACACCATCTAAGTAAGCTCGCCGAAGTCCGGGCAAATCGCAACACTTCTTCTATATCTACGTCTGCCTCTACGTCCACTCTAGGCACAGCTCCACCCCCGTACACGTTGTCTGTGACCAGACCCAGCGGCACAACTGTCATGAGCGTGGATCAGAACGACATGGACGAGCCATGGGCTTCCCCAATCAATATTTACATTGACAACTCGATCACCATAACTGGTGACGAAAACACCATCATGGTGTCGCCTTCTGGAGTTGATACTCCCACTGATTCAACTCCCCAGGAGGCCCCAACATCCCCCCGTATTAACTCTATGGCGGCTGTCATCATCGCTGCGCTGAGCCGCGCAAATGCCCTGAACGACGATGTGGGCTACCCCCGGCCCATCAACATTCGCGCTCTCTCGGGCATCCGGGTCAACGGCCGAAACAACAGCATTTGCGTCGGGCGCGAGGCTCGCAGGTCTGAGAATGAGACTGACAACGTCGGCGAAGAACGAAGCGGCCGCAAGCGTCGTGCCAGCTCGGTTCGTACTTTACTCCGCAAAAGAATCTTCAAGAGGTTTCATCACTGACTGATCAATACAGGAGCCTTTGGGAGCTCCGCCGACTCAGCGCTCCCGTTCGTCTTGAATATAGGTTATGAGTTGCTTTATGAGAAGCTGAATGTCTCCCGCTTTTTGCTTTCGATAATCTCAGAATGTTGTCACTTTTTGGTTTTGTTCTCTTAGACTTTGCTCACTTTTTACTCCCTTTGCTCAGCGGAGTTTTGCAATTTTTGGTTGGTTTGTTATGAGCTGATATCCTGTCCTTTTATGAATGCGTTGTATACTAGATGGCTGTTATGTAACTTTCCATCTAGTTTGATGCTTCTTCTTACTTTACTACCATGAAAACGGTGATATTTAGATTTGGCATTTAGGGCCGACGCTATGCAATAACCAACTGCCTGTTCTGGGTACTGTACTGAATCGGCCAATCGGTCAAAAATTTTAAATCCTGACCAGCAGTGTCAGATTATTGACGCTACCAGTAACCTGCAAAGGTGCTTGAATGAGGCATCGATTGCATATAATCGAGATATGGAACTACAGCTAAACTTCGTATCGCAACGTCCTTACATTTTCGCAAGATATACGGCTTTGTGTTTAGGGTTGACTTTTGGTTTTATAGCTTTTTCGCAAATCAACGAATCTCGCATTCTGACTATATATTTCGAGGTGTGTTCGTCCTAACACCTGATTTTGAGAGAAACAAAGTAACTAAGCTTACCCCCAGGACTGTCAGGTGCCCGAAGGCTGATGATATTCGCTACTTCGGCAAAACATCTGTCCGTCCCGGGAGGATCGCCCCTTCCCCAGATCTCACCCACGAACTCTGCTTTGTGGGGACACAGCCAAAGTCAATACTAGTCCGGGTAGCACCTTGGTTTGCTCCCAATCATGACGCGCCGCCTTCTCAAGGGAGAAATTACCTATTCTTTCGCCAAGGATCAGGAGAGTGACATACTCCACCATTTGGGCTACTATGGCCAACAAGACCGCTTCTTTTCATATCTCGACGATAGACGCGAGTGGATGAAAGCTACTGTTGCTCACCACTAGGGCTGAGCTCAAGCGATAAGTGCCATGTTTCAGAAGTGAGGTACTGGCTCCGTGGCAGTTTCAATATCTGCATTCCTATCTCTATCCAGAACAGTAGACAGCAACCAAGAAAACGGGTCATACTCCGATTTCCGCTCCCCTACCGTATCGGGGATGACTTTAGGCCCGGGAACGGGGATGAAAAGATCCAATGTGAAGCTGGGACCTATGCATGGCTCCAGCAGAATTGCCCGGATATTCCAATTCCACGGTTATATGGCTTCGCGTTGTCTACAGGTGAAACTGTACGAGACCTACTCCATCTCCAATATATTAATTTAATTGTTGAGAATAGTTCACAGAATTGGACCAACTGCCCTTTCCGGGCCGTTGCTTCCAATCCCTACGCCGCCGGCTACTAAACTGGTTTTGCCTCCCAGTACCTTCGAACTATATCCTCAATCCAAATCAGACGGAAGCGCTTCCTGGTCGCGTTGCTAGTGCTGGATACTTGTTGCTACAATGCATCGAAGAAACCCAAGGGACAATGCTTGCGAATACATGGTCCGAGAAACAACAAGACAGCGAGTTACGGTGTAATTTCCTCCGGGACTTGTCCAGGATCTTTCTGAGCCTCAGCAAAACCCCCCTGCCTCGCATTAGTTCATCCATCATCAACAGGGACGGGTTCCTAACTCTAAGCAACCGTCCTCTCTCGATGGAACTTCAGGACCTCGAGAATGAGAACGTTCCAACCCACATATCCCGTGACTATACATACAACACGGTTGAGTCTTACGTGATGGATATCCTAGGAGCCCATGACAGTCGTCTACGAAACCAACTAAATTCCGTGAATGACATACATGATTGCGTTTATCAGATGTCAGCACTGGCAGCAATGCGAACTCTAATTCCAGTGTTTTTTCGTCGAGATTTGTGTCGTGGGCCTTTTGTTCTCACACTTACAGATCTCCACCAAAGCAACATTTTTGTTGATGACAAGTGGCATATCACTTGTCTGGTCGATCTGGAATGGGCTTGCTCCCTACCTATCGAAATGGTCGCACCTCCTTACTGGTTGACTAATAAAGCTGTGGACATGATCGAAGCCGATGAATTTGATGAAGCTCGCAAGGAAATGATGTCTATCTTGAAGAGTGAGGAGACACAAATGTCTGGCAGTATCCTGTCAAAAGAGGTCGGGAGCACGCCATTACTACTATCAGAGGTTATGGAACAAGCATGGAAAACTGGAACATTCTGGTATTCCCTGGCACTTTCCAGCCCGACCGGCTTGTTCCATCTGTTTTATTCGCATATTCAGCCCTTGTTGTCCAAGCATCGCTCCGATGAAATTGGTGAAACCATGCCCTTTTACTGGGTAAAAGACCTGCCAAGATTCGTGATAGGCAAACTTGCTGATAAGAAGAGGTATGACATTGAGCTTCAGCAGGCTTTCGCTACAAGCATCTCTGGCGATGAACAAAGCACTGCTCAATAATATCAGTATGGGTGCGACTGGGGCTCAACAGCTTACCCACTCCACGATAAGAAAATACTTAATAAAGAGGAATATATCACATATGTGAGGCACTGGGCAAAGAGACCGAGTTGTGTAAAAATAAACAGGGCAAGAATCAGATCTTCTTTGTTCTCCATGGCTCTCTAGCCTCTACACTTTCTCGCCCTGAGACGTGTCTTTTATCGCGCCACAATCTATTTTCAGCTCTCATTCTCATGACTACAGGTCAGCTCAAGTTAGCCAATGTTCTTTCATGATTTTGAAAGTGAGCCGAGTGAAGGATCTGAACTTTGGGTTTGAATCCACAAGTCTTTGTTTGACAAATCCTGCTGCTTTGAATCCTTTAACATCAGGTACAGCGGCAGAAGGTCGCACAGACAGAGCCCAAACAAACAGCAAACAGCATAAGCCCTGTCAATATCAAAGAAATTAGCCAAAATCATATTGGAGAATCGTCCTAGTCAAATCCACTGAGAGTATACTTTGCAACAGCACACCCAATAAGGTGTTTCAAAAGCTATATTGAATGAACAGCACGGAAAAGTGGAATCGACCTATCTCCAAGGGCATGCTCCTGTCTTTGTTCTATCTTGTTTACCACCTTTTAAGTTTTCTTTGACAGCATAGTCAAACCCCCGTCCGGTGCGATGGGCTCGGCGTACACAAAATGGAATACAAATACCCTCAAAATTCTGTCATTCATACTCATCATTCATTTATGTTCAATATTCGACCTGCTAGTTACATAGAGAAAGCACCTTGGTCGTGACTATCTTCTGTTGCAAGATGCCTCCAAGGGCTACTCTCCCCCGGGCCGCAAAACTTGACGGCAAAAGTGCCCCCAAGAGGGTCAATGCAAAACGCAAGAAAAGCTTGAAGGAAGATGAAGGAGCTGCCCCGAAGAAGGCAAAAACAGAAACGGGAATCCCGCAACTCCTAAACGAGGAACTTCTTGCAGCCGATCTCAAGGTTGATTACTCGAAGACCTGGAAGAAGCCTAGACAAGAAATTCCCAAGAAACAGAAATGGCCAATGGTAAAAGATGTCATCACAGAGCTCGAAGACACGCCTAAAGGCTGGAACCCAGAGGAGCCTGATCTGATGCCCGAGTAAGTTCAACCTGCTCTAGCTAGTTGATACTGGCTCACTTCATTTTCATACTTGGTATTGACCTTTTATGCAGCGACTTCAAAGCTCAGATAGAAAGGTGTCGTGAGCGGATCGCAGAGAATATCATGCCTCATGTTTATCGGCATAAAATGAAAGAATTCATTGCAAAGCAGTCGCAACGCGAGTGAGCCATCCTATAACTCCGAATTCCCCAATAGAGACTAATTTACTCCTTCCTACCCAGGAGACTGATGGCTAGAGAGCCAGGTTTGAGTTGGCCCGAGGCACAGCGCGTAGATGATCTCAAATTCACATTGGATCAACTCGCGGGGGAGAACGACGAGTACAAGATGGTCAGTACGGTGAAAGCCATCATTGCAAGGTATCGATCCGGGGAATTGAGTTGGAATCCGGACCTTGTCACCTACTGGTATTCTGGAGTCCAGCTCTGCTTGCCGAGACCTTTCCACTGGGATGAATACCGCTACGTCCATGACAAGTACGAGGGACATGTAGGATTTTGGGTTGAAGGTGTAAGTGTCAGACCCTTGGCTGTGTCGATAGATATACTAAAACAAATACTCAGATTCTCGGGCCTGGGCCTAGCATGAGCAAGGCTTCGATGGTATGCCAACCGGATCCACGTTTGAATGCCACAATGGTAGCTATTCCCTTTCAATTGCCCTGTTGGCCACTTGAGTGATCTCTCTAATCATCCTCTTTAGGTGAGGGTTGCCCTTCGGATCCCGAAGGTTCCAGCGATTGCAGTAAGAGAAGGAGAGAGAAAAAAGGAAAAAGGGGAAAAAGACCCAAAACCATTAAGCAGGCCACCTTTCTTTGATTTCCCATTTATGGATGACACCGGGGCTACACATATGCTCCTATTCGAAGACGACATCAACGTTCTTCGGAATCTGGAAGCAGAAAGTGGACCCGTATACCCCTTGCCCCGATGCATGGGCGTCGGAGTTCTTTATCTCGCAGATGGGAACCGAGTCACCTCGATATTCCGAGAAATAGAAGTCAACATGTGGAGCTACGATGAACGGAAATGGATGTCCCCGGACTGGCAAGCGATATCCGCTTGTGTTCAGAGTGGTCAATCAACGCGTGCCGGCGCTGATCGTCTGTTAGGGTCATGGCTGCGGCACAGGTTCTATACTGGAACTTGTCCGGATCAGTCGTTGCGTCTTTGGGTTTTTGACTATAACCCTGGGATCCCACAGGGCCAGAGGACTCTTCCTACCGCGACACCGGCACAATTGAACGCGCCCTACCCAGTTGCACGTGTTCGTCCGATTGATGACTTTCCTCATCTTGACCCGAATCTGGCGACAGGGCACAGTCTGTTCTAATTTGCGAGATGGGTGGCCTGTCTTTGATTATATGTTGCGCTGCTCTGGATTTTTTGCTTTCTTGAATTTGGACCACTCATATTGAACTGTTTTCAATTGAAATGATCTCTAGCGAGGACTCGAGTCTAGTGTCCAGCCGCAGCCATGTGGAAATGACAATCTTCTCCACTTACGGAGTCCTCCAGGTCAAATCTGCCGCCCAAAAAGTTAATTAAAGACAATCTCCGACAGTGGTACGGAGGACCATACGAATAGGGCAAGTAGACCCTTCTATTCCACCAAAGGCGAATACAGACATAGCTGTCCTTTGATAGGTTGTATATACAAAAGTCGTCGAGTCATCGAATAGCCAATGGTTCCGCGGGGTAGTATTTATTTGCCTCGGTCCCACCATCTTTCCTCACTCACCCAAATCAAAAGCGCACAAGATGTTATCATACGTGTCTAAAGATCGAGCAAAGCCGGTTACTCCTGCTTTAAACACTTCTGCTTTGAACACCGAAACAAGTGACAATGGTGAAGTAAATAGGCTGCACCACATCCCAAGACCCACCGACAAAGAAGACGAACGGGAATGGCTCCTCGCGCAGATGGCGGGCGCGTTTCGCATCTTTGCCAAAATGGGATTCGCAGATGGTAGCAGCGGCCATATCAGTGTGCGAGGTATGCATGCTTGCTTTACGCGATCCTTCGCCTATATTGTACATGTTCTAACACCACTCCGCACACACAGACCCCATCGAACCCCACACGTTCTGGATCAATCCATACGGAGTCCACTTCGGCCTTCTCACGATCTCTGATATGGTGCGGGTCGACGAACAAGGCAATCGGGTCTCGGGCGTAACGAAGATCACTGGCGAATTGCGGCCGGTCAACACGGCTGGGTTTATTATCCATTCCGCAATCCACCAGAGGCGACCGGATATTCATGCCGTGTGTCATATGCACAGTCCCTACGGCCGAGCCTGGAGTACTTTTGGCCGGGGAATTGATATGCTGAATCAGGGTAAGAGGACCTGTGCCACGCACGCCACATTCCTACTGACACTATTTCCCGCTTGAAGATTCCTGCATGTTCTACGACGATCTTTCGGTATATCGAGCTTTTGGGGGCGTTGCTTTCGCCAAGGAAGAGGGGCAACTGATTGCCGATGCCCTGGGCCCTAAGCACAAGAATTTGATCATGCAGAATCATGGATTGCTTACGGCGGGCGGGACGGTTGCCGAAGCGGCGGCCTTTTTTATTGCATTGGAGAGGGCCTGTCAGACTCAGCTCTTGGTGCAGTCAGCCATAGCACCTGGGTCGATTGGTGCAAGCGAAGGAATGCTGAAGGCCTTGGTGGATGATGAAGTTGCGTATTATACTAAACAAAAAACAGGTTCTCCCGAGGCCATGTATATGCAATTTGAGCCGGAGTACGAGTTGATTGTGGAGGAGACCAGAGGCGACTTTTTGGATTGAGTTCTGCTACTTGATTCGAATGTTCTCCAACTGTTGACTTGTCCGTTACTTAATATGAGATGATTCTCGGAGATCGACACTTGATATTCCCCACTCTCGGCCGAATCACATGGTGTCGGGTGCGGGGTAACGGTCTTAAAGGCCTCGGAGGGGCAAAGGCGGTTTCACGGCGAAGGCGACGTCGTACGATCGCGAATGTTCCCGGGGTTTCTCCGGTGATGCATCATGACACTTACACTGTGCATAAATAAGCTATTTTTAGTTACTTTTTCACCGGGCAGGCACCGAACGTAAGCACCCAAGAATTATGAATGCCAGAATAATGCACGTGCACAGGGCAGTGGGTCGGATTGCATGCTTATCTCTGCGTCGTAGCACCATCGAAGCTTGTGCGTTGGATGACAACCACGTCATTGACTCGTTGGCCCATAGGGCTCCCAGTCGGAGGGGGAAACAATTGTCCCGCTTATTAACAGAAAAAAAAAGTCCGCCTTGTCCTGAAATTATTTTCCTCTGTGTTCTTATTCTGTCTTACCTCCAACTCCAGTGTTTACCATTCTTTCTTAACCCCAGGAGCCACCATACACAGGGACTGGTTCCCCGACATACCGTGCAACATGTCTGGTTCAGCAGTGGTACACAGCATGACACCAATCCCGGATGAAATGAGCATCTCCGCCTATGGAGAGGCTCGCTCAACCGTGGAAGGAAAGCCCCTCGATGCTGAGACCATTCGTAAGATGAATGCCTGGTTCCGCGCCAGCATGTACTTGTGTTTGGGCATGCTCTACCTTCGCGACAATCCCCTCCTCGAAGAACCTCTGAAGCTAGAGCATCTCAAAGCTCGACTCTTGGGCCATTGGGGCTCGGATGCCGGGCAGGCTTTCACCTGGATGCACATGAACCGTCTCATCAAGAAATACGACCTCGATGTTCTGTTCGTTTCGGGCCCCGGCCACGGCGCCCCCGCAATTCTGTCGCAGTCTTACCTCGAGGGTGTCTACTCAGAAGTCTACCCGGAGAAAGGTCAGGATAAGCAGGGCATGCAGAAGTTCTTCAAGCAATTCTCTTTCCCCGGAGGCATTGGCAGCCACGCCACCCCCGAGACACCTGGTAGTATCCACGAGGGAGGTGAGCTGGGATATTCACTCTCTCATGCCTTTGGCACGGTTTATGACCACCCCAATCTCATTACTCTGACCATGGTCGGCGACGGCGAGTCCGAGACCGGTCCCCTTGCCACCAGCTGGCACAGCACAAAATTCCTGAACCCTATCAATGACGGAGCTGTCCTGCCTGTTCTCCACCTCAATGGATATAAGATCAATAACCCCACCGTGCTTGCACGAATCAGTCACTCCGAACTGTCCTCCTTGCTCGTTGGCTATGGATGGAAACCATACTTTGTCGAGGGAAGTGACTTCGACAGCATGCACCAAGCGATGGCCGCCACACTCGAGCAATGTGTCACCGAGATCCGGGGATACCAGAAGAAAGCCCGAGACTCCAAGGTTCCCTTCCGCCCCCGCTGGCCCATGATCATCCTGCGCACACCCAAGGGATGGTCTGCTCCACGGGAGGTTGACGGCCACCTCCTCGAGGGATTCTGGCGCGCCCATCAAATCCCGATCACTGATGTGCGCGAAAACCCCGCTCATCTCAAGGTCTTGGAGACATGGATGAGGGGCTACAAGCCAGAAGAACTCTTCGACAAGAACGGCACATTGATTCCGGAACTGAGGGAGCTCGCGCCCACGGGTACCTCCCGCATAAGTGCCAACCCCGTTGGTAACGGAGGTCTTTTGCGCCGCCCGCTGGACATTCCTGATTTCCGAGACTATGGTTTCAACGATATCGTCCCTGGGATAACAACCAAGGGAGGCATGGCCAACATGGCGAAATTCCTTCGTGATATCGTCGCTCGCAACATGCACAACTTCCGACTCTTCGGGCCCGATGAGACGGAGTCTAACAAGCTTGCCGAGGTGTACAAGGCAGGCAAGAAAGTCTGGATGGGAGATTACTTCGAGGAAGATAAGGACGGCGGCAATCTGTCCCCCGATGGCCGCGTGATGGAGATCCTCAGTGAGCACACCTGTGAAGGCTGGCTGGAAGGCTACATTCTTTCTGGGCGCCATGGACTGCTCAACAGCTACGAGCCTTTCATTCACGTCATTGATTCTATGGTGAACCAGCATTGCAAGTGGATCGAGAAGAGCTTGGAAATCGAGTGGCGAGCCCGCGTCTCGTCCCTGAACATCCTCATTACCGCCACTGTCTGGAGACAAGACCACAATGGCTTCAGTCACCAGGACCCCGGATTCCTCGATGTAGTGGCTAACAAGAGCCCCGAGGTGGTCCGCATCTATCTCCCACCCGACGGCAACACTCTCCTGTCCGTGATGGACCACTGTCTCCGCAGTGTCAACTACGTGAATGTGGTTGTCGCCGATAAACAAGAGCACATCCAGTTCCTGAACATGGACGAAGCACTCGCGCACTGCACCAAGGGTCTCGGAATCTGGGACTGGGCCAGCAACGACCAAGGCCAAGACCCGGATGTCGTGATGGCGTCCTGCGGTGATGTTTCAACATACGAAGCCCTCGCCGCGACTGCCCTACTCCGTGAACATCTCCCCCAGCTCAAGGTCCGCTTTGTTAATGTGGTGGATCTCTTCCGCCTGATCTCCCCTGTCAACCATCCCCACGGATTGTCCGACGCGAGATGGAAGTCCATCTTCACCAACGACACGCCCATCATATTCAACTTCCACTCCTACCCCTGGCTCATTCACCGGCTCACCTACAAGCGTGTGGGTCAACATAACCTGCACGTGAGAGGTTACAAGGAGAAGGGCAACATCGACACACCGTTCGAGCTGGCTGTGCGCAATGGAACCGATCGATACAGTCTCGCTATGGCTGCCATTGACTCGGTTCAATCTCTTGGTAACACGGCCGATGGCGTGAGAGAGAAGTTGCTCAATGAGCAGATTGCGGGCAGGTCCGAGGCACTCGATAATGGTATTGATGCTGAACATATTCGCAACTGGAAATGGCCTTTCCCGAGAGAGTAAGGTGTCACAGTTGGGGAGATTCATGTTAATATAAATGACAGCTACCTACTCTAATTTTTTTGGCTAGACTCAATCAGAAGAGAATATCCAATCACCAGTCTCGTAAATTAGCCTTATAGACAGTAAATCACCGAATGAGTCATCTACTTAGAACGCCTAGAGTAGCTGACGCGGTTTTCTTCCTAATCGATTCACCATCCAACACTATAACCACCATAATGCCCGAAACCACCAACCACAAAATCAAATCCGACATCAAAAAAGCCTACAATGAAATCGCCTCAGTCTACCTAACCTGGACAAAACCCTCGCACGAAACCCGCCTCTCCTACCTCGACCTCCTCCTTCAATCCATCCACTCCGCAAAAGAAACCCACCAACTCAACATCCTCGAGCTAGGCTGCGGCGCCGGCGTACCCTGCACCCAGCTGCTATCCTCACACGCCCACATTAGCATAACCGCAAATGACATATCATCGACACAAATCGCCCTGGCCAAAGAGCGACTCTCTCCCTCCGTAAACCTGATCCTAGGCGACATGATGGAGCTGGAATTCAGCGCAGAGCAGTTCGACGCCGTGATGGCCATGTATTCCATTTTCCATCTGCCGCGCATGGAGCAGACTACGATGCTGCGTCGGATATTCGGCTGGTTGAAGCCTGGGGGCCGGCTTCTGGCGAATTTCTCCGAGGCCGCGTTTGAGAGCTCGACTAATGGTTCTTGGTTGGGGGCTACGGAGGGCGCTATGCATTGGAGTGGGTGGGGGAGGGAGGAGGTGAGGAGGGTTCTTGTTGAGATTGGGTTTGGGATTGAGGTTGATGAGGTTACGGTGGATCGGGAAGAGGATAATGGAGGTGGGAAGAGTGTTGGGTTCCATTGGGTATTAGCTAGGAAGGAAAAGTTATAGGAGAGTGCTCTTGAATTGTAGTTTATACTGCAGAAAATGGTCGTCTATAACGTACCCTATGTTGTAGTTAGCTGACCGCTATCGCTAACCGCTATCTAACATCTTGCGGGGGAGCTGAGAACCCCCCCCCCATATCTGACATCAC
Source organism: Penicillium roqueforti (assembly GCF_015533775.1). NCBI lineage: Eukaryota > Fungi > Ascomycota > Eurotiomycetes > Eurotiales > Aspergillaceae > Penicillium > Penicillium roqueforti. Next base: position 247,167 of record NW_024067566.1, on the reverse strand, counting down.
CGAAATCCGATTGGAATCCCAACTCACCAAAAACACATATCCAAACAGCTCGCAAGCATGGAATTCCCCAAATCCCACATCCACCCACCCCAAACCACACACACACACACCGTGATCCTCCTACACGGCCGCGGCAGCGACGGCGGCGAGTTCGCCTCAGAGCTCTTCTCATCCGAAACCTCCAACGGCAAGAACCTGCCGTCCAACCTCCCCTCCTACCGCTGGGTGTTCCCAACATCCCGCAACCGATGGAGCACAGCCTTTAAAGAAGAGATGTGCGCGTGGTTTGACGCATACTCACTCGACAACATATACGAGCACCAGGAGCTACAGAAGGCCGGACTCCGCGAGTCCATCGCCAACATCCTCTCTATCATCGACGACGAGGCGCGCCTGCTAGATGGGAAATACGGTAATATCTATCTCGGCGGGATGAGCCAGGGCATGGCGACGGCGTTGTGGGCGTTCCTGGCTGCGTCGGCGACGGGCCGCTTTCAGGGCCCGCTGGGTGGGCTGCTGGGCTTTTGTGGGTGGTTGCCGTTTGCGCAGCAGCTTGAGTGGTTGTTGTCTGAGCCGGAGCTTGGGCCTGGGAGTGCGCAGACGCGGAGTTTGATTTCGGGGTTCTATTTTGAGCAGATTGCTGGTGCTGGGGAGGTGGTGCCTGAGGGTAAGGTTGGTGGTGGTGCGGTTTTGGAGACGCCTGTGTTTTTGAGTCATGGGGCTGATGATCCGTGGGTATCTGTTGAGCTTGGGCGGCAGGCTTGTCAGGTTCTGAGGAAGATTGTGGGACGTGTTGACTGGGAGGAGTTTACGGGTGCGGAGGGGGATGGGCATTGGGTTAAGGCGCCTGAGGGCTTTGATCATATTCTGAAGTTCCTTGAGGGTTGATTTGTTGAGTCAGTGCCAGACTGGTTTAGGCTCGTCGTGAAGGATGACCTTGTCGAGTATAATTAAGACAGGGATGTTTCACTTCATTTCAGAATATCCATAAATCAATAAAAGGATGTGAGGGAGGTAAGTCTACAAGACCATTTGCAAATGTTTTAATGTCGTCAATATCAAAGATCGGTTGTACTTCAAAGTGGATCATTGGCTAATCTGATTGCATTTCTACTCTAGTTCCTAGCTCTTTGCCTTCTAGCCATCCATCGAAAACATGTGCTGGAGGCAAGACAGAAAGACGTCGACTGAGAGAAACATGTGGATTCACAATGACAGTAACGCCCCCGAATTTTGCGGATGGAAATCGATCTGCAACATAACAAGGCGATGCGCCGTAACGCCGGATCGATTGAAAGTGCACCAATAGCGGATTAAATGTTGAAAGAACACGGAGAAAGGAGAAATGGTGGCGTGAGGAAGGTCATTGAAGCTTAGGAAAGTACATTAAGGCGATGCAAGGAAAATGGCGTTGATTTAGCCATATCGACCGATGGGCACGTCGTGACGATGAAGATCCTTGGACCATTCCGGTACAACCTTATCACGCTCATAGAGCAGGCCACAGTTGTGGCAGAGTGTCTACAGAGGATGGTTAGAGACTGTTTGCAAGACATTCTAAAGTAAAGACTTACCCGTGGGCCATCTGGACCATCACGCACAGCCCAAACTGCTGTGCCCCACACCGCGCAGTTCTTGCATCTCCAGCTTTGACGTTCCCTAAGCAGAATCATTAGTGAATATTCCAACAATATGTATCTGGCAGCACATACCACTCGGAGAGCGTGCCGCCACCGCCACCGTATCCTGCCCCTGATCCAGTATCAGGAGTTCCCCGGCCTCCAGGAGTGCCACTTCTGCCTGAAGGGCTCAAGCTGCGGAATCGGCGCTTGCGCTTGTTTCTTTCTCCACGTCCCAGCGGAGTCTCGCTATCCACCTCGAAGTAATTGCCACTGGCCTGTCGTGAGATCTCAGGTGTGATGCCCGTGGTTGAAGAGAACCTGGCTGTTTCTCGGCGCAGACGTCGGATCTGACGCTCACGGTCACCCTCTCTCCGTTCGATTTCCTCCTTGGACAGAGTCTCAACTTGAGGCTGCCACTCATCACAAATGGTTTCAGGGTCGTACCGCCAGCCAGCCTCCACGCCGTTGGCTGCCAAATTGTCAATGTCATTGCCGTAGCCGCTAACAAGAGCACCGCTTTCGCAGACTTCTTTTTTGAACTTCAAGACTGCTTCGTAGATGGCATGTGCAATTGCACTAACCCATTCACCACCAAGGCTGAGATCAGCGCAAGTGATGCGTGCAAACTCTTCAGCCATGCCAGGTGGGTGTAGCAGAGACCACTCGAATTTGTCTGTGTACAGCTTGTTTTGCAGGTTGATATTGAGGGTGATCAAGCACCGATATGCGTCATCTGGGTTCAAAAGGCTGTCATTCACCAGCGGTTCCTTCGTCACAGTTACAGTGGTCGTCACATTGGGCCGGCTATCAGGTGTCGCAACGGCAGCAGCTGGTGTCGTTGGTGTCTCTCTTGACGGCTCTGTATGTGGCAGAACGCTGGGCACTGTGCCTGCGTCTGTGCTCTGAAAAAGTGGGTGAAGAGCAACACCAGCGTATTCCTCCAGCTGCTGTCGGATCTGGTTGCTGATGGTCATAGTCGTAGCCTGGGGATTTGGGAGATCGAGATCGCGGACGAATCCAATAGCAAATTCCTCCGGCGTTGAGAGTGATTCATGGAGGTTCCACAAGAAAGTATCCTTAATGCGGAACGGGGGTAATGGTTCAGGTCTGCGATAGGCAGGAAGAGCGTGGGTGACGTTAGGGTCCACGACTGCGCGTGGGAAGGGGAATGGTTCGAGGGGTTGATGAGCGGGGACTTCGACATCAATTCGGATGGGAACGAGCGTCAAGGGGAGTTGCGCTTGAATCTGCAGTTGATCGGCACACCTAGAATCACCACGCTGTATGTTAGCCAGATCCAAGGATAGACAGGGAAGACAGAGGCCACTGTCGTTAATGGCCACGTCAGCCCTGGCAATAGGGAACATACGCTGGTCGCAACATTCTCTTGATCATCCACTCGCGAAAGAGGCCTTGCACCTCCACGGGCGCATGCACTTCTTTGCCCAGCTTCTCCGAGTAGGGCACCGACTTGTCAGTGGCGGATTCTTCGCGCCGAAGACTTCGCAGTCCCGTCGGGCGCCGGGGCCCATCAGTCTCATCGAAATCCTCGTCATCGAAGCCGTCTTCAGCATAATTGATGGCTGTAGTTCCACGCTTCGTGGTGCGCGGAGTCGGGCCGGTTTGAGACGGAGGATTGACAGGTGTGAGCAACGCGTTTCCATAATGGCGCATGCGCGGAGGGTAGGAACTGATATAGCCCCGAAGAGGAGACATGTTGGCGATTCAATTGCACAAGAACATGCCTCTTCGAGGGTATGTGCGAGAAAAGAACTAGCTTGCGATTGTTTTGATCGGCTCGATGTTCGAAGGGCTGATCACTGCAGTGAGGCACAATTGGGAATGGCCCAAGCGCAAGAAAGTTAACAACAAGTACTTGTATGATTCCACGGCATATAGTAACGTGGTAGAAAAAAGTTAAGATCGCGTCAAAGGTATCCAGAAAGAATACAGCTGGAGAATGGCTCTGGGATCGATATTCTGCGCGACTTTGCCAAATTCGACGCTAGTCCTGTTCCAGGTAGAGCATCACGTGCTATGCCTCACACCGAACCATTGTAGTTCTATACATCAAAGTTTGTAAATGGTCTCCCTTGGTCACTGAATATAAAAAGCATGGTGTTACAAAAAGGTATAGCATAGCTTACCCGTCACTTCATCTGCTTCATTCGAGCATGTCCGTGAAATGCGTCTGTAACAAGAGGACATCCGCGAGAGAAGGACGTCTGTGAGAAGAGGACCTTTCTGAAAAATGGTTCCCCAAAGTCCACCATCACTGCCTCGGTATTTCTTGCATGATCGTGGGGATTCAGTTTCATCATGAAACATCAGCGACAGCTGATCACGATACCAGGGCATTCTTAGTTGGTTCGAGTGCATTCCTGGCAGACCGGTAGGGTTGGGTATGGTCGTATCTGTTCGAGATGTGCAGTCAAGACGGAAGTATTCTACTATATGCAGTAGTCTGGTGCCGTCGCGTGCAGAGCGCGGTCTTTTCGGACTTCTTCTGCGGCTTCTACGCCGTCTTCTTTTAGACGCTCAATGCGGTTTCAATCGGCACGTTCTACTTTCCTAAGTCAGAGCTCTGCGTCCTATGTGACCACAAACTCACCCGCTGGCCAACCTTTGATTTCGAGCACGAATTTTAGATGCGCCAGGCTAGGCAGAATCCTGTCAAGACCGCGATCATCCATGGTCGCGCAATCCAAGTCCAGGTCTAGCATCATCAAGAGGCACTTGCATTTGCCTGCTGTTCTGCTACGTAGTGGACTGAGCCTATTGCCGTATGGATACAAGGCTCACAAAACAAGCAAACGACATGTGAGGAAAAGGCTACAGTTGCAAACTAGATCTGCACCATATATCCAACCTTCACTGTCAAAGTGATGTCCATGAAAGAGTTTACCAATCGACTAGAAAATGAATACATTGAAAGGAATGAGTACACCAAAATGCTGAGTACAGCGCTGCTGCTGGTAAGATGGAAACTTGAATATTTGTTGCAGACATATTTCAATGCAACTTTAGAAAAAAAATAACAGTCGAAACTTCGAGCCGTAAGGCCGGGGGAATGATAATCGCACATGCAAAGGAAAGAATAAGGGGGAAAAAATTAGCGGAGCCCAATAACACTCTGCGAAGGGATTAGCTATCAAGGATTTTGAGTCAACTGAGAATAGGGGGCTTACCATCTCCAAAGTCCACACACGCCGGATCCAGACCTTTACTTGTCCCTCGACGCCCTCGACGTCGTCCAGCTCGATACCCTCCCACCAGCAGCGGCGGGCAGGCTTGCGCCAAAAGAGGAGAAGCTTCTGGGCCATGCCCACAGAATTGTTGTTTGACAGGTCTCCGCGGATGTCAGTGCGGAGTTTGGCCAGCGCAAGACTGCAGATTACTGCCTTGTTGGGCTCTGGAGCACGGTGGCCCCACTGGTCAGAACGATCAAATCCTCTATATTGTATATTAGCGTTGGCCCCATAATTGAGAACCCGGTTCTACTCACCCAGCTGTCAGCATTTCAATAAGATGCTGCTCGGTTGATCCAATCTCCTCGCTCTTGCGCAGTCCAGAAAAGATGCCGTCCTGTTTCAACAGTGATCTGCCGGCCGCCCGCTTGACTTCAAGCATTTCATCGTGTCCAATATCGGCGTAGGGAGGGATCACATAAAAGTCAAGGTCCTCACGGAGAACAATAATGCCAGCACGGTCTTGCAGCATGTCACGGGCTGAGCCCTGCAATGGGTCCTGCATTTCCATTTCTGGCGAGTTTGAGCTGGAAGGCAGAGATGCGGGGATGGTTTGGGCGACAGTCCGGAAGAAATCCAGCATGTACTGAAGTGAGACTGGGTCATACTGGATAATAAATGTCAGAAAGAATTCAATACTCAAGATAGGGATTCGCGTACGTCAACCGGGAATACATCCCCATCGTGGAAACCATTTGCAACATGTCCATCCGGGAGGAGGCCATTGGGGAAGAGGGAGAGCAGAACAAATTCAGGCAAAGTCAAGAGCTCATCCCGCGAAAGGGTAAAGCGCGTACCACTATCAACTTGTTAGACTATGCATAATTGAGATATATCAATTTGTGACTTACCGAAGGTCGAGACCAACATGTTCATCTCCGCCGATATCTATTATACCCTGTTAGCGCAAAGCATACCAAGCGGCAGTGGTACAAACATACCACCAAGAGTGTTGATTGGCGGACCCCCGGTCTGCTGGACCTGGGTTATTATACTGGAGGCACCTCCTGCAGCAGCCATCACGTAGGTGAATGACTCAAGTGGACTATAGCCTTCTGTATATGGTGGTGGTGGTTCACCGTCGTCGGAAGAGCCCTCGTTTTTTGGTTCGGTGAAAGACGCTTTTGTATCAGCAACAACTGCCGAAGATGGGGCCGGCTCGAGCGACTCCTCGACAGGTGCTGGAGGCGCTAAGGCTGGAGGACAAGCGGGTCCAGGCTCAGTAACTTTGTAAGGGCGATTTGTGTCTTGCGGTAACGAAAAGGTAAGAGACGAAAATGGCGGAGGATATGCGGTGGAGGAACTTGACACTGATGCTGGGGAGTGCGGTGGAGGTGCAGTGTAATAATCGTCGTCCTCCTCTAGGGAGTCCGTTGGATGGGGCGGGCACGCCGTGGTTGATGGGTCCGACGGCGGCGTTTCTCGCGACACCGTGGTTTCTATTATTGCCTGAATCAGTCAGACAGGCTGATATGCGCAATCGAGATGATCGAATTCTGACCTAGTCTAGCAATGCGACTGATCTGGGTCGAGTGTCGTCCAAGTTGCTGTGTCGGCGAGTCTTTCCAATTCAATGACTGACTTCCAGCACCTGGTTGAAGAAAGGATTGTTTCCAAAGGGAGTTGAACAGATATAAGCTTTCATCTGCTAGATTCGCAGTGATTGAGTGTTGGAGAAGGAGAGCGCTTAGAGGTTGGGGAAGACGGGTAGATCAACTTGGACGGCGGTAAGTCCGAGCGCCTCACCATCGAAACTTGGCACATATGGTGTCCTCTGTCTTGTACTTTAGTTTCGTTTTAGTTTGGATTCAATTTCGAGTTTCTATTTTACAGGAACATTATTGCGAGACGAAATGGGCGTGACTCGAAGTCAGTCAGATGTGTTGACCTATTCCCAGCCGGTCCCCACCTGACTATGTTGTACTATTGATCTATCATTTTATAGTCCAGGGTTTGTGTACAATCTTGGAATGTCCATCCGCCGCATAGTCTTAGCTTGGATTTTACGATGAATAGCAAGGGAGCGGAAAGAATCAAATATGACCTAGTCTAGAAATCCTGGGCTGTTGGAGTAGTTTGGTGTGGAATAGGGGTAGTCACACAAAGGTCGTCCAAACGGATCTGGGAAGACATCACAAAGGAGGCTATTGATATGGATATGTAGCCACTTCCATGGGAAAGAGATATATAATATATATGCATTTCATTTGTATACTGTATATAAATATATCAGACGTTACGCTCTGCATAGCTCTGAATCAGACCCTCGAGGGTCGGTTCATACTCCTTCAAGGTGACCTGGTCACCCTCCAGAATAGTATTGGCCTGCACAAAGATCTTGCGTGGAACCTTCTTTTTCAAAACGACCTCACGAACGGAGGTTCCCCACCAGCTGTCAACGGAGGTAATATCGTCGTACAAGCCCTTACCAGCCTCAATATCTGCGGTACTTTTGTAGACATGCAGCTTCTGGAGGTACTTCTCTACGGCAGGACGTCCATGAGTCAGGATCTTAGACCGATCAAGATGGATCTCTAGATCAGAGAGATCCTCCTTCTTGTAAGACAACTTAACAAAGTCATCACCAGCATCGAGGAAGGTGCGCAGAATACTGTACCGAGCCTGCATGTGTGCTTGGCCCCATTTCTGGGTCTTCGGATCCCAGAATTCCAGGGCGACCAGACCGGCGCGAGCCATGGAAAGGTAGGCCGCGAACAGGACGTCGCCGGCCTCACCAGCCAAGTCTTCCTTGCCATCGCCGAATCCGAAGATCTTCAGGATGCCAAAGTCGCAGCCAAGAACCATGGCCACGCACTCGGCACGGCACTCCTCGTATGACGAAGCAATGGAACCAAAGACTGAGCTCCATGTCTGTCCAGGCTTGTACCAGGTCGAAATGGGCTTGTTGGTGACGGGGCTGATGGGTGGGTTCTTAATATCAAAGTTGTACTCCCCTGGCGCTGTCTCCTGCAACAGCTTGCCAGTTCCATGACCCAGCAATTCATGGATACCGACTTGAACCTCAAAAGCCGGGTCCCGGAATGAGCGGTAGACCTCCTGGTCATTCTCGGCAATGAAAGGAATAGCCTCGTTAGGAGCCTTGGCGCTGAGAACATTGCCCAGAGACACGTTCTTGAAGCCAAGGTTCTGGCGAATGTCATCATAGTTGGGCAGGTTGATGCCAGCTGGGAGACCCGAGCCGGCGAAACTCAACACTTCCAATGATGTGAAGTCGGGGCTGAGGAACTTGTCTTTCTCAAAGTCCTTACCCCAGGGCAGCTTGGGAATCATGCTCTCGGCACTATCAACCAGCGTACCAAAGGCGCGGGTGCGCTCCAGATTGACCTGCAAATGTCAGCGATACCGGCCAATATAGATCTAGCACATGTCATACCAAAGCAACGAAGCCCTCCCATTCTCCGCGCACACCGTGGGGGTCTCTGTATGTTTCAACAAAGCCCAGGTTCGTCTCCAGAACAGGCTTTTGGTCCTTAACCCAGATGCGCTGGCTCTCCTTGAAAGCCTCGATGGATCCAGCTCCGAACGAGAGAGCATATGAGTCCAACATCTTCTTCTGATTATCATTTGCAGCAGAAAGTTCTGCCTGCTTGATGCTGTGCGCGATCTTTGCCATCTCCTCCTGATGGTCACCGAAGACAAGACGCAGTTTCTTTCCCTTCAGATCTCCGTCAAGCTCAAATGTGTCCACATCGCCGAGATCCCGGTCCCTCACAGGAGGCGACGAAACACCAGACGCGATCAAAAGCTCGAAATCACCCGAGGATGTCTTCCGGAGTCTAGTATTCTCCAACGCAAGTCCCTTCTTCTCCATCAAGTCACCAACTGCCGTGATTTCCTCCTTTGAGATTGTTGGCGAATCGGGGTAGTAGGTGGTCATGTGGCCGCCCTTGGGATATCCGAGGTGCATCATCGATCCTTCGCTGGTCTCGTAGATCCCTCCTCCGGTGGTGTTCGCCTTCTGGAAAGCTGCCTTTGTCTCCGCGGTCGCCGATGCCAGAGCCTCGAATGCGGAGACGGACAGCCGAGGGATGAACTTTGAGTCACCAAAGCCCTTATAGTTTCCGCAGTTGCCCAAGAATTGACTCGCATATTCGAGGAAGAAACGGAGGTCGTCGGGACTGACTTGTGTTTTCTGGGCGAGGCTGTTCCAGTCGCCATTGGCGGCGTGGTAGAGTGACAGGATGAGGTCGTATATAGGTTCGGACTCGGGGGAGACCTGGCGCAGGGTGACTCGAGTGCCCTCAAACGCGGCCCTGTATAACGAGAAAGGTTAGCTGTCAATAGCTCTTGAGGTGGAATCCAGGAACACGATACCTGCTCATAAAGTGCGCATATTTTCTCAAGTTTTGGTCTTTGAGTGTATCAAAGTGTGACTTGACTTCCAGTCTGACCACGGTCGGAGGTGAGTCAGCCAGATAGTGCTGTTTGATGCTCAGGTCCATGGCGGCGCGAGTTAGATGAGTATACGAGGAGAAGGTCTTTGCCAGTCTGGGAGTCAACCGGCGTGAGATTCGATGGAGGGGTAACAAAGGTGACACGGAGCTCCGGGAGGACAAATGCGGCGCAATGCCACGCATTGAGTGCATATGGAGGGGTTTAACGACGAAGTATGACATAGAGTATGAAGAGGCACCAATCAGGTACGTGTCTCCCTAGCCAACGGCCGGATCACCGATGGAGTCCCGATCTACATTGCTTGGCATGGGCTGATTTGCTAATTGAATGTTCTTTTGTCACTTTTCTTAATTACAACTGCTGCTGCGACTATTTACTATGCCGGGAATGTGCAAAAGCAGCAATAACAGCAATCAAAAGGGGTATCAGCCAGAAAATAACAAGAATTGTTCCTTATATCAGACTCTCATACTTGTCCAACCCTTGCTTTTGCGTTGCCTGTGGTGTCGCGGCGGTGCCTTGGAAAGACGTTGATCTGTTGGCTGTGTTCATCGGAGGGGGTCTCGTAGCGTTGTTGGACACCATGTTTCCTGTAGGAGGAGGGGGGATTGAGAACGAGGAGTAGTTGGGTGCCGGTTGCGCCGTTGACCCGGACATATGATTCGAGGGTATCATAGTCGACATGGACCCCAAAGACTGACCTGTTGGGCCTGTATGGGACCGAACATTGGCATTGGCTGGGGCTCCCCAGGTAGAAGATGAGGGCTGCATAGTAGGGAAGGCTTGGACAACCGGTGAAGCTTGCCGAGAAGGAGCAAGAGCCGGGAAAGAACCCAATTTCTGATCTGGAGTAATGGAACGGAATCCAAGATTGGACTGTTGGCTTAAGGCATTGGCTTGGGGTGTCATGCCTACATTATTTGAAGACCACGAGAATGAAGGCAGCATGCTTGGAACCGCTGGCTTGGCTGGCTCCATACTACCCCACATATCTATACTCTGGCCATTTGCAGGCAATGCCTTCTTCCCAAGAACAAGGCGCTCGAAGCTGCCAGCGCCGCCGTCCGCATCGGGCGAGCCCAGGCCAGTGGCAGACTGCGAAAATTCGTCGGCACCAGTTTGGAAACCCGTTGGTCCAGCGCCAGAGGATAGCTCTTGCAGCTTTTTGCTTTGCTCCTGTTCAATCTTCGCTGAGAGGGTTTTTATCAGAGCCATAAAGGTATTGAACTGTTGAAGGCTCAAAAGTGGCCCGAGACTGAAACTCCAGAGAACCGGCAGAACTTCCAAAGCCAGGAATTCGGTATCTGCGATAGTTCCAACTTGACGAAACACCTTCAACGCTGCCATCATCACCGACGGCTCTTTCGTTTTAATCCCTTTGAGAGACGGGACGAGCTTTTCTTGAATAGTATACTTGTCCAATATCGAGGACTTGGCTGGTTTTGACTTAGTCGCCTGGATTCCAGACAAATCATCGTCAAACCCGTCTGAACCTTCTGCAGAGGCGCCGCAAAGTACACTGAAAGCTTCCAAACTGCGAACCTTGATAGCGAGGCTGCTAGTGCGACTAAAAGTGGCAGCAATGGGAGGGAATACCTCATTCTTGACAGTGCTGAAATCAAGAACTGGGAGCATCACAGGGAGGCATTTGAGGGAAGCATCCACCAAAGAATGAGTGGGAGAATCCAGTCCGAGCCGAATCAAGGGTAGAATATCTAGAAAGAAGCGTGAGATTTAAGCTCAAAGGTTTCCATTTACAAAACTCACCATCTTTGAACTCCATCCCTGAACAATTATCAGCAATCAGCTTCATATTATCAAGCACAACCATGAGACCAGCATCTTTCTTGGAGTCTCGTTCAGCAGCCCCCTTGCCCGAGCCAGCTCCAAAGACTTCCTTTAGACGAGGCATGATTTTCTCTGGGAATACACGGCGTCCGTTGGGAATCCGCTTAAGAATACCGAACACGTTTTGCAATATGAGCGGAAGCAATTCCCGATCCTTGAGTTCGTCCATCAAGGCTCCCAATAGCTTTCTCTCTAGGACAGAAACCGGGAACTCAGGTAGTACCCGTTGTAAGCCACGCAAGAATTGAGTCTTCTCATTGGGATTTTTTGTTGGCAAAGATTCCAGAAACCGGATAGTGGAAACTAACACATTGTCGAAGTACTGTGCTTGCTGGAATTCTCGAGCATTCATGCGCTGGGCAGGCCTTCGGGTAATGAGCCTCGGTAGGACATCAGAAAGTAGACCCTTGGGAATCGGCTTCGAACTGAGGAAATTATTGCTCTGTGACGGAGTGGAAGACGGAGAGCTCAGCAGTTTCTTATATGTGGACAAATTTGCGTGCGTTTGTAAAGGCGAGACATGCGGAGAGTTGTACAGAGCGATGATGATGAGCCCTAAAGAGAATAGATCGGCGGCCGCAGACACATTGGAGTCCATGGCAAAGTCAGGCGACGTGTAATCAAGGTTCAATTGTACCGAAGCGGGCAGCCTTGGTTCTTGATAGAGAACCTCGGACACAGCCAATGGCGGTAGCGTCGAACGAGTTTCAGAAGAGTCTGGAGGCCCCGCAAATCCCAGACCAGAGATCTTCCAATCTGATTTGGAATTGATATAGATGGCCTCCGGGTTCAGATTTCCATGCACTAAGCCCGCAGACTCGTGAAGGAATTCAAGACCTTTAGCAACTTGCAAGAGTCCCTTTTGAATTTCCAACTCATCCATCTCCACCTCTCTTCTTCTCCGAGTCCCGTCAGCCTCCTCAACCACGTACCGGCTGGTTCGCGAACCAGCGCGTGTGGTATTCTCTTGGTCATCTTTTTCCAGCAGCAGCCCGGAAAGTGAAGCGGTGAGATGTTCTGTGGCAAACATGAGACCCCCATTACGTGTCTCCTCCACAGGCTCGAGTACCTGAAGAATAGATGGGTGCCGTAGGCGCGCGAGATTGCTTGCTTCGCGCTTGAGTCGTTCGATCACATCGTCCTGTAGCTTCTTGGCGGAGGACCCAGAACTCCTTCCGAACCCATTAGAGCGTGTCTCCAGTGACTTGCGATCAAATATAAACACCGATGCCGCCGTTCCTGTGGACTTCTTCTTTGCATCGTGGATTTTCCAGGGGCCGGAGTAGACGGTAGGGTTAGGTGAGATCTGGTAATGGGCGGAAATGTTGGAACTGAACGATTTGAGCGCAGACGAAAACATGGTGGTAAGGCCGCAGACGAGAATTGGTCGGCACGATAGTCGGAATGAAGGGAGTTGTTCGTTTCACAGTGTCGTCACGGCGTAGCCAGCATAAGACATATTTAGTTTCAACAACAGTGGGATTTAGAAAGAGGGTCTATGGAAGGTGGACCGGTGTTGAAACTCGATGGCTAATGGGAGGTTAAGAACATTAGCTCAAAGGCTGAGAGAAATTGTCCACTGGTTGCATACTTGGTCAATAATCCGGCGCAATACGACCTCAGGTCCTCGATAACAGGCACTCTTCCTATCGATATTATCACGTGATCGTGTCAATAGCTGGTATGTTGCCTTAGGCATAAATAAACTATTGGCATGTGCCTCAGGCCTGAAGCCCTACCGAGCTCGGTCGTAACCGATGCAAGCCGCAGCAAGCCAAAGGAAGCCGAACTAGCCGAAGTCGGCGGGCAACTCTAATTTGCAGTCGCTGATTGGCAGCGACAATCTTTATCTGTAGGGCGGTGGCAGAACTTCCTGATTGGGGCCTCCGAGTCATCGGAGTTGTTGTCGAGCTCCGCAGAGAGGCTGCAGTTCTGGCGCGGAGTCATCTTTCTGGTTGTGATATAAACCTCCATTGACCTCCTCGATTTCAGTACGTTTATACTTCTCCCAGTGACTCAATTGCCACACTCTTCACTCTCTATACCCTTGGCTGGCCCTTGGATCGTTCCTAACATCACCACAGTCATGAAGTCGCTTCACCAATTCGCTCGCCGACAGGCTCTGACCGGGCTCTCAATGCCCCGTGTCCTCTCATCACAGAACATTACCGCCAGCCGGACATGGCAGAGAACTTTCAGCGCCTCTATGGCAGCCGCCTCCCAGCTCCCGGGTCTTGACCCTTCCAAATTGACTATCACCAAGACCACCACCCCTAAGGAGCTAAAGGAATCCAAGGATCTTGTTTTCGGAAAGTACTTCACAGGTAAGAGAAACTCTGCGCTCTATTGCCTTCCAGACCCTGACCGGATGTAATGTAGATCACATGCTCTCCGTGGAGTGGACAGCTACAGACGGATGGCACGCACCTCGCATTATCCCCTACCAGAACCTCAGCTTGGACCCTGCGACCTGTGTGTTCCACTACGCATTTGAATGCTTCGAGGGTATGAAGGCGTACAAGGACAGCACCGGTGGCATCCGTCTGTTCCGCCCCAATAAGAACATGGAACGCCTGAACAAGTCTTCGGCGCGCATTGCCCTTCCTACTATTGATGGTGACGCCCTGACGAAGATTATTGGAGAATTGGTGAAGCTCGATAGTCGGTTCATTCCTGAGTGAGTGTATCTTGTGTAGATTAGATGGACATCCTTGCTAACCTCCACAGCGCTCGCGGCTACTCCTTGTACCTGCGCCCTACCATGATTGGTACCCAGAAGACCCTGGGAGTTGGCCCACCAGGATCCGCTCTTCTGTACGTGATTGCCAGCCCCGTGGGTCCCTACTACCCAACTGGGTTCAAGGCCATCTCCCTGGAGGCCACTGATTACGCCGTCCGCGCCTGGCCCGGCGGTGTTGGTGACAAGAAGCTTGGAGCCAACTACGCTCCCTGCATTCTGCCTCAACTCGAGGCCGCATCCCGTGGTTTCCAGCAGAACCTGTGGCTCTTCGGCGAGGAGGAATATGTTACCGAGGTCGGCACCATGAACCTTTTCATTGCTTTGAAGAACAAGGAGACCGGAGAGAAGGAGCTTATCACTGCTCCTCTTGACGGTACGATCTTGGAGGGTGTCACTCGTGACTCCGTTCTGACTCTCGCCCGTGAGAGACTCGGCCCCAAGGGCTGGAAGATTTGCGAGCGCAAGATTCGCATGTCCGAGGTTGCCGAGGCAGCCGAGGAGGGCCGCATGATCGAGGTATTCGGTTCCGGTACTGCTGCCATCGTCAGCCCTGTTCGTAACATCAGCTACAGAGGTAAGACGGTTGACTGTGGTTTGAAGGCGGATGAGGAGGCGGGTGAGATTGCTCTCCAGATGAAGAACTGGATGGAGGGTATCCAATACGGTGACGAGAAGCACGAATGGAGGTAAGTTGGCACTGACCTTGTTGAACTTGGATGATATACTAACAATCTGTCAGTGTCGCGCTCTAAGACTGACATGTGAGATGAAAGGGCTTCTGTGCCCAAGCTTTGTAGTATAGCTGCAGAGGCTTTCAAAAGTCGTTGCTCAAGGGATACTTTCTTGGTTAATTTTGCATTTTGCATTTTGCATGTTGTTTGGATATTTGAGGTACCGAGGCTACCGAGCAGCGGCGGGCGTCTTTTACATATTCATCTGGAGCTTGGTTCTTTATAAAGAGAGCTTTTCCGAACTTTGGTATCCTCGGTTTTTCGTTAAGTTACAACTTCGTAGATGTATAGTGTACACTTCGAGTAACACGTGCTGTATGATTGGCATATTACCGTTGCTGGGGGGAGAAAATACAAACTACGAAGGTCTTACCAAGTCAGTTCAACTCCATTGAGATACTCCTTGGGCGTTGATTGAGAAGAAAGATTGGAGTAACAATCGGCAACGATGAACCAGAACCATCTGGTGGTTTATAGTGGCCTCCTATACTCCCAAAGACTTATTTCCATGAATCTGTTCTGTATGTTTTTTGGCATTATATTTATCAGAATATCGCTAAGTGCATCCCTTCTCCTCTGCTAAGGGATACGGGTCCTTGATCCATACCCCTTGGAAGAAGAACCAAGCTGCACTTATCGATATTTTGATCAACATACGGCCAAAGAGCATGCGGGAGGATTCAAGGTGATAAGATCTCATTGCAAATGCCTTGCCAGGAATGTGATAGGTGGAGAAAGGGCAGGATATAGAAGTGTATAAATAAGAACCATTAAGATGGAAAAGAGGAGAGTGGATAGAAGAGGAGGAGGAGAGGGAACAGAAGAAGAGGCGTTTATAAGGTGCAGAGATTATGATCCAGACTATACGGATTCAGACGTCAATAGGTGATTATTTACCTTTCCAAATATGTCCACGGGTAGATGCTCATG
Organism: Penicillium roqueforti; assembly: GCF_015533775.1. Taxonomy (NCBI): domain Eukaryota; kingdom Fungi; phylum Ascomycota; class Eurotiomycetes; order Eurotiales; family Aspergillaceae; genus Penicillium; species Penicillium roqueforti. Next base: position 231,632 of record NW_024067566.1, on the reverse strand, counting down.
GGATAATGCAGGAAGGTGCAAACGACGTCTTGAAACGAGAAGATACGGGACAACACATATTTACACAACAGTAAGAACAACTCCATTCGAGGCATTGATGGAGTGCTGTTATATGTTATCATGAGGACCTCTAGGAAGGGGAAGGTAAAGAATTTGATACATATAATCACAGTATAGGCATTATAGAGTATGCTAGGATTGCATAATGTTCAATGAGTTTACAAGCTGGCGATGCCAAAATATATATCTTCACCCGGGCAATGAAAATTATATAGCGGAACTTGTTCACATAACGCCACGAACCATGACAGATTTACCAAGATGGAGAAAGAAAATAATTGGTCGTGAAATATGTCAGGAAGAAGAGCCAACGCAGACTTTGTTGACAGATGCAGATGCAGTTGAAGTAGAAATGGTACTTTTTGCTGTCGCCTTCTACACCGTTATGTAGAGAAATACCTGCCTGAGATCGTTTCAAAGCCAATAACTCAAACCCGAGTCGAATTAACTCGCTTGCAGAGAAAATGCTGAGATACCTACGAGCATAATACTATCCCAAGCACATGGAGTTTCAGATATGTAGATCGTTTAGCTTGACCTTGCACAAACATAGTGCTGACGACTGTCAGCCACCCGAACCCGTAACCCCGCCTGTTTCGTCTTATAATTCCACATTGACTTCAGACAAACCCTGAGACAGGGCCGTACATGCCAATCTAATCACAAGGGTTATGGAGCCATCCAATTGATAGCCCGGATGAATGGATCATATCGCAGGAATACAGCCTAGACCAACGGCAGATATCCAGCTGCACGTTGACCGAAAACAAGGTAAAATAGGCGACATGCAGCAACGTGGCCCACGTGGAATGAGGCTAAACCCAGAGGCGACAAATGAAGCGAGAGGAACGGCAAAAAAAGAACAACCGGCTCGGCTTTCTCTGCACTTGAGAGGGTTTCAGGCCCAGGCTGTACGCCTTTCGGCTACAGATTCAAAAGTTAGAACCACAGCGGGGTACGACAGACGTTTCAGGATGTTCCGCATGGAGAACAATGGGGGTTGTTGGATCTCATAGGCTAAATTTAGTGTTCGGCATATTCGGGGGGTTGCGATTAAGGCTCTTATGGATTCTATTGCATCGGGGAATAACTGGAATTGGGTGGCTTGGAGGGGAACAGGTGGTCAGCTTCTTATCTTGGGATACCCCCGACGAGAGTCTATAATTATTCTCTCCCGGACTTATTGTTGACCTATACATGACAAATATAGTAAAACGCAAACTTGAAGAAGTTAAGTGCCGAGTTGTTGGTGTGACTTAAGATAACCTTGGAAGAGAGCAACAAACTGGATGTTGACCATGTTCGTTTTGCAGTTGCCATGAACTCGCATCGGAGATTGTGTTGTTCGCCAGCTTCAGCACTGGACGCCTTGTCCGACGTCTCCGACCTGGGCAAATCTATTTGAAGCGAACTGGAATGAAGTTGGCACACCCAGTGAACTCGCTTGAATGGACTTTCGCACATCGGTCCATTTCACGTTTAGTGTAACAACCCCAAGCGAGAACGACAACGTGCCAGCACGACGCAAGAGGCTCGGAGCTTGCCGTCATTGATATTCCTCGAGTGACACCAAGCTCCCCAAAAAAAAGGAAATATTGCAAAAACAAGTAAAGCACAATGGGGGAAAAGACGAGGCATTCTGCAGCGACGCATGTGTCATGGGGGGTGCATCTCGGACACAGCAAGGTCGGGGGCTGCATGATAGCCCACCGCCAGGAACATTCTTCTAGATTGTTACTAGAAGGCTCCAAATGCAACCGATCCCAGCATCCGGGGACGAACATGGTATGTGAGTGGCTACAATCCCTGCAGGAGGAAGCGTTTCCGCCAGGATGGCTGTGCAATGCTTGGAATTCCAACTGGAGGCGTGAACAGCATTAGCGGTCAAGAGAACTATGTACCGGGTACCTGAGCTGCCGTGCTCGTTGAGCGTGTCACTGGGGTCATGGGATGCGTCTCCGACATTACTCAATCAGGAATAAGAAGGTGTCCAACTCAGCCCTATACAGGGAGGATAAGACGACTTTCGGGCACGCACTAGCGGAGTTGGACCAATACGCACTGCATTCCTGCTATTAACTCCGACCCGAGTTGGCGGAGAGACCCTGCAAGGCTACCTATTCATAGCATAGCTGTCTTACCTGAGAAGAGCCTCTTTTTTCGGATTTCCCTTCCGGCCCCCGATTTCCGGGCTTTGAACGATGTATTTCGTATTTGTCAAGAATCTGGGTCTAGGCGTATCTCCGGGGCTGTAGATTAGACTAGACAGTAAGCAAACATTAACTCCCAACTACAATGTACGAAAAAGGAATACGGCCAGCCCTTATTTCTGCGCAGCGTATGCCTTGATTGGGATTGTCGATGCCAATCAGGCAACCAGTGGAAATGCGTGAATAATTCAGAAAAAAAGAAAAGAAAAATCGAAAAGAAAAAAACGAATAAAGCAGGAAAAAGAGCCAAGAAAAGCAAAGTGTCATTAATTCTAGAGTCACGAAGGACGGTGGCTCGTCCAGTACATGCGTCAGGGTGAATCCAAGTATACGACCCAATTGTTCAGCATCCGTAGGCGATACAGGCCCGACTTCCCGACTCCAGGGCGCCTAGACTTCCCAGGAGTTGTTTTCGTCTATAGTCCCGAAAATCCCTTCTCCTATTCCAATAGTGCCAGAATCCTGATCCTGATCAACCAAGTCAGATCTTTATCCCCTAGTCCGTTGCCAAGATGAAGACCAAACAAAAACGTGGTCACGACCGTGCACATTGAAGCAACCCACGTGAGAATATAGGAGAAGAAAGTAAAGGCAAAAGGTGTAACCCCAAAGTCCACGCATCCCGTTTCATCCCTGGGCATATCGTGTCTCGGGCCAGTCAGGTCAAATAAGGATCGCCCTCGAGCGAACGCCTAGCGAGTCCCGGCCCAACTCCAATAATCCATCCTACCGTCTTGGATTGGGATCATACGCCGTACCACTTTGGTGCTACGTATTAGATCTGAGATCCACCGATCAGAGACCGGCCTGTCGGTGTTAGTAGTAGGAGTTAGGAGTTTAGTGGTCCCAGCTTGGCTAGTGATTGGTATATTAGATATTAAGGGTTTCGCGGATCCGTTCCAGTAGACTGACCATTGTACATATCTAGTTAGACGTTTCATGACAGTATCCATCAGTATTACCAGAGGCTGAACGTGGATCCCTGGGCAAAATAAAAAATAAAATAAAAAAACGAAATAAGCCCGGGACTTTTGTGCACATGGCAAGTCGAGTCTAATGGCATTCGAGCACGGACTGACCTGGTTATCGCGACGGGGCTTAGCTGCAAGGCCCGAAAAACCAATTCCAGCTGATCAATGGCCTTGAGTCCTCGACGTCTTATATATAAATATACTGACATCCACTTGGCCACGGATCTTTAGCCTCATAGCCCCGTTATCACATCCCTCCACTTTCATCTTTCACTTCCACTTCTGCTTCTACTTCTACTATACTATTCCCTCTCTGTCTACTCTATTCTGTACTCTACCTTGATCGCTCTTGGCCTTCGCCTCTTGACTATGAATCGCTCTCCATCGTACGATGGCCGTTCAGGCTCTCGTGGTAGTCACCTCAACAGCAGCGCATTCAGTCCTAACGCCAACCCAAACGAGGACTGGACCAAGATCTCGGATCTCGCAGAGCGTCGGCGCATCCAAAACCGTATTGCGCAACGCAACTATCGTAAGTGAAAAAGAGAAAGACCGTTCCGAGTGTACATTCCTGACCCGGCGCAACCCAACAGGCAAGAAACTGAAGCGCCGCTTGGAGGATCTCGAGAGACGAGCTGCAACTTCTGCTTCGCCCGAGCAATCCCACGCAGAGCCGGTCTCTCCTCCGTCGCCAAAGACTCGAACAAAGCCGCGCTCCAAAGTCACAGATGTCAAGCCCCACTCGCAATCAGACCGAGCTGCCTCGTACGACTACTATTCCCCCGAGGACCGCCAAACCATGTTCGCCCAGCAGTGCACTCGCCAGCTTTCGGCCTCACCCCCACCGGTCTTCTCCTACCCATCTATGGCATCGTATGACACCTACCGGCCGTCCTACGCCCAGCCTCCGATCTACCACGCGGCGCCGAGCACCTACAGCGAAATCGCCTACCAGGCCGAATATGGCGAGCAGCTCCCCTCGCTGGTGCCGATGCTGCCCTCGATGCAAGCCCGCAAACTGGCCTACGACGACGACCTGATCAGTCCGTTCAGCATGAGCTACGCAACCATGGCCGGGATCGACCTGTGCCAACAGCAAGCCCAAGCGCAGGCCCATTCTCAACACCAGTCTTCGGCGCTCCCGGTACAATTTCTTCGCTGAATCTACTCCGAATTGCCGACCCGTCAGCTAATATCTTGCTTGCGTTTCCAGATGCCAGCGCTTGCATACTACGACCAACGAGCACCGTCGACGTCACCGGAGACATCTATTTTCACATTCCCGCTCACACCGGAATCAGGCCCCTGCTCGCCGCGCTCCATGCATGGCCTGTATGAGTACGATCTACGGCCGTAAGGCGATCGGGGCGATCGGGGGCAGCAAAGCCCGAAGTGCGGGTATCTCCGCCCCATCCAGGCCCTATTGACCCCGAACACCGGACTCGAATCCACCCGACACGTTTTTGCCTCCCCACTCTTTTATTTTATTTTTGTTTTTGTTTTCTGTTTTGTTTTAGCCCTTTTTACCCCTATTACGTTGTATGTGTGATGAGATAGCTGCATGATAACTGGCGTTGATTTCTTTTTCTTTCTATTGGTAGCGTGGTGTCAAGGGAACAGGGGTGAGCCAGGGAGCCACGTTGAATGGATTCTTTTCTTTCTTTTTCTTTCGATGCTTTGTTTTCCTGCTTTCTGATTAATCCAGATCTACAGAGTACAGACGAATTTGATCACTGCACAATAGAATCATATAACCTTGGAAGTTCTCCCAGCGATTGGTCCAAAGCCAGCATAACTTGCATTAACTCCACGGCCCCCAAACCTCCGTGCGGGATTTTCAATTTCAGCCTAGCGAGAGACATTCTGTACGGCCGAGACTATCCCTTTTCTGTTCTGAAGGTCTCGAGGGTGATTGAGGGACCGTCTATTCGTCAATGACGTCCCCAGTTTGGTAACCCTAACTAGTGACCCGTGGACAGTTATAGATGACAAACCACCGACCGATATCTTAAAGCGGACAAGTTCACAAGTACATGACTCAAGAAACATCTCGAACTACGGAGTCAGCAAAGTCCAACCGTCAACTAAGGACCAGGCTGCTGGGAAAAGCCCGATCGCTGCAGAAAGAGACAATACCCCACATACGGAGTAGCACTTCTTTATCCCGGGATATTGGGCCAGTTGGACTAAAACAGCCACTCCGACATTTCAAACGGACTGGAATTCCAATAAATCCGTCGGATGATGCAATCTGCATTATCCTCCGCCCCATAAATCCACCCCTGTTTCCCTATATGCCTACGGTCCACGGACGTGGTCCGAGACTTTGCTCCGCCTCAACTCTTTCCCCCCCCCCTCCTTTCAAGCATTTGTACGGACGGAGTACTTTGGTTAGGACAGCACGTTAACCAAGGACCCCCTTCGATCCTCGAAGCTAAGAAACACCCTAAGAAAGCCAACCGAAAAACTGGAGCCAAGTAAAACACGCCTACTAGTACAATATACGCTGTCGGTTTAATTTCCAACCGTCGCATCCACTTTGGATTGGTGATGTTTCGCCCCGGGTACAGTGTACATCCGCATCCGGGTCCCAAAGGTCTGTTTCCGAGGAAGCCTTCTGACTCCAACGATTGCTATCCAAGACCAATGGCACGGGGGTTGCTGTATGCAATCACTGCCGCAAAGAAAACCTGCGATCATACGACGATGCGAAAAAAACACGGCCCCTCCATCTGTCGGCCTGAATTAGTCTCCTAGGGTACTCTGTGCTTCCGTACTCGTTTACTGGAGAGTTGGGGGCTGAACGCTATAATTTAGGTGGTTTTCCTTCCCGCTCAACCCACATGGCGGGAGTTTAGAGGCGAGGTGCTAAAGGGCTAAATGCATGAAAGTATGCGGCCTAACCAATAGCGTTCATTTTCCTATCCCAGCTTAGCCTTGGCTTAGCCTGGGGGCTTCCTCTTATCAGGGTTGGCGGCTCTGGGCTGCAGCGTTCCCGCCTATCCCCCATCCCTGACCGGTGTCGATCCAAAAAAATATGGAGATGCGGACCAGAGGGCTTCAGCATTGGCCAAAGAGGAAGGTGTTTTATGTTTGTATAATAGCGGATTTTTGACCGATCCTCCTCTCTGCACGTCGCACGTCGCATGTTGCAGTGATTCACCCGCATTTGTCCCCAACCTTATCTACGGCGAAAGCCAAAAATGTCAACTCGGCCGGTATTGCCGAGGCTGGGAATCCGAATAAAGAGAGAAAGAGATAGGATCCCCCAGCTGTGGTTCGAGCTTCCGTGCTAGTAAGACTTACTCCGTATACTCCGTATACTCCGTATACTCCGTACAGGGCGGAGGATATCTATCCCTCGCATCAAACATACCATTACAAGGCAACCCCAGTCCGAGGCTAGACAAAACAGCGCAAATCAACGGGAATATGCAACGGAAAAAAAAAAAAGTACAGCGGAATAAAGTTCCTCGAATTACCCACTACATATGTGAGCTAGCAAGCTGAACACCCGTGGACAAATGCCGTTGACATGGTGATGATCCTAATGTCAAGAATCAGAACCAGCTAAGATCGGCCTATCGCTGCCCAGACCCGTAGGGCGCCTTAAGGGATATGCGCCGTCAAACTCCACATTCTGCAGCGGGGCTGGCCGCAGTCAGCGCGGGAGACCGCAGTATTGGGAACCGTGGTCTGTAGGTCTTTCGGTTGCTATGTCGGGAGTTCTTCGTTATTTGAGCCTTGACAGATGAGGAAGGCGATTTGCGACGCATATATACATGGAGTGCTTGGCGTCTTGGTACGGAGTAGGACTATTTTTGGGTCGACATGCATGGGCAATACTCGGTCGAGCTGGTCGAGATCTTCTTGGATCGACTTTGGGTTTTGAGCTGCTGGTCTAGAGTATGTTGTGATTTGTAATTTCCACGCGGGTGTTGCTGTGCGTGGCACTAATTAGGAATGCAGTACGGAGTACTAGATTCTCGACCATGTGCCATATGAGCCTCCAATTATGGGTCTCTGAGATAGACTATTTATTGGAGCAGTCAGCATTTAGTCTCGGGTTCTTCCCGAAGGGCAAAGAGAGAACGTGCGCTCGTTAATGTTGCTGACGTGGTAGGTGGGCAAAAACAAGCCTTGATAAGCTCCCAATAGAGTAATCGAAGGCTTCTAACTAAGGTTTGGCTCTTACTTTCTCCAGTTTCTTACTTGATTCTAAATTGTGGCTCCAATGTCCCCCGAGTGGGTTTATAGAGTGGGTTGAGGCTACAGCCACCGCACACAGTCTTTCCTAAAACGGGCAATGATACAGTGGGGTTTAATAAGTCTGTTCCCACCCGCATTTTCACCCATGAACATTGAAATATATATCTTTATATATCTATGCATAGCACCACCATACTTTACTCAATTTACTTCGAATTAAATAGGGTTGAACCCTATGCTAATCTCGGGTAAAATTTAAATTTAATATTTTGTATAATACCCCTTTGCCTTCCGTACTGCCATACATCTGCGCCCTATACTCAAAATCAATGAATCAATCTTCGACTGCGGAATAGTATCCCATGCTATCTTTATACACCTTTTGAATACTATCTAATCCTCCTCAGACCTTCCTATATATATCAGCTTAGGAAATAACTCAAAAAGTTTAACCTTTAGCTACCGCCATACAGGTTCAATCGGGTTTAAATCCGGTAAGTGCGGCGGCCACTCCTCCACATATATCCCGTGAGTTTCAAACCATTCCTATATGATTTTAGCAGTATAGATCCGAGCGTTATCTTACTGAAAGATAGAGTAGGGTCGATAGAATAGAAGTAGACCTTCTTCGAGAGTATCTATATAGGAAATAGCAGTATATCCTATCTTCTTCGATTCTAGGTTAATAATATTCTCCTACCTCATAATAATCAACTCTGATCGACTCCCTAACCAGATTGCACCCCAAACCATTTGTGAAATATCTTTAACGTATACCTTAGCATTTATAAGATCTTTTCTATAGCCCTCCGACCGAAAGCGCCAACACCATTGTGGTCCACAGTTTATTATTCGTTATATAGAACACTCATCCGAGAAGACCTAGTTTTGAACATTATTTCTAGACTACTCAGAGCGCCATTTTTGAATAAAACGATATCGTTATCGAGCTAATTCCTTTCCGATTGGAATCTTCCTTTTTATCCTATATTTTAGAAGACTGGTTAGCCTTAAAACGTTAATAATAGTAGAGCGGGATAGATGACCAGGTATAGCACAACTCAGCGTTTTATAGGACCAAAAGGGGTGCCGGCGGGCGAGTATAAAAAGTAAATGGCGAGTTCGATCACTAAAGATCCTTGGGCGACCGGTTCGAGGGAGAGATTTAACAGTATTGTGTTCTTTGAACCGTTTCAAAGTATTGTAAATCGTTCGGCGGGAGCACCTAAAATCGAGTACTAGCTTTGACTGGGTGGCACCGGCCTGGTGGGCATAAATAATAGCTGAGCGCTGAGCAACAGATAGCTCACCTGATTTTGTACGACCTAAACCAAGGATATCCTTGGTTAATGCCATTGGGGGGTGTGTAGGAAGAAGAAAAAAAACCACGATGGTTGTTAGGGGGATAGCAAGTGGGGCAGTGGGAACAGACTTTTTGAACACTATGTATTACTTCGAACATTGAAATGTAATTTAGGAGCTAAAACCCCTTTTCTGTCAATAGGGCTTGGTTGAGAGAGCCGTAGATGTCCCCTTCCTCTCTATTTCCCTCTCCGAAGTCCGAGTAATACGAGGCTTTATGTTGTTGGGATAGTGCTGTCATGATACCCAATTGAGTAGGGGGGACCATTGTACTCGCTTCAATGGGCCTTGATCCACACCAGGACTATGGGTAAGACCTAATTTTAAGATGATCAACTCATTTCCAGGCTGACTGTGTCCAGTGCCAAGATATAAGATTATGCAAGGTTATTTAATTAAAGATCTCACCATTCATTCATAGATCTGTATATTAACTCATGTTCTTACAAAAGTAAATTTGAAAGGACCAAATCGTCAAAAGTATTAGCCGAAGAAAGATATACTACATTGTTGGAAAACCAATATAGCAACGTTACCAACTTTAGACCACTGAGATATTGATGTGGTCCAATATCCCTAGCTATTATTAAAAAAGAAATAGAATAAGAGAGGAGCGTGGCAATACAAAACCCCCTCATTCAAGGCAACCAGAACCAACATACCAAAACCAATAAGCCAGCACAAACAATGCACTCACCAGCCAAGACCCACCATAACAGCACCGTCAACAGCATCGTCCAATACCTGAGAATCGCAACGCGTCACCAACAAAGAATCTTAGCCATGGTTATGAGGTATACCCCATGTGACAGTCCCAGTCCCAGCGTTACACCACAATCTCACGACTCCAATAGGACAAACCAAGTCGAAGAAGTTGTCTACGCGCCCAACCCCAATAATTGACTAGGGTTGCGTGTGGCCATGCATATATACATATACGCTAAATCCCCAATGGGATTTCCAGGTGGACCGCTCATCCGCCGTTCCGCCAGTCCGCCAGTCCGGCGCACTATATAGACTTGGTGTGTTTTCTTTGTGCAGGGGTCTAGGTAGTTACCGGTTGAGTGGATTATAAATTATGTACTTTGTATCCTTACAAATCAGATTCAGAGTGTGAAGTAAGTTAACTAAGGCACGGCCTAATCAATACGAGACTGTTGTCATAGGTGGCACGGGCATCGTGCATCCTTGACGTCGGCGTCGCCGATGTGCTAACGTCAAACGCTAGCGTATGACTGAGTAGACTTAGGGACTTGCTGCATGATTTGGAATGTTTGAGTTTGAAATTCCCCATGCGTTGGGTTACGTCGGGGACGCCGGTGTACACGAGCCTGTTGGGCGACGTTCACATGCAGTTGGAGCCTCAAAGTTGGTGGAGGCTCAGCTTTTCCTTGCAGATCCTTAGGGTATTGTGGTACTTGAGGCTCTGTTGCTCTTATGATGATTTGTCTTCTGACGTGGAGGTGGGCCCTGGTGACTCTGTACCCATCGAGTCATAAAAGTGTGAAGCATGTAGGTAAAAAGATAGTTGGCAAGCAATGTTTACTACTATCATGTTCCATTCAAAAAAGTAATGTGCTGAGTCTACGGACGAACAAAAGAATAAAACAATGAATGGGGACAAGTTGATCCTTGTACTCGAAACAGGATCGCGGAAAGTGGCCAGGAAGATGCGCGCAGACAGAATAAAAGCCCAATAGATTAGAAGAAAAGAGAATCCCATTCAAAGCAGCGAGTAGACCAAGCTCAAACATCTGTCATCATCGTCATCAACTCTGAACCAATCGTCCCGTCAAGGGCATGGCACAGATATTCCCCTGACACGGTGACTTAATCTTGAAACAACCACGAATGCAAGCTTTTTATCCCCTCATCGACCGTGCACGTCCATAGGATCTGTGGGGACTAGGGCGCCAAGGTTCGGTCGCCGGCGTCGCATCGGGGCCTTCTTGCGGTTCGCAATGGCAGCATCTTGCGATTGTTCAGGGTTCATCTCGGTGTCGCCCTCCTTATCGTCGCGTGCCTCCTGCGGAGACATCCCATGCTCGTGATTCCACGCTTCGTCGAGCTCGACAACATTTTTGGGCTTCATGCGCAGCCATTTCATGCGCGGGCCGACACGCGAGACCTCAGAGACCTTGAAGCCGTAGATCTTGGGGTCATAGATCTTGCCCTTGCCGAGTCCCGGGCAGAGGTTGGGTGTCCGGACGCCGTTGATTTCTAGCGGCTGATTCTCTGGTGTGGGCGACCGTGCCTGGCGACCTGCCGGAGTGCGTGTCAGAGAGCCAGTGCGAGACTGCGTTGCTGCATTCCGTGGCGAGATGGATGACAGTGCTGCATCCAGACGGGGCCCGATATCCAGATCTGGGAATGTCATGAAAAAGAGACATCCGAACGTTGTACCGAAGAATGCGCCGTCAACGGAGTGGAAGCGGCTGTTGGGGGGTGTATAAATATCCATGCAACCGGGACAGAAGAGCTTGACCGTTTCGTGGCCAGGGGTGTCGGATCGGCCTACGGGGAGAACTTTGCATCCGTTGCAGTTGACTCGCGGACAGGTGCCAAAATGCTGCATCTCGTATTTTTCGAGCATTTGTTGAATGCCAGGCCGCGAGGTGATATACCGTTGGTGAATCAACCCATACAGGAGCTCAGCAGAGCTCTCGATCACGCTCAAATCGCTTGCGACTCGGGCGTGTCGCCGATCGCCGGCTCTTCTGTATGCAGGTTCGCCGCCGAGCGCATCGTCTTCATCTTCCTCCTCCTCTTCCTCCTCCTCTTCCTCGTCATCCTCCGGCTCCACATCGAGAATCATCTCTAGTGCCTCCTTGTACATCGGCACCTGCGACTGGAGACCAGTCAGATTGAAATCATCCTCGATGAAGTCCTCCGACACCTCTGCGAAAAACTCATGGCCCATCAACGAACAAAACGAGGAAATCCAGGACTCCGGCGCGCCTTCCGAGGACGACATGTCGAATGAGGCGGACACAGATGACGAAAGGGTCGATTCAGACAGTTGACTCAAATCCAGCCTGTCGAGGCCGTCGGCCAACGCCGAACCTGTCTCTCTCGACACGTTGCCGAGCTGGGGGGTGAGGTCTTCGGCGATGTTGGCGAAGACGAAGCGATTTCGTCACACGGAGAGGCTGGCTCGTGGCGAAAAGGGGTACAGGGTTTGGGGGTCAGAATGAAAGACTTCAAGTGTAATTGGAGGAGATCTTGAAGTTGATGGAGGGGCCAAAAGCTAGATGTTCATGGCAATGTGCGGGAGAGGGGAGATTGTGCGATCGACGGGAAGAGGTTGGATCTAAGGCCCCACTAGAATCTTATCAGTTTCTTGTGGCCTTCATATCGAAAGCCGTCGGATCACTTACCAGAGCTCAAAGACGCTCGGAGGTTAATATTGGTGATCGAGCCTGGAGGTTGGGTGTGTCGATCGAATCGGGTTAGGTCCGTTCGGTTCGTGGGGGCGGTGGGTAGTTGGAGAGAAAGGCTTGGGCGTTCACGTTTTGGGACAGCTATTGTGTATCTGTTGTCTCCCACGATGGCTAAAGCGAAGTCAATGCTGGCAGGTTTCGATTTGCCTGAGTGGCAGGAGTCACGTGTCAGCTGACGTGGGAAGAGAAGCAGGCCATCAATGTCTGCAGACATGTACGCAAGATATTCATATCGACTCAATTAGCTAACCTTCCAACTGGCCTGTGATACTATGTTACTACCTAGGTAAATATAAAAGGGTATATACTGGAATATCAAAATAAGTCTCGAATGACTCGGGCAAACTCTCCCTCATCACCCAAAACCCCAGATAAACCCTCGCCAGTGTTCTGAATTTCCCCATCCGGCCCAACGAATCCATTAATACCGTCACTTGAAGTGTTAGATATGAAATTACCAAATGCGCCAACAGCCTCAAATAGGTTTGTCAACTCTTGACTCATCTGGAGTCCATTGAGAGGACTACTTCCAAGTTCATTCCCACCATTCAGAGGCCCGTACATAGACAGGTCCTGGATTGGATGTCCCGCGAGCCCGGCCATGGCGACCGCAGCGCTTGAATGAGGATCATTTGAGTCCGTTCCAAAAGGACGGGCGAGAACACCAAGTTTCTCGCCGATCTTTCGTAGACCTTTAATTGTCTTCCATAACCGCTTGGAGACGTAGGACTTGGTACTGAACCCGTTGACCAGGTCTAGAGCCATATAGAATTCATCGCGGACCTGTCGGTTGAAGTCGACCGGGGCGTGGGACACTGCTAGGAACAGAACCGCCAAGGCAGCAACCAAGAAATAGTTGAATGTTATTTGCTGTGTCCGGTAGATATCGGACAACTGGTTCAGCCGAGTTAAGACACGGATGGAGTCTTTGGCTACTTCCACAACAGTCTGTGCGTGGCCTCGATCTTCGGCAATGCTGGCAGAAGAATGGAGCACAGGGCGATATATCAGGATGCGCAGCTGGTTCATCCGCAGGTATAAGAGAACCCTGAGTCTCTTCATGCCTCTGCTTACGTTTTCGCCGTTTTTGGGGGAGTCGACAGGATAGAACTTGAGCTCTTCTGGAACCTGCTTGTACCACTGCAATATTTGGTAATCCAGATAGCCGATCTCATCACGACGGATGTCGGTGGTGCCTTCGGAGCCTAAACCAGAGTACCAGATCTTGGAGCTGATCCGGTTGTATAGGACCATGCAGCGCAAGTAAGGCAACGATGCATCCTGTAATTTTCACATCTTGGTTAATAAAGGTAAATACGTGGCAAGAGATTGCAGCCTTACAGGTTCTGGTAAGTTCGGATCAATATCCTCGTCCTGAATCACGAAAGGCAACCCCGTTCCTAAACTCCATCGTCTGTCCAAGCTGTAGACTGACCAGAACAGCCGAGTGATCTCGTCCCACTGCACCTCATCTGGGAATGACTTCACCAAAGCATTCCGACGATGCAATCCCATCTCTAAACACATCCGTGCTGCCAACCCAATAAGCCGATAAGCCATGGCATCATCGTCCGTATGGTAATGGTATGTAGCCTAGAGTGGGAAAAAAAGTTAGGGTTATTGACTGCGGCTTTGAAAAAACTTTGGCTTACCACAATAGCAAAGAGCTGGATAGTTTTGATGGTATGAGGCTCCCACAACTTCGATTCTATAAATGGCTTAACATCCAAGTAGATTCGGTGCCCAAGTTCACTCTGACCGCCCCCCTCCACGACCAGCGTGGTTGCGAGAATCAATTTAAGAATAATCGAGCTTTCGTCGTGAAGACCGTCAGAACCCGGAAACCCTCTTTGTGCAAAGCCTGTCCGGGTGGCAGCCTCTATGAATGTGTAGAGCAGATTAGCCTGGCTGGTAACCTTGGCGATATCCACCACAGGATACATGATCCCAATCTCTTCCTCGTAAACCTTACAAAGACGCATTGCATCTTCACGCGGGATTGTCCATATTGGATCCTTGGTAGGGTGTGTGGTTGGAAGAAGTTGTCCCAGATTGGGAGGTGGTGACCCTGTTGGAGATACATGTGCGGTGGTCAAGCCATCTGGGATCCCATCTTCCGCTGGGGTGATACCCATATTCTGCAAACTGGATTTGGCCACGTCAAAGTTGAAGGCCGAGCTTGTTGGACCATGAAAGCGTGGGGGCCGGGCTCGGGACTTTTCTAGCCCAGCTTGTATTGGAGTATAGACTGATTGAGATCCATTTCGAGAGAGATGCTCAAAATCTGGTGATTCAAAGGCTGGTCTTTGGGTACGAAGTTCATTAAGGTTGCTGAACAAGCTATTGACTTGGTCTTGTAGAGTAGTGATCTGATCTGTGATTGACCGGAATTCACTAGCCCGGTTATTAGTATCAAATGCTGGACGGGTTTTACTCCTCGACTTACTCCGAATCTTTGAAATTGTTATTACAACAATTAGGCGCATAGCGACCTGGCGAGTGAGTCAGCGTATGAGACCGTTGATCGGATAGCTCGGACGAGCTATGAGCCCACTTACATTCTAAATTCAGGTGGCCACACCGTTGACAAGGCATCTGGCCATTGCACTTGATTTTGCGCCGCTTACATTCATTACTGAAAACTCCACGATTAGCTCGGATCCGCCGACAAAAGTACCGAAGGTGTAGGCAGAATCGTATGGCTTTGAATGCAGAACAGGCTATCCAATGGTGCAAGGTAAAGCGACCGAGGTACGGAAAGGAAAATGTGCCGGATCAGGTTATATCAGGCCATATCATACCATGCAATGGAGATGTAGCGATTCCGCTTCGTGCGCGCCTGCGTTCCGTTTCCTTGTTCCGCCTTTCTCTTGTTGGAATCAGACGCACCGACGGAATGATCGCGGGGATCCGACTGTGGCGGTGACATTTCTATCTGGGGTGACTCTGAAGCCATGGCCTGCAGAATATGAAGCGACTCAATGAGTAGCCGGTGAGAGCTATCGAGTTAAAGTGCGGAGAAATTCCTCTCCCGCGGGGTTTCCCCAGATTCAGCTTACTCATCTGATTATCCGGTCAGTCATTGGTCCTAGCGTTTGGAGAATATAAGAGATTTGTATACTGATGCACATCATAATATTGTTATTGCGTATATTTTTGGCTCTGAAGATAGTGCTCCAATTTCGAAAGACACAAGGAAAAGATATCATCGCTTCAATTGCGAAACCGCCGAGGCCAGCCACTCCTTTCCGGCCAGCAATGACTGCTCCAACTGAGCCTTCTGCTGAGGGTTCTTTCTCAAGAAGCCAATGGTTGTAATAAGCCCAAAGATGAGGGCACCATGGAGAGTCATTCGAACACCTCGCAAAATCCGTCCCTTTCTCGTGAGTTTCGCGGTCCAATGCCGCCACACGGGGAATTTGCAACGCAACCAATAGTGAACCTGAGTGAATCTGGATACTATGTCAGTAACAACTAGGAAGCATTAAGCAAGGAACGTACGGATATGTGGTTGAGTTCCAACCATCGGCAGTGATGTACCAGCTAGAGCAAGCCCCACGACGGAACACACTCTTCTGAAGCGCATCCTGCACCTGCTGAGTCCATTCACGCTCGGCATCCTCCTTGACTTCATACGAGCTGACCTGACCATCTAAGATCGGCTTGATAAAGTTCAACGAGTAGTTTACCGCATTCTCCGTTGCAAAGATAACACTGGTATGGCCCGTTGCGGTATTCGGGCCGAAAATAATAAAGAAGTTTGGGAAAGAATCCATTGCGATACCCTGGTATGCCTGGGCACCTCCACGCTCCGCCCAAACCTCTTCCAGATCTTTGCCCTCCCTGCCAATCACCTTCAGTGGGTGCAGCCATTGGTTGGTTTCAAACCCGTTGGCCATGATGATCACATCGGCGGGAATCTCTCTAACCTCAACTGCATCTTCAGACTTGTGCGGTGGATAGTGGCGGCCTGTACCAAGAGTCACACTCTTTGCATTAACCCTTGTCAAAGGCTGAGTAGTTAGCTCCACGTTTGGAGCATTGAGACTGCGATACCAAGTGCCGCCGATGACCCGTCTCTTACAGCCGAGGCTGTAGTTTGGTGTCAGAATCTCGTAGTATTTCTCCGGCGCAATTTGACGCATGTGGTCCAAAAACTTCTTCTCTAACTGCGGCCGCGCTCTTCGGCTCCATGCAGTGTCCGTGAACATATCCTGGAAGTTTTTTTCCATAATGAGGAAAACAACACATCGCATGAATAACGCCAGTCCAGGCAAGTTAGTCACCAGTCTAGGCGACCATTTTTCGTACACAGGGAGATATTCAGGAGAAATTGTATCAGGCTCGACCCACGGAGGCGTTCGCATGAGTTGGGTAATGGATCGAACATTGGCCTCTGGCTTGGCCAGCTCGGGCACTACCTGCGCGGCGCTGCAGCCGGAACCAATCATGATGACATTCTTGTCTTTCAAATCGATCTGGTTGTTCCAGCGGGCCGTATGCATGATGTCACCTTCGAAGTGTTCAATACCTGGGATGTCCTTCGGCCATGTGTTCGGTTCTACCAGCCCGCCAACACCACTCACGACCACCTTGGCTCGCACAATTTCTGTATTAACGTAGATCTTCTGATGGCCATCCTGGGCCGCGATTCGATCTCGTTCGTGTTGAGTCAAATCGCCGGTTCCAGGGACGAGGTGCGAGAGCGTAACCTCCCATTCCTCGTCATCCCCGATCCATCGAAGTTCCTTGACATCGGTATTCAACTGAATCTTGTCCACAATTTGATATCTCTCGCAGACATCTGCCAAATACTGTGCTATTTCTGGACCGGGAGGATGAAGTGTGGACCAGTCCTTTTTCAGAGCAAAGGAGAAAGAGTAGAATGTCGCTGGTCTTTACCTTCTAGGTTAGTTATTGAGCTTTTAGACATTAGAACACTATCACCTACACGTCGCAAGCAATTCCCGGATACCTATTGATCCACCAGGTACCTCCAATACCTGACTGACGCTCGAAAATTCGGAACTGGTCTGTTCCCAGGACCTCTTTGAGCCGGCAACCCATAGCCACTCCCGACTCTCCAGCACCTACTATGAGGACCGGATAATAAGTGTGAGCATCCTTGCCGTATGCATGGCGCTTATGAATTTGGGTGATGGAAGAAGGCATGTTGCAAGTTAATAGTAATTGTAGGCAATTCAACGACCGTAAACCTGGGAGGGCAAGAGTGAGCTTTAAATGTTATGGTCTTTCTTGGCTAGGGAAGTACAGTCACATGGCCGGCCTTTTTTCAGACGTGCAAGGGTATGTACAAAACTGCATGGATCCATTTTAACCTCGGTCTTCGTCGGCTTCATGCACCTTCTTTGTGATTGACGGCAATACTCCCTGTATGGCTCATGATTGATCCTTTTTAGAATGGGTTGAAGGGCAAATTATACTCAGGAAAAATCGCTTGATGCCTTTTTACAGCTTGTGTTGGTTGTAGTAGGGTTCGTACTCGATACCAGCCAAGGACCTATTGTGCAAATTCGGTCTGAGAAAGGAGTCTGGAGCGGGGTCAAGATAATAGATTAACTGCACCATCATAGTATATTGATTTACCAGCTCCAGCTAGCCCAATTCTCGGCCCAGCTTTGTACTGCGGAAACAAGTTGTAAACAGTGCCGTCCATGTTTGATTCGCTGCCAGAAACCACATATATGCCGAGTGAAATGGGGTCAGCTTCTGTCCCTAAATCGGTAGTCCAGGCCATAGACATACATAGCCTGCGAATCAAGATCGTAAACGATCTTTCCTATGCGAAAGGGTGACCATAGACCTGTGATAGCCAAGTTCTATATGAATTTAGGCGTGTAGAACACGAAGCTGTAGAAGTACTTCACGGATTTTATCCCGTAGGTTTTGATGCAGCGGCCAGAACGCTTCCCGGGCATTGTAGCCCACACAGATAATCCACGTAATCCCCTGGGAAGAGGCTATCGTTTCTCTGAATATCTTGAGGGAGGGGGAGAAGTTGTGTGACAAGCGAATTTGCCCGCAGCGAAGGAGGACCAAGTCCTTCCTCTACATCATGGTCTGTGATACAATGATTATGCCCCGAGAGCTGTCTATAAATGATCCATTTTTGGGTGAAAGGGGTGTTGTTAGTAGCGGAGAATGCGACAACAGTATAGTCACCGTCGCTGGTGAAGAAATATATAGTTCTAGTCCACGGATAGATCCCTCCGATAGATGCACGCTTGAGGTAAGCATTCGTCGGAAGTTATCTTAGGTATTGACGACTAAATATAGCCTATACTTATTGACACATGGAGTTTTCAGTTTTTCACCTGCAAGTCAAGCTTCCCTGCAGCTTGTGTTGGGTGACTTGTGTCGGCGGTCCAGAAACAGCATATGGAGTCACGTGGTAGACCGATAAGAAGACCGTTATCTCGGAGATCCACCCGTTCATCTCCCGAGGTCGTTGTCCGATCTTCATTGTCTCGCCCTTCCTACGTCGATCTGGATGAAGCTCCAGGCATGGTCAATCCGAGTCTGGATGCGACTCAGTTGCTCATCCCTTCATAATAAACCCCGGTCAAGCGTCCGAAACTTCTCCGCTTCTTCAAACCCTCAATACAGACCTGTCAACATCCTCGAAGATGCCACCCTGGAGACCTTCCAGCAGCGATGCTTCCTCCCCGAACAACCAGCAATCCTCCCGCGCTCTACCTTCCAAGACCTCCCCGCCCTGAAACAGTGGTTCAAACGCGAGAGTCTGGAGTCAACACCGGACACCTCGAACCCCGGCGCAAGCCTGAATGTGGAATATCTCCGCCAACACGGCGCCGACGCGTTCGTCCCACTCGAGCTCACGGAATCCACACCGGCTGACGCTATATCCAAATCCAACGGTGAAACGGCAGAAATCCATAGCTTTCGGCAATTCCACGCGCCGCTCACGCTGTTCCTCGACTGGATGCGCACGGCCGAGACAACTCCCCAATCAACGCGGCTTTACCTAGCACAATGCCAGCTCCTTGACCTCCCTCCTATCCTCAGAGAAGATTTTCCCACGCCGGAGCTTGTGGCGTGTGCGGGAAAGGGCGATGTATACGATACGAATGTGTGGATTGGACACCCGCCTACTTACACGCCGCTTCACCGCGACCCGAACCCGAACTTGTTTGTCCAGCTGGCTGGGGAGAAGGTTGTGCGGCTGCTTGCGCCAGCGGATGGACAGGCTGTGTTCGGGGCTGTGAGGAGGCAGCTGGGGAAGAGTGGGAGTCGGGAGGCAGCGGCTTTCCGCGGCGACGAGATGATGCAGGGGAGGGAAAGAGCGTTGTTAGATGAGATGGTTTGGGGGACTCCGGTGTCCGCTGGTTCGGATGCTGGGGTTGGCTTTGAAGCGTCTCTTGGGGCTGGTGATGGGTTGTTCATTCCCAAGGGGTGGTGGCATAGTATTAAGGGTGTTGGTGAAGGTGTTACGGCTTCGGTGAGTATGTTTCTTCTAGTAGACTTTGTGTATGTTGCTGATATACTTGCAGGTCAACTGGTGGTTTCGATAGTTTCATATTTACACCCGTATCATGCGGTAAGTCCACGCAGGACTCCGATGCTTGGTAACCATAGAATATAGATCTGGAGTATTTGAGGTGGACTGGGCAAGTTTTGAGACTCCCGATATGGTAAAATAAATGGTAAAATAAGCACCCATTGACACCCACCTCTTCTCAACTCTGTAATCTCATGTCACAGACAAAATTGAAGATAATATATATGCATACCCAAGATAGAACTATTTGCGTAATAATTAATCATGCAAACTCATATCTAACACAAGCGCAAGTTGAAGAATGCGGTGTAACAATCCACGACGAGCTCGAATAATCTAGAAACCGGAGCCAACTCCGCAATCCTTATTTCCCTCCCACCAGCCCATCAAACCTCCAAAACCCGAACCATGCAAGTATCGCGCACAGTCTACCGCGCTGCTCTCCTCCATCTATCCGTCAACCCATTCGTACGCGCCACAATCTCAGCGGGCTCTACTACCTGGACATCCCTCAACGCGCCAACCACGCAATCACCAAACACCCGGCTGTACAGCATCCTCTTCCCACAGTGCACAACGAGCTTCAAAGCATCAGACTGCACGCACCAAACCCGCACAATGTGTGACTCAACCTCGAACCCCAACTCCAACTCTGCAGCCGCTGCGTCCTCAAACCCTGCAACACAAAACCAACAGACGCAAAACCAACAGACGCAAAACCAAGAGATCCAAGAACAAGAACAAGAATCCCAACCTGAAAAGCACCTCTACCTCCCCGCTAGCGACCCCTTAAACCCCATCGCGAACCAACAAGGCGACGGGAGTATCAAACTCGACATGAGCGGAGGCGGGACAGCGGTGAAATTAGATCATTTGGGTCCGATGGTTGTTAATGTCGACGGGACGTTGTCGCAGATTGGGAATTGGCAGCAGATGACGGAGATTGAGAAGAGCAATACTCTGCGCGTTCTTGGGAAGCGGAATCAGAAGCGGCTGGAGGCTTTGAGGGCTAAGGAGGCGGAGGGAGGATCGGGTGAAGCTTGATTGTGTATAAGGAAAGACATATAGCACGGAAAGCTTGGCTTGGCTTAGCTTGGCTTTGTGTGTGGCTATGGAGGATGTGCATCTTCTTACTGTTTGGTGTGTGTTGATATTACTTAGATGTATTATAAGGGCATTGCGAGTCGACTAATAATCACGTCTATTCTTTCATTTCCTATAACAATATCGGGTATCATAATGACGCTAACATCATATAAACATGCTGTCTATAGTTCGAAGTAGAGACGGCCAATGGTTCGCAGCGGAGGTCACCTGGGTATGTTCTAAATCGCAATCTTCCAAAGCAGCGACGAGACCCATGAAAGTTCTATTCAAAGATAATTTGGAACCACTTGTATACGATATTCCTACAGGCATTGTCAGAACCAAATCATAACTAAAAGAAAGAGTGTACTTACTTCGGCGGTATGACCACGAAGTCTCTGGTATAATCCTCGATCTCAGCGACACCAGTGACCAGATCCACCTCCTCAGGTTTGAGCAACTTGGTCTTGTGAAAGAATTTCCACCCGAAGTAGATAACCGGGAAGACGCCGATCATGGTGTAAGAGAAGAAGAATGTCGCGATGGACCAGTTGCCGGGCAGGAAGACGGTATAGCCACCGACGAAAGCCATGACCGTTGTGCAAGCGCAAGCGAAATAGGCGATATACGGCTGAAACCAGCTGCGATATGGCAAGGTTTCCCGGGGGATCCCTTGGGCGTCGAGAGCTTTCTTGAAGCGGATGAACGTGAAAGTGACGACGGAGAAATTGATGAGTTGGGAGGCAGTGACCTGGAGTTAGGATTAATTAGGTGTATGGGAATGAAAATGGGACTGGGTAGGGGATCATACCAGATTGACAAACCAGTCCAGCACGACTGCTGCGCTGTTGGATACCTGCAGGAAACTCAAGAGACCGATGACGAGCACTATACCGACACAGTAGATGGGAACGCCGTTGTTGGTGCACTTGGTAAGGAAGCGTGGGGCTTTGCCCTCAATCGCTAGCCCGTACAGACTGCGACTGGCACAGTACATGTAGCTGTTGCCCGCACTGAACGAAGCAGTGAGAATGACGGCATTGACGATGTCTGGAAGGATAGGGATCTTCAGGCGATCCATGGAGATGACATAGGGTGAGGCGGCAGCACCGGGCTTGCCGTTGTCGAAAGCATCGGCCATGGTCTTATCGTTGTACGGCACCAGAATGCCAACGGAGAGGACACCCAGAACGAAGAATGCCGTGAGACGGTAGAAGACACCGTTGAAGGCCTTGGGCAGCACCTTGCGGGGATTAACGGTCTCACCGGCGGCCATGGAGACATAGTCCGGACCGGCGATGGTGAAACTGGCTGTGATGACAGCTGCGAGGACACCGAGGAACTTGCCAGTATCGCCTGTCTTGTAGTACCCGTTGAAGGCACCTGGTTCGTTCCAGTAGCGGAAGCCGAATCGATCGCCGAGCGGGTTGCCGCCCAACATGACGATGAATGTGTATAAGATCAGGCCTGTGCTCAACAAGACCTTGCCTAGTGAGAGCCAGAACTCTGCTTCACCGTACCATTTCACAGCAAAGAGATTTAATACCCTGTTTCCCATCTATTAGCTGGCATCGCGTGCGCGGATCACAGAAAGATGACCAACCCATAAAGCACAATGACAACCACATTCATGGCGGCGACGGGAATCGCATCGGTCCAGTATTTGATAATCATGCTGACGGCGACAATCTCGAAAGGGACCAGAGCGGCCTCGAAGATAAAGAAGTTGTATCCAGCGGCAACACCTAAAGCTTCATCAACGTAGCGGCCGGCGAATCGGATGAACGGCGAAGAGATAGGCAAGTACGTGACCATTTCAGCCAAGCCTAGAAAAGAAGATGTGAGTTTGGATGTCATACTACATCTAGAAGAGAGAACAAGAATGTTGCAGCAATTCGATCGGGGCAAGAGGCTGAACCGTTGGCGCATTGGGTCATATGGCATTGGGCCATATGGGATACGGTGGGAAGAATGCTGCTGGTGGGAAAGATGCAAAGGGTGTTCGTACAGACAGTGATGATCAAAATCACACAACTCCTAGATAACAGTATAAGAAGATATACGCAGGACGGAGGCAGGACTGTTGGGTTCTTGGGTGTCCGACTGGCTTTCGGCAGATGCATTGGCAGAGGTAGGGCTAATGGCGCTTTCGACATGTATACATCTGTTTTGCATGGAAGTGTCTGGGCTAACGGCGTCCTACATCCTTGGAATTTGAAATTGTGTTATCAGGGATTCGAATCCTGTTTCTTGATGCTTCGTTTCGTTGTATTGTTCCTTATTCTTCGCTTTTTTGCTTCTCTTTCTCTCTTTCTCTTTCGATCCATTGACGGATTTCCTTTTCGTTCCTCGCATTTCCACCTACTTACCGTCCATGTTGATATTGTCGAAAGTAGCAAAGCCGGGACAACCCAGGTCGAGAACCCAATAGAGTCAACAAGACAGTATAACAAGGGAAAGACTAACCAAAGACTGAATCCAATGAACAAACTACCAGGGCCACTGGTTCGCAGTCCAGACCCGATCTGAACGTATAGTGCCGTGCCAATTGTTCCTCCAATTCCGATCAATTGTACATGGCGGGGTTTGAGCTTGCGGTGAGTATGGTCATACATGGATCCGCTACCGACCGAGGCCGCGCCATTGGCGCTAGATGAGTCCTTCTCGGTGACTTCCATCTCTTTCTCTATCTTGATATGTTTCGATTCGGGGTCAGAGAGGCGGGTGGGCTCTGCGCTCTGTATGGCGGCCGTCATTGGAGTATGAGAGCCATACCCCGAGGTAGGGGAATGTGACATTTCGAAGGTCTTTGTATTTCCAGGAAAGAGGGAAGCAACATAAATAAGTGCACGAATAGAATAAATGAAGATAAGAGAAAGCGGACAGGAAGAGTTTTTTTTCTTTCGAAGCCCAGGTGGGTAGGATTTTCCTGTTTTCGCTTTTGGGTTGGACAAACTAAAGAACAACCGGAAAGGGACAAATCACAGCCAAAGCAGACACGGCCCCCTCCGTTTCATCTCCACATGGCCCCTCTACTCTATGGAGGGGCATTTTACGAGTCAACTTGGAAGTCAACATGATCGTCAAGATAGAGCTGAGCAGCAGAGTCTATGGGTTCCGGTGTTGTCCGGGTCTTCATGTGACGTCGGTAGTATGTTTGAACGTGGATGCATGTCGGGGAACGATTATCTCGAATAGTAAACAGCACTCTGCCGTGTTATCAAGTGATAGTTATGTCAAGGAAGCAGTCTAACAGTTGATGTTGTGTATACCTTGACGTCATGAGAGAATTCCCATATCAGCACTCTTCACAAGTGCTAACCAGATTAGGGCAAAAAGAGAGAAGCTTTCTGTTTACATGCATGTGCAGGTATCAATCTACCCGAATAAGCAATTGATCACGTTCTTATCATTGCAGATTCTACGATTGGGTCAAACCTGGAGAGGATATATTGTCCAAGAGGCCGAGGTACATTATATACGGAAATGTCAAAGATTAACGATATAGCCTATCCAGAGTACTCCGTATATAGAAAATAAATCGAATCCTCTAACCCTATATCCAACATAGGCTTCAACAAAATAAGAATAGCTTAAATAGATTAACCGATCAATCAGGTAGTCCACAGTAAGCAGCCCCGAAGCGGCTATGTACCGACCTCGGCAAACCCCGCCAAACCCCAATATTGTTTTTCCCCCTCGACCTCACCTCCAACAATCACAATGACCGAACAAGAAGGAGAATCTAAGCGTTTCGCACCCAAAGTAGCAGTCCAGCTGGACCCGCCCAAGGACGACCCAATTTCCGTCGAGGAACTGGCCAAATGCGACGGTACGAGAAGATTATCCCTCACAGATCACAACACCCGGCAATTCCTTATTTTCAATGCGCCCAGCTCAAGGATCATTGGCTAATGTCTATTTCACTGTAGGTTCCGACCCTAACCGCCCGACTCTGGTCGCCATTAAGGGTGTTGTCTTTGATGTAAGCCGAAATTCGGCTTATGGTGCCTCGGGTTCATATCGCGGTGAGTACAGCACCTATCCCATCACTATAAAGAACAATCAAACTGACTGTTCTTTTTCTTAGTCTTCGCTGGCAAGGACGCCTCCCGTGCTCTTGCCCTATCTTCTCTCAAGCCCGAAGACTGTGTACCTGAGTGGTACGACCTACCGGACAAGGACAAGACCGTCTTGGATGAGTGGTACACTTTCTTCAGCAAGCGGTATAACATCGTTGGCAAAGTTGAAGGTGCCAAGAATACTTAAGGGCTACATTACCATTAAGCGGCTGCCTTTGCATGGATAGAATGTACGACATTATATACCCAGTGTGATAAATCCATGCTTTTCATTTTCGAAATTGGTGGTATCGCGTAGGTACAAAAGAACAGTTCTTCCCTCTGAATGCCGGGATAAATAATGCCTATACATTAAACAAGTAAACATGTAACATTCACGCCTTTAATTCCCCTTGCGGGACTTCCGCTTCATGCGCTTCTGCCCGATAATGCGGTTGCGCTTAGCGGCCTTGTCCTCCTCTTCATTCGTCACTTTTTCATCTTTGGGGCCCTTTGCATTTCCATTTCCAGTCTTGCCGCGCTTGGCATCACGACCATCTCGGCCATCTCGGCCACCTCGTGCATCCCTTCCATCCTTTCCTTTTCCACCACGAGTATCGGAGCGCTTCCTCTTCTGACCTCTCTCTCCGTCCTCGGCATCATCCGAGCGCTTGGGCCTGGGCTCGCGGGATTTAGCTTGCAGCTCATTACGGCGCTTAACGACCTGGGCATTCTCAATAGCAAACTCAACAACAAGGCTCTTCTTCTTGTCCCGGTCATCGGGAGCTTGAGCAGAAGGAGGGACTGCCATGGAGTGGCAGTTCAGCCAGCGCAAACTCATGAGCGCATGACGGTGAGTGAAGAACTCGATGAATCCGTAGCCACGACTGCGACCACCACCGGTCTTCTCGGAGACCTTGGTACCCTCGCGAGTCTCGAAGACGACCTTGGCTTGGCGCACGATACCCATCTTCTTTTGTTTGCGCAGCTGCTCTAGCTCCTTCATTGTATCGCGGGATCGCTGCTGCTCCTCTTTTGAGAGCGGTTGACGTGCGCCCGCCTTGACATCCTTGGCGAATTCGACGACGGACTCTCGAGCAAGCTGCTTCAGGTCCTTGGAGTTGATGTGGCGGGGGAGGTTACGGATGGCGAGACGGGTGAGACTGAGGTGGAGAGCGGGGTTCTTCTTGATGAAGGTCTCGCGCTGCTTGTAGCTGTCCTCGCGCATCTTGATTTCGGAGGGAGAGAGCTTCTTATACAGCGGGGAGTTGGAGGGGATCGTACCCTCGTTGAGGAGGTATAGGCGGCGCTTGTCTGTGTCGCGGACCATACGGCGTGATACTCCCTCTTCTTCCAGCTTGGCGGCTTGACCCTTGCTCACGGCCCGCGCGACTTGTAGGACGCGGCCTTCTAGGGTGTAGCGGCCGCTTGGGTCGGAGTTTTCATCTTGGAGGACGGAGTGCTTCATAGCGGTGTTTGACTTAGGCTTGTCCTTGTTCGGGGCCATAGCTTCGGCTCCCCGGGGGGCTTCACGAACGCATGTGTTGGCGTCCTCCGGCTTCCAGAAGCAGACAAATCCAGTGCCTCGAGGGCGCTCGGTCTCGTAATCCAAGACCACACGTGCATATCGTAGCGGGCCAAACTGAGTTTTGAAGTGGTCGTAGAGGGCCTGATCTGTAGCGGTGAAGGGGAGGTTGCGAATGAAGACTGTAGTGGCATTTCGGTCATCCTCCTCGTCTGCCTCATCATCATCGTCCAAGTCGTCCAGCTCATCCAGGTCATTGTCCTCTTCGTCTTCGTCATCTTCGTCGGAAGAGGTTTCGTCGTCTGAGGGCTCTTCCAGAATACCCTCGGCATCTTTCATCTCAACATCATCAGACTCCTTCTCTTCCTTCAGCTCCTCCTCCTCGTCGTCGTCTTCTTCCTTCTTGGTAGTTTCCCAAACGTCCTTCTCAACAGCCCAATCGACAGCAAGTTGGCGTCCATCGATCTCCTTTCCGTTGATCATCTGGAGCGCCTTCTCGGCGTTTTTCCTGCCACGCATGGTAACGAAACCAAAACCAGCAAGTTTGCCATTCCTCTTGGGGAGAGTAGCAAACTTGACTTTTCCAAAGCTGCGGAACAGGACATTCAGATCCTCGGGCTCCTTGACACTCCACGGCAGATTGCGAACAATCAGCTTGGGTGGCAGACCCTGCCCTCTCTCTTCTTCCTTCTGCTTCTTGGATTCGCGGGATGCAGCAGTGGGGACACTGCGTCCAACCTTCTCATCGATCTCACGCTTACGAGACTCGGCATAGTCGACGCGAATGATTTTCCCGTCAAACTTGGACCCATTGAGTTCTTTCAGAGCACTCTCCGCATCCTCGACATCGGCGAATGTAACAAAACCGAATCCCTTAGATACCTTTGTCTCTTTGTCGCAGACAACAACAGCGTGTTTGATAATGTAGGATTGCGAGAAATATTCTGCGAGGCTTTCTGTCGTGGCTGAGGTGGGTAGTGAGCGGACGAAAAGAGTTCTCTTGTTCTGTGCGGACGCGGCCTCGGCGGCGGGTGTAGTGGCTTCGACTTTGATTTCGGTGCTTTCGGCGTCCGAGAGACGTCGTTTCTTGTGTAATTCAACCATGGTGGCTTTCTTGCGACTGCGATTTTTTTCTGCGGTCTGGGAAGAACAAAAAAATTAGCGGCAGAAAAAAGCGAGGCAGATTGGCCTGGGCGGTGTGGGTCCCATCCAGATAAGCAATAGCTTTATCGACCTATCACCTCTCAATTGATCGCTCTGCCTTTAGAAACAACACACGATGGATCCCTTACGCCCGAAGAGTGGTATATCCTCTCGCCCTTTAGACTCCCCTGCTCCGAGTGCATCTTCAAGACCGAAAGTTCAACAGCTCAAACCTCAAGCCCTTGCCAACCGCCCTAGTACTCCCGCGACTCTGGACTCCCCTGCTCCAGGTGAATCGTCAAGGCCGAAAGTTCAACAGTTGAAACCCCAAGCCCTTACCAACCGTCCTACTACTTCCGCAATTCTGGTGTCCGCGCGACAAAAGGGCAACCCGATCCTGTCCCATATAAAGCTCGTACCATGGGAGTATGCCGATATTCCCGCAGATTATGTGGTTGGCACCACAACGTGCGCAATGTTTCTCTCCTTGAAATACCATCGCCTACACCCCGAATACATCTACGCCCGAGTGAAACAATTAGCAGGCAAATACAATCTCCGCCTCGTACTGGTGATGGTCGACATACCAAACCATGAAGACAATCTCCGAGAGTTGTCCAAAACATCCATCATCAACAATCTGACCTTGATATTGTGTTGGTCCGCACCAGAGGCTGCGCATTATCTTGAGCTTTACAAGTCCTCAGAGAATGCACAGCCCACCGCCATTCGAGCGAAACAGGCTCAATCATATAAAGAATCGCTGGTGGAGTTTGTCACAGTACCCAGAAGTATCAACAAGTCCGATACCGCGAGTCTGATCTCCACCTTCGGAAGTTTACAAAATGCCATAAATGCACAGCCGGAGCAGATTAGCGCTGTACCGGGGTGGGGAGAGAAAAAGGTCCAACAATGGTGTCATGCAGTCCGAGAAGACTTCAGAGTCGAGAGTGCGAAGCGGGCTTCTGCTCCTGCCATAAAACCTCGGGCTCGACTGCCAGCCGTGAATGTGGATGACAAAAACGACCAGGATATCGATGAAGAGGATGAAGAGGAGGCGATTCTTCGTGAGGTTTTAGCGGAAAGCAGGAAAACAACAGCTGCGCACGCTGCACAGTCTACTGAGCCTCAGGCTGAAAATAAACCAAGTGAAGAGATGAGTGAAGGTATCGCGGCAGCACTTGCCAGGCTCAGAGATAATACTGGTTGAGAGCCGACCTAGCTTGTCTTCACTACACATCCACTTTCAAACGTTCCCGAATTCTAGAGATGGACCTCATTCCCGCCCACCGACTACTGACTATGGCACACCTCTTGCAAATAGCCATCGCCCGCAGATTATTGGGACAAGGACGCAATGATATCTTGTGCATAGTGGTCACAAATTGGATAAGCTGGGCAACTTCATGGTCGTGATAAGTTGCCTGTGTCCGAGACATGGACCTAGCTCACGGAAGCCCACTAATACCCATATCCCTAGCTAGGTGTAATATATCAGAACAAAACAGAATAATCAATGACTGTCATGACTCTCAATCAAGTCCTGCTCCTTCCAAAAAGCGAAAGGCTTGACTTCCGCCCTAGACAAACCTAGTCAGCTCTCTTTCCCCCATCTCATTCCCATCTGATCCCGACCTCATTCTCACGATTTCCCGGAAATGCTCGACTGAATCAGGCCGACCATGATCTCGTGATCAGGCACGTGACAACGGCCCACTTGATCAATATGCGCGTTGAGATATGTTGGCGCAAGCCGAATCTAGAATGCTACAACATGTCTGTTCCTTCAAATCATTCAACGCGTCGCCTAGGAGTCCTTCCAAGGTCAAGGCTAGGATGCAAGACTTGCAAGTAGGTGCTTGCTTCCTTTTCCATAGACAGAGTTTGATATTGAGCGTGTCGTAGAATTCGACGAGTCAAATGCGGCGAAGAAAAGCCTAGCTGTGTTCGATGTACCAGTACAGGTCGCAAGTGTGACTTTGAAGGCATACAGCCTTCTTCCACAATTTCGCTCATCGTCAACCCATTGTCATTATCAGCAAACACCAATACGGTGTGGCGAGAGCGACGTGCATTTGCATATTATTTCGAATGTGCTGCCTCCTCCATTGGTGGTGGATTGGATGTTGATTTCTGGCGCACTACCGTCCCACAAGTTTGCCGCTATGAACCCGCTGTTTGGGATGCCATCATCACCATTAGTGCCCTATTCGAGTGTCCCCAACAAAGCTCAGGACCTATGCTACAACGCCGTGATAATCCTATTTCTCTCGCTAAAAACAACCCAGATGCCTTGGGTTGGTACTCACGCTCGGTATCTGCTGTTCGCCAGCGCATTGAGCAGGGTAGCATAGACCTCTTTGTCGGACTGATCAGCTGTGTGCTTTTCATCTGCATTGAGGCCATCCAGGGAAACGCAGACGGGGCATTGCAGCTTTATCGTCAAGGTGTGCAGCTCATTACCGCTTTGCGTTCCCAAATAGCATCTAGTGCTACGAGTAAAGCTTCCTTGTTGGAGGATACTATTATCCCGGTCTTCATCCGTTTGGGAACATTTGCTCTCGCCGTCCGTGGGGCTCCAGTGACGGCTTTACTACAAGACACCGAGCATTTCTCAACGGAACGGTTTGACTCACTCAAATCTGCTCGGGAAGCGATCGGGCTATTAGCTGTAGAGATCCCTCTCTTCGAAGCAACATGCACCAAGCACTTACACGAGGCTCATGTCTATCATCTACCCGGAGAATTCAATACTATACTATCCAGTCTGGCCACCCGACTGAGGAACTGGCATACTGCGTTTGATAAGTTGATGACAAGCCTTCGGGCCAAAGACCTTCTCTCGCCGCAAGAGATTGGTATTAGTGCCCTTCTGTTGAGTTGTCATGAAATGTTACATGTCATGCTCGAGACCTGCACATCATCGTCATTGATGCAATTCGACGCTTATCTACCAAACTTCCGAAATATAGTTGAACAATCTGCTATTGCCCCTAAAGCCTCGGTGCGATCAGACGGCACCCAACCACCATTTACATTTGACATTAATATCGGTCTTCCGCTTTGGTTCACAAGTCTTCGATGCCGTGAACCGCGTATCCGACGCGCGGCACTGGCTCTACTCCGTCAAGCACCCTCAGTGCAAGGTTTTTACCAGTGCCACATATGGGCCGCCGTGGGCCAAATAATCATGGAGCTAGAAGAATCACAAGCAATGGAAATGAACGCAGCCCATCATCCACCTCACTTAGGTGTACTGGAGTCCACAAAAGAGCCAATCCCCAGTTCCGAACTTGCTGCAAGCTCATATTGTGCTCGTGCGGACATGGAGCCGAGAATACCAACAGCACTGCTTATCCCGGAGGAGGTGCGCATTGGACCCATTTCCGCCTTTCGGCCAATAGATGGGTTTCCTCCTGGAATCACAGAGGCAGATATCGCGAAGTGGAACCGGGGCCCTGATCAATTCTTTCTGGGGGTTTCCAGGATTGACCGTGGTCTGACTGGAGATGCTTCTCGGATGGTATACCAATACGTTCCTCTTGACTTTTGATCATAGGATCTATTCGTCCATATAAACTAAGTATTATTGGTCCATTTGATGCAGATAGTCTCAAAAGTACATATAATAGCTATTTATTGGAGTCCGGCGTTCCTTCCTCTATCCATAACCGTTCGAGTCACATACGGCAACCACCACCAAGCCTCCCTTACTTGGGCCTCTACCACGAAGGCCACTTGAGGTCGTGAATTCCTTGTAGTTAATGCATTTCCGATGCTTTGCTTTCTCTTTCCACTTTTACAGGTTCCTTCAACTACTTTCCCTGTTGCCCTGTCCTATTCTCACTACAATCTAATCCATCTCCAACGATGGTCAAAGTACGTGCGATACCATGTTTAAGCTTTCGATACTCTCCAAGTATTGGTGCCTTTCCGATATTGAAATCTGAGGAGATTTGAAAGTTTGCAGACATACAGCTCGCTGGCTCGATGAAACGGGACGAGCTATTGGCCTCTCAAGAAGCAGGACTATGGGAGACGTTGGTACCTCATTTCCAAGTGCCTTCGATATTGTTGTTGTCGCCCAAGATTTATTATGCGACATCCTCATCTACAACCCGCTACTGAACGCTATACTTGATGTGAGCCGATAACGGTCCTCCGATATGAACAAATGTACGACAATAGTACCGTTAAGGTTATGAGGACGTACCACACGGACAGTCCGATGGACTGATGTCCTTCAGGTCATTGTGGAAAAGCGTTTCGGCCTGCAATTCGCCGTTCCTTTCGACTCCTCCCATTCTGTGTGTCCGCCGGAGGCTAACGGGACTCCAAGATTCTGGAAGAACGTATGATAGTTCACGGCCATGACATAACTCGGTCCTATATGGGATGTGTTGAAAGCTAATTTCTCAAGCTCTTCCTTGCCCTCGGAGTGCTCTTTCGATATTCCTCTCTGCCTTTCAAACAAAAGGAAGATATCATCCGGGAATCCGACTAGGAGCTGAACATGGTCACATATGACTGTGAACGCGCATACACAGGTCCATGACTCCATAACTTTGTTGACTAGCTTGGGCAATGTTCATTTGTCCTCGTGACTAACCCTTTTGAAAACTAAACCTTGGGAGCAACATAGTCGACACTAGCCAATTAGCCGGTACTTGTGGAAGTCGCACAAGGATTGGCAGGTAGGCGAGGACAAATAAAATAAACGATGCGATATTCCACGCTCAGGTACACACAATTCAGCCAATGCCTTCATAGAATGGCATTATTTCATCGGCTCTATACGCCTAGTCAACTCTTGGCAGAGAGTCTAGAGAAGCGAGGTACATATTGCGGTTGGGGGCGAAACTGTTACGTGAAAAAGTCCTCGCTTAGACATAAAGTGCCTTGAATTTCCCCGATTTAGGTTTTCCTGCCTTTGCATTAATCATGTAACTATTTGTGATAGGATCGAAAGGATTCAGCAGTGGATACTCGGTACTCGGTGCACGATGTGCAATTTCCGATCGACGAGGGAAAGGTGGCGTGGGTCGGCCCACGAACGCACGCACGAGCACGAAAGATCTTATCTTTTTCTTTTTATTGAATTTCTGTTAAGCGCCAGTGGAGAGGGCTCGGGGATGATTCAATTGAATCTCCACAACCCTGCTGAATAGAGTACTTGACTGGTTGGCTTCCAGCTAGTCCGTAAAAATACGAAACCCGACTTCGGTGCTTGTTTACTATAAGGGCAATGATTCCCTACTGTTTCACGTGTAGTGCAACCTGATCAACTTTGGACTTCTAAAGTCAACCATTATGGGTGTTCGCCCTTTAATCCGCAGAGCACGTATCGTGTTCCGCCGGCTGTCAACCGAAGACAATGGAAATGACTCCTTCGCACAGCAGAACACGATCGGTGATCGTAAAGATGGCACTCGGAGTCCCACCAGTTCTGTGGCACTCGAGGAGATACCGGATGGGAGTGCGCAGCATGGTGTTCAAGACGTCGAGGCCGTGACCATGACCTGGTCGAGAGGTACATTGATCGCAGTCTTCATCAAGTATGTTTCCCTGTATTATTTTGTGCCGCGTATCCGATACCATTGACAAATGTTCGGGCATACACTAATACCAGGGCCCCAATAGCATCTGGTTCCTTTATTTCGCGAATGCATTTCAATCTACGATTACCGTTACTCTGAATCCCTATGTGACAAGTTCATTCAAAGCACACTCGCTATCCGCGGTTCCCACAGCTCTGGGTGATGTCTTTGCAGCTGCCACCTACCTCCCTGTCGCAAAAATGATGGATGTATGGGGTCGAGCGGAAGGGTTTCTGTTGATGGTTATATGTTTAACCATCGGCTTGGTTCTCATGGCTACCTGCAATACCTTTGAGATCTACTGCGCCGCCAACGTGAGTTCTAAGAATGTCATGGTGTTGAATACGGATGCTGACGGGCATACAAGGTCTTCTACTATACCGGTTTCTACGGTATGGAATACGCAATAGACGTTATGACAGCTGACGTTTCAACACTGAGAAACCGTGCTTTCGCGTATGCGTTCACTTCCTCCCCATACATTATCACGGCATTTGCGGGACCCAAGGTGGCGGACGAATTCTACTACAAGATTTCTTGGAAATGGGGCTTTGGCTGCTGGGCAATCGTCGTTCCTGTAGTAGCTGCCCCGCTATACATTATGCTGAAGTACAACCTGCACAAGGCGGAGAAAGAAGGCTACCGGATCAAGAGACCAAGTGGCCGCACGGTATTCGAAAGCATCCAGCATTGGACTGTCGAATTTGATCGTAAGTTCTCTACTTGTTGATTCCTATCCTTTACGAAAGAGGGCAAACTCTAACTGGGAGTAACTAGTCTTTGGAGTCTTCCTGTTCACTGCTGGTCTTGTGTTATTTGAGCTTCCCTTCGACCTCGCCCATTACGCCCCCAATGAGTGGGCTTCCGGCTACATTATTGCCATGCTTGTCGTCGGGTTCTGCACACTTTTCTTCTTCGCTATTTGGGAGAGGTGGTTGGCTCCAGTGCCTCTTTTCGAGTGGCGACTTCTTACGAACCGCACTATTATCGGTGCAGTCCTCTTGGACGCAACCTATCAGCTGTCGAACTATTGCTGGAGCTACTACTTCACGTCCTGGCTGCAGGTCAACAATAACCTATCCATCACCACGTCCAACTATATCGTCAATATCTTCGACATGGTCTCTGGTGTGCTGCTACTAGCCACTGGTTGGCTAATCCGGAGAATTGGCCGTTACAAGTGGACTTTGTATATTGCAATTCCGCTCTACATGTTGGCACAGGGCTTAATGATATACTTCCGCCAGCCTAATGTGAATGTTGGCTACCAGGTGATGTGCCAAATCTTCCTCGCTATCGGTGGTGCAACATTCATCCTTGTTGAGCAGCTTGCTATCCTAGCGGCTGTCGACCACCAACATGTCGCGACAGCACTCGCCGTGTTAAACGTGGTTGGCACTATTGGCGATAGTGCGGGTCTTACCATCAGTACCGTCATCTGGCAAAACACATACCTGAAAGCCCTTCTTCGATACCTCCCGGAATCGGAATTGTCAAATTTGAACAATATTTACGAGGATCTCGTCACGCAACTGAGCTATCCAGTCGGATCTGCCACCAGGTTTGCTATCCAAAAGGCCTATGCCTACGCCGAACTTCGACTACTTTCTGTCGGGACTGGCATTATAGTTCTGGCGATTCCTTGGACATTCTTGATGCAGGATATCAATCTGAAGAAAAAGCGGCAGGTCAGGGGCACGGTCTTTTAGAACCAGTATAGATAATAATTTTACGCGACCCTGAATGATACCCACCACCTTTTGCTACAGTAGTCGGGAACAAATAAATCCCGTGAACAGTTAAACGGCCTCAGCCTTGAAAAGTTCCACATGTGGGCTCCGACCGCGTGGCACGAGAGAGAAATAAATGACGCGGCGGATCCTCTGTCTACCAATAAACATGTCGCGTCCAAGGTTCTCAGTAAGTTTCGGATCAGATAACTCAAAACTCTCCGATCGTGGCCCAAAGCGGTTAGCGGCGGTCCGTGGCAGGGGCGGTTAAGCAAAATTCCGATGATCGGTTGCTGATCGTATCCGAGATCGGATGATAGTTCGGGGTTTTTCGCACGACCAGAAATTAACGTGAGAGCTACCGAGTACTATAAGTGGATGCCTCGTTAGCACGCTGGGAGTACCCCACTAGCCAAACATTATCAATCGCTCGGTCTTGCCTCGACCGTAGTTCAGACACAATGCCATGTGACCACAGCGACCGTGCGGTTCGAATGACACCTGATTTAAATCCTTCCATGGCTGTCCCGTCGCGATGGATCAGACAGAGACAAAAGAGCGGAGGGACTCGGGATCTCACGACATCACATCTCCGGAGAAACTCGTCTACCAATACCAGGGCAGCGTGGAGGTTGTTAGGGCCGGAACCCTCGCAGCGCTGGTGGAAAATCTGACGCACCACGACAAGCTCGACGGTGCCTTCAATCGAGTCTTCCTCGCCACTTATAAGTATTTTACCTCTGCAGCAGAGCTTATTGAGCTCCTCATCGATCGATTCGACTGCTCGCCTCCCAAATTAGACGCCACCCAGACGACAGAATGGACGACCCAGATAAAGCCACTGATACGATTGCGCGTGATAAATGTTCTGAAGCAATGGCTTGAACATTTCTGGTCTGAGCCAAAAGGCATTGATACAGATCAAAATTTGCGAATACTGCAGTCATTCGCCAAGCGCGCCACGGATGCCACCGAGGCAAGCGCCGTACAACAACTTCTCACAGTCATTCAGCGCCGACTTGCGGGTCTCGAGTGCCACAAAAGATCGCTATCATCAATATCCAACCCACCAAAACCTATTCTACCACGCAAATTAAACAAACTCCAATTCCTCAAAATCGATGCAACGGAAATTGCGCGGCAGCTGACTATCATGGAAGCACATATGTTCGGCAAAGTACAACGAGATGAATTGCTAAACAAAAACTGGCAAATGAAGGACAGCTCCAATACGCCCGAGCTAGCTCCAAACATCAGAGCCTTGATTCGGTATTCCAATCAGCTCTCTAATTGGGTCGGCACCCTAATACTCGCAGAATCGGATGTGAAAAAACGGACCCAAGTGATAGGGCATTTGGTCAATGTGGCCAATGTACGTTGTAATCTCTAGCCTGACCCTTGTAATTATTCCAATATGCTAATGTTCTATTCCAGACATGTCACCAACTCCGTAATTACTCCGCGGTAATCTCTATCCTGGCAGGCATGGAAAGCGCACCCATCTACCGGCTTGCCCGCACGTGGGCAATGGTTACCGAACGTAGTTGCAATACTCTAAGGCCCCTGCAAGCTATGACATGCAGCGCACACAATTACCAGGCCTACCGTGACACGTTACGGGTTGCAATGGCACCGTGCGTGCCTTTCCTTGGTCAGTTCTCTCGTGAACCGTTGAAATTGCCGATGATTAACCATTCAACAGGATTGTTCTTGAAAGACTTGACATTTATCGAAGACGGAAACCCAGCCATGACACCGGAAGGGCTCATCAATTTCCAAAAATATACTATGCTAGCGTCAACCATCCATGAGATTCAGCGTTTAAAAGAAGCCCCTTACTCGTTACGACCCGTGCCTGAGTTGCAGGAATATCTTGCAACTCAGTTGCAATCCGCTGTTGATTTACAAAACATGTGGGACAAAAGTTGTCAGCTGGAAGCTCGAGGCCGGGATCTTGGAAATAGACCCCGGGATTTATATACCCCCACAGGAGGCATGTTCGCGTCTATGGTAGTCGCGTGCATGGTCCTGGATGATTGATATGTTAATACAAAATTTTATGCAGTGTTCTTCGTTTTGAATTCAAACTGAAGTTAGTCCAGGTTATGCTTTTGTACTTTTTTCGGCGGAGACACGTGAAATTGCAACACAAAACAGATTAGGAATGATTCCCGGCTTGAGATGCAATTGCGGTGAACATAGGCTCCTTTTGGTCATAACCTATTGAGTCATGGGTCGGTGTGGACTGTCGATCTTATCCTTCTGAAGGAGGTAGCAGCAGACCCTCCACGGGCTGATTTATATATCTCGGGATACACAGATACAGAAGAAACTCCGGTGCTCGGACGTTATGGGGGACTACCTCTGCACTTTAGAGTTTTCCATGTCAAACGTTCAAAAGATTGACGGTGCGTTGAATGTCCCCGAAATATGAGGTGTGGAATCCGATATACATAGACGTGTATCTGGCGCTGAAATAAAAACTCAGATCTAATAAGCCATGAATATAGTACGAAAGTGATGATGATTGAGCTCCGATGAAATATCTCTTGTATAAAATGTCAGCATTCACCGGATCACCCCCGCGGGTGGATAGTCAGCCCTAATCGAGCTAAGCTTCACAATGCACTGCTATCAGCTTTTTCGGTTTGTTCTCTTCATATCAGCATCACTCGGCAGCCCAGTGCCTTCATACATATTAAAAGAAGCCCAGGATGTCTCAGATATATTTAACAGACTATTCAACACCTCCACAAGTCATGCTCCCTTCAGCCCAGAAATATACCAAAATCTATCTAAGCTCGAAGCCAAGATATCAGATATAGCAACAGGCAAAATCAAGCCCGTCTCAACAATCGGAGAAGGCCTCTCGGTCCTCGCCTCAATTCCACACAACAACCAAACAATTATCCAGAATGCCATCGACACAGTATCCCTAGGTCTAGTCCCAACAACCATCCTCGACATAATAGACGGCATAAGAAACCACGAAATAAACTCTATAGCCAACAACAACACAAAAACCCCTAGTCCCCGAATCCACCCAACAAAATCCTTCGGGGACGCACCCTACGACATCCCCGAAGACACCCTCCGCAGCGCAATCTACATCCCGACAACTTTTTCCTACGGCAAGAACAACAAAATCCCCATCCTCTTAGTCCCCGGCACCGCCGACCCAGCCGGCAGCACCTATTACTTCAACTACGCGAAGATCTTCGCCGCAAACCCACACACAGACCCAGTATGGGTCAACATCCCAGACACCTCACTAGGCGACATCCAAAGCAACGCCGAGTACGTCGCGTACGCGATAAACTACATCTCCGGACTCTCGGGGCGTACCATCGGGGTACTAAGCTGGTCGCAAGGCAGCGTAGACGTACAATGGGCGCTGAAATACTGGCCGTCGACACAGGCCGCGGTCAGCGATTTCATGGCTGTCAGTAGTGATTTCCACGGGACGCTTGTTGCGACGCTGTGCGTGCTCGCTGAGCCGTTTTGTACGCCCGCTGTGCAGCAGCAGGGGTATGATGCGCGGTTTATTCGGGCTCTGCGGGGTGGGGATGGGGACTCGGCGTTTGTGCCGACGACCAGCGTGTACTCTGGGGATGACGCCATTGTGCAACCGCAGAGTGGGGGGTGGGCTTCTGCGGCGTTGGCGGATGTGCGTGGGGTGGGCGTGTCGAATGTGGAGGTGCAGGTTGCTTGTGCGGGGCGTGCTGCTGGCGGTTTGTATTCGCATTCGTCTTTGTTGCTTAATCCGTTGGCGTATGCTTTGTTTGTTGATGCTTTGGTTCATGAGGGGCCGGGGAAGTTGGAGAGGATTGATCTTGATGCTGTTTGTGGTGAGTCGCTTGCCCCTGGTTTGGATGTGGATGACTTTTTGGGCATGGAGGCTGTGTCGGATGTGGTTGGGGTGCTTAATGTGTTGTTGTTTGGGTATAGTGGGAGTGAGGAGCCGCCGCTTAGGGACTATGTTCACTAGGCGAGATTGCTATATACTAGGTGATGGGCGGATTAGGGTTGTTCAAGGCAACGCTGGATTCCGTATTCACTCTAGGAAAAATCTATAAGTCCGTACCGGACAGGGCACTATAATACATGTACAAGGCCAAATGCTTCATTGGTTATTATTGTGTGGATCTCTAGAGCGAAACTCCAAGTCCGTAGAGATCATCACGGCAACAAAAAGCGCAGCAGGAAACCCCCCAACCCCCCCTTCCCCCCGACACCAGCCGGCAAATGGCGACATGACAATGAGTATGAATAAGAAATCAAAAAAACAAAAACAAAGTGGATATAAGACCCGGCAAGCAGACTGAAGGATGTGCCGCAAACTAACCTTGGAAATCGCAGTTCATCGTAATTCGGGACTCCATTGCATGGCCAGCACCGACACCCGGAAATGGACATCTCGGCATGGGGTATGTGACAAAGGCATGGCATGCTATGGAGCAACTCGTATGGGAGTCATCAAATTTTGGTCAAAGGAAAATCATAAATGGAAAGCCGGCATTTACGTAGGCTTTTCACATCCAATCCGACCTAAGAGAGCCTTCCGATCACTCGGATCGAAAGGAACACGACCACGGCCGCGCGCCCGCACCGAGGCAGTGCCGTTGGACCGCCGACGACCCAAGCCCGGGGCGTTTCCGGTCTCGAGTGCGTCGGTAGGGGCACCGTCTCTGGCAGTCAAGTGCGCTGGGGCGTGAGATGTGGGCTGGTCTTCGACTTCCGCTTCGTCTTCCTCGTCACTGCGGGTATCTTCGGCGTTACCGCCGCAAATCACACCGTAAGCAACACGGACAATCATGCTGAACCATAGAATAGACAGTCCCTCAAGGAACAACAGGAATGATAAGAAAATCCACTTGAGCGCGGGATTGAAGCAGATGGGGTTGTCCAAACTGAAGTATGGACCGAACATGTATGCGAAGGAATCCGGCGCCTCTGTTGAGATGAACTCGCTTGTCGAACCGGTGTAGCAGCCATAGGTAAGTTGGCGGGGAAGATCATAATAAACGGACCAGCACACCATGGGGTAGATGATGTGTCGGGTAATTAACCATGTACCCATGAAGAGGCCAAAGCCAACATTGCACGCTGTTTCAAACTTGGAGTATTTGAGGATCTTCGCAAACTGTGGAGGTATTAGTAGCTGTTCAGCGCTTGGCGAATAGTACGTGACGAACCGGTAACAAGAAGTCCACAATATCCATGAGACATAGCACCACATTGGACACATTGTACATAGCGTAGATGTAGGCAGAGCTCAGGAGAACCGAGGTGATAATGTGGTGGGAAAGCATCTGGACATGGTCCTTCCGTCTCTCTTCCACGTGGATCACGAAGATCTGCTGCACGAGGAATGCCAGTTCAACGAGAAGATACCACTTCATCAAGCCCGACAAAGGACGGGCGGGCCACTGCGACCACATGGCGGCGAAATCGCCCCAGTAGTATGACGTCTTCCAGAGATACTGTAGGGTCGAACCAGCGGTTAGTTATATATTCCCGGGTAGGTATCTCGGGCCGAACGCACCAATCCAACACCCCAGATGAACGAATAGTACATAGCTTGCCAACCCTGCTCAGCGATGCGAACCGATTGTTTGCGCTTCAAACCACAGGCGCGGGCCAATGGTTGCATGCACCATTCAATGGCGATAGCGCGGATACCGGTAAGTGCGATAGCCGCACTGATGACGAAGTAAACATCATCCCAGCCCTGGACGTAGGAGTCCGAGGATTCGTTGTAATAGGACAATTGGAAGAATGGCTGGGTATATGGGCGGAGTGAAGGGTAGAGGTTATGAAGAGCCAGCAACATAGACAGAGTGGTCAACGAGATGCCTGCAGAGAAGCAATTAGTGTTAGCGGTACTCGTATTAGATTTCGCATGTGCTGGGATTCAATTAGAAGCGCAGCGGCTCTGTGCAGCTTTGCTTTTCCTTCATTCTCATGTAAATTCAAAAACCGGGGTGTTTCTTCATACCGATCTGGTTGGTGACCACCCATTCACGGAACGTGGTCTCCTTGGCCGGTCGTAAACCACTAGGAGAGGAAACGTAGGCATTGCGTCCCTTGAGCTCTGATCTTTGTTTCGACGGCACAATTGTGTCTGCCATGGTGGAGAGAGCACCAATAGTGTGGAGGAGATTCGAAATTCCACCGAGGGAGAAGAGGGCCGGGAGTCGGGGGAGTCGGGGAGTCGAGAACGGGGAATCAAGCCAAAGTGATCAATGCTGAAATAGATGTGGGACCTGCCTCATCTAAGCCCTTATTTACTTCTTGACTTGACTCGTTCAACCAGGAACAGGAAAAGCAACAGCTTGCGAGTGTAAGAAAATGTTTTTGTAGGAGAGGGAATAGAGGGGGAACGTGGTGATTTCGTTTCATCTCTTCACGATCATCCACTCACCGCCTCGTTAAATGTTGAGTGTCGAGATTGTTGATTGGATGGAAGTGC
This sequence comes from Penicillium roqueforti, assembly GCF_015533775.1. Taxonomy (NCBI): domain Eukaryota; kingdom Fungi; phylum Ascomycota; class Eurotiomycetes; order Eurotiales; family Aspergillaceae; genus Penicillium; species Penicillium roqueforti. The sequence goes on along the minus strand of NW_024067566.1, from coordinate 190,226 downwards.
ATGCACGTAAATTGTCGAGCTGAGATTGGAATGAGATTTGGAGATTTGATTTTGATTTTGATTTTGTTGAATTCTGGGAATATAGATGTTGGTGTCAACAGTTTACCATTTGCGGTCTATTTATTGACACTTGGCAGGGGAGAGGAGAAATGGGATAATGACATCTACATGTACGCTGTACGATTATATTGAATACAGAGTAAGATATTCATTCTAATCCCTCTGTAACGTGTCGCACAAAATCATTGGCACTGACCCCCAATTGAGCCAAATCAATTCCACCATGTCCGGCCATCGCCCGCGACATAGCCCGAGCAACTTCTTCCTCCTCCCATATATTGTTGAGGATCTGCTCCCCACCTTCTCCAGGCCCTTGAGTGGGGTTCTCGGAAGCCACCATAGTCCGCCAATACAAATCGTCGCGATTCTTCAAAGTCGAATCCCGAACCACCGCATTGCGGGTAACACTCGCGGCATGGAGTTTCGAGTTTGCGCCCATGAGCGTTTGCACGGCCATCGACACTGCCTCGTCAATCTGCTCGACGGTCGAGGGCGGCTTGAAAAAGAACCGGTTAGTCGCGGAGAGCCAGAGCACAACCGAGCAGATCACATCGCAGATTACAAAGGCCAGCGGGCGCAGGAGCGTAATATGGTTGTAGATGCCGGAGGGCGGTGTTTGGCCCGCGCGCACAGAGCGTGGCGCACTTTGGACCGCATCGTAGGTGGCCATAATGTAGATGTCGACGGCTGCGAGGACAAGTCCGGCTAGGGTGAACTTGATGCGCCAGCGGGAAGCCTCGCGCCCTGCGATGGGCGCGGATGTGGCTACACCTAGGAGCAGCAGGTGCGCCAAGTGTGGTAACAACACGTGGAATGGGAGGTAGTAGAGGAGGTATGTGTAGATGTTGTCAAATGAGCAGTATTGGCACGAGACCAAGGCGTCGGGGCCATAGGTCAGATATACCTTGCGGGCACCCAGAGAGGTGAACTTGGACTGGAGGAGATTGTCGGCTTCGGTGAGGAAGTTATCTGGCCGAAGGCGGGCGAGACGGTTGAAGATGACATCGGTAGGGGTGTTTAGACGAGAGCGAGTCTGAGAGAAGATGTTGGGTTCGGGCGCGTGTGGGTTGAAGGGTAGGCTTAGGAGTAGGAAGAAGACGATGCCACCGAATAATATGTTCAGCGCTCGACCGGGCGCAGCAGGCAGAGGACGCGGCGGTGGCCGGCTCGCGATGGATACGCGCAGACTTCGATAGGCGGTGATTAAGCGTGGGAGTATGATTGGGGCGAAAAATATGAGGACTGATTTGACGCTATTCACGGTCAGAATAGATTGCGGAGGATGTGAAGAGCTTCAAGACTTACGTTCCCCAGGAAATTGCGATTGGAGCCATATTTGCTATGATATGGACCTTACTTCATCGGAATCTCTAACAAGTTGAGTCGAGATTCGAAGAAAGAAAGGTGTTAAAGTGTTCGAATGTCCAACGTAGCTTCATTGAAGTCGGGGCCAAACGTCAACGTGGGTCCCGTCCTTTCTAGACATTGCCCTCTCAACCTACACTTCTTCTACTCCATACTCTTCTAATTTTGGAATATTTACCTTTCAAATCTATCCTTAATATCTACAAATCCTACGAATGCTGCATAAAAAAAGATGTCTCAATTAAATCAATTAAACACGAGCAAGCCGAAGCGAAAGACCAGGGGTAATAAAACAGCGCCGGGTGCGCCCATCGCAATAACGCAGGAATTCTGACTCAATCAGCACGGTTCTTCCTTTCCTTCCAAACGCCGTTCTCAACCGAGTTGACCAGGCAACCGGCTCAAACCATATGGCCCGAGTACAGAGCAGGGTGGTGTGCGAGGTCGGGAGGACGGATCTCCGCAGAATCACGAGAGTACTTGGAGGAAGCAGCATCGTTCTCCTCAACAAGCGTCGGGCTTATGGGCTTGGAGATCTTGAGTGGGAATCGGCCGGTGAGACGCTTGGTGGCACGCTTGACGGGGTTTTGGCGAGAATAGGTGGGCAGGGTTTCCTCGCGCTTCACGCTCAAGTGAAGGGTGCGGTGGCTGCTAGTCCGGCTCATTGCCTTTTGCGGTGCAACAGCGCCGTCGACCCGCACCTGGCGGGCACTGACGCCGGTCTCGGGGTCGCTGAAGATGTAGCTCTGTTGGGGAAATGGGTCAGCATTGGGTCAAGGGTATACGCTGGGAGTTTTGATCTCGATACTTACTGCCAGAACGTTCACCACGCTAACTATCATTGCCAGGACGCCGGCGGAGATGATGATTCTCCAGAAAGTCAGGCCAATGTTTTCCTGGGTCATAGCCTTGGTGTTCAGGTTGCCCAGTGTCGAAACTCCCAGGATCATCATGATCCCACCGAGAGAGTAGAAGCTAGATTCTTGTCCGAACATCGGCCAGTGGTGGTCGAAATAGCTTTGGAGTATTGGGAGCTCCGAGATGATCATGAAGACTGCCAACGTTAGCATTTATATCACGAAAACACAAAAGGAAGATTATACTTACGGCTGACCAGAGCCACAACGGCGTGGGTCACGGCCTCGAAGAAAAAGAAGCTGTTCAGCATGTCGATCTTTGCCAGAAGTACTGCACAAGCAGCTATAAGGTCCATGAAAGTGATAATGTTGAGAACGCGAATGACGTTCAGGATCACGTACCCTGGACCGGCCAGGGATTCACGCAAATGAGCCATCATAACTGAGGCACAGCCTGCTACACTTGTTAAGAATGGTAGATACTCGATGCCGAGGGTGTATCGAGAAATGTCTGCTAGCAGACTTGGGGGGAAGGTTGGTATTAAAAGAGGGAAGAAAGCGACTGTCCAGCAGAAAGCTTGATATTCCAAGAAAGAATGGAACAATGCAATATAACGAGATCAACTCGAGGACAAGAAAAGAAGAATGAAACACAAAGACAAAGGAAACGGGATGAATGGGGGCGACAATGGAGAAACACCTGGAAGAATGGCTATTGAGGTGTAGCAGCCTAGACGTATACTCCCAACAAAGGCGATGGTATTTTTTTTCTATGAATAGACTTGAAACGTCTGCGTGAACCACATAAGTGGTGCGCATCTAATTAGAGTCCTGGTCAAAGAGATCGGCAGGGTTCTCTTTACCCCATCTCTGCAGTGGGAGAGATCCTGCAGGAGTTCATTGGTGCGATTCAGGCAATAAACAGGGACCCTTAGGCGCAAGATCGGGGTTGTAGCCAGAATAAGTCTAGTTATTTACTCCTCCAGCATTGGGATCTCAACTAGGGCTCGGTGTAGCCAAATGACTGGTGGTTAGTAGAGGATATTCGAATATGCTGAAACGAGTTGGCGGCTACAAGTCACCCTTCTTTCCCCTATATTCCCCGTGTTTTGTTTTCTTTTGTACCTAAAAGATCGGTTGTTCTCCCTGTATCTCGAATGTTCCAGGATATGCAGTAACATGCCTCTCTAGGCGCTAAGGGGAGAGGAGGCAAGGAACTCCGTCTCATCTTATCGAGTGACCACGAGGAGAAAATGAGGCACAATATGAGTCGGAGGAGAAATATACTGCTTATCTCGGACAAGCCTGATTACCTGTTGGGTATAGTTCAAAGAATTCTATATCGTACGTGTACCAAGGTGAGTACAGCATATGGTTGTTAGACAGGGGCTTTTAGGCGAAGCGCCAGGGTGAAGTATAAAGCCAGAGTCGAAACAAGGCAAGAATATAGCCCAATCATAGCCATCACATAGTCGCTGATCAAATTAGCCAATAGGCATAAAATAGTAAGAATTACTCCGATGGTAAACACGATAGTCAATTAAGTGAAGGTATACTGAACGATGAGTGGAACCCCCGTGATTCGCCGGAATCCAGCCGACCCCTCCAAACTTTTTTCTCTCACTCTCCAAACGTTTCGCGCTCACTACTCTCGGTACTCTTGCGATAATCTCACCATCACACAACATGACACGGGGTAACCAACGTGACAACGATCGGGCCAAGGCCCTGAAGAAGGCGGGCAATTCGGTTCGTCTTATCTCCCCCTTCTGTTTGCTCATACTGACCATTTCTACAGAAGAACAAGAATACCCAGACCGGTAGCGAATTCGCGAGGGCCAAGGAAGATGCCGCTGCCATCATGCGCGAGAAGCAGAGGAAGGGTGTGTATCATTGAAGGCGCTAGACGCAAGCCCAACCCACATGAGACTGGTTTACTGATCGCTTCTCTTCTACAGCGGACGAGAAGAGAGCTGCCGAGGCAGCGGCAGGCGGGAAAAAATAACACGCCCGAATCCTTAGATCCAAGCCGTCAGTCAATCTCATCTCCCTCCACCTTTTCCGCGATCGCCCGAAACGGACAACCCACCGAGCAGCATCGCAAAGTGTGCTACGAGTGAAGGACGGCGCTGGATTTATGGATAAGATCGGAACCATCCGCCTATGCCCATTTTCAAAAAACGGGGGCTGGGTGTCTAGCGAGGCGTTCATTTGAATCTCTTTGGCGTTTATCATATTTAGCCCAAACATGTATACCACAGCGCTAACCAAACGAGGCAACGACACATGAGAAATATCATGGAGGTGCAATTTGGTGGTAATCGTAAACGCGTAAACACATACATCCATATCATATCCGGTTATGTATCTTGCCCTTGATCTACGACCCAACATACTCTCGCCCGGGCTAGCCAGGTCTGCCATGACTTCTTCTGTCGACTGTCTTGAACCATTTGGCAATCAGGAGGTCTGGCTGCTTGATCGCAGTGCAACAGAATAATATCTTTGATCACACTTTCAAGCCCAAACTGCCTCGATACTTGGTCGACAAACGTCCAAAGGCTCTCGCCTTCCCATCCAACGTTAAGCGCAAACTTGACCACTCTCTCAAGAGCGTTGGCTCGATTCTGTTGCTCTGGAACATTGCTCAGCATGTAGAGGGCGAAGCTCCAACCCGATATATCGCGTGGGTTAGCCAAGCACCAATCAACCACCCGTTCGACAACTGACTGCGCAGAATGGGTTTCCCATGTCGATTGCCCAGGTGTATTCGCTGTAGCAGCGAGAAGAACATCCAACTGTCGCATATAGCTGAAAGCATAATAGTTCTTGGGATGCAGCTCTCCAGCGCGGAGAACAATATCTAGTTCAGTCCTTCGCAGCTTAGACAGGTCCTCAAGACCCCAATGCCGTTTTTGAAGCAGATAGACAACCACCCACAGGCGGTGATGCCAGAGGGTCGGCGACTTGGTATGTCGATGGAGTGGCGAGCATTGGTAGCTCGACATGAGCGTGAGTTCTGCTTCTAACAACTCTGCGGCAGAGGTCTGGTTTGAAATACCAGGGTAGGCCATGGCCGCCTGCAGTCGGCGCTTGCGCCAGTTGCAGGCCGTGAGATGCTCGCAGTCAAAGAGGAGCATGATTTCTGTAATAGCCGAGTCTGCGATTCTGGACTGGGCGTTTGTCGTAAAGGTGGTTTGAAGGTCATCTTCGGACATGGGCATTAATCGGTCGAAGAAGAGTTGGCGCGCGACCGTGAAGGCCTGCACTAGCACCTTCTTGGTTATTCCCACTGAGCATCCATCTTGGAGGAACGGAACGCCTAGGCTTGATGGAAGGATCTCGATCTCGAGGACTTGGTTGTCTCTAGATGAGAAGATGCGGACAAGTTCCTGGAATGCATCTTTCGGGTTGGACATCGGAGGGCTTGGTTGTTTGGCGAATATGGAAAGGTACAACCGTCAAAGCCTCATCATATTTTGTTTGATTGTAATATTTCTGTATTTTATTGTCTTGCCATGCTATAGGCAACGTGATAGACAGGATGGTGTAGTGCGTGATACTGTGAAGGCGGAAAGGCCGAGTCCGCTGTTATTTCCACCTTTCCACAACGTCATTCACACCTTCAACCACATCTATCTTGTCAGGACATTTCCAATCTCATCCAGCAGAGCTACCAGACACTCACTTAGTCGGCCGACTGTGCCGCTCTCACTATCTTCCAGGCTCCCTTAGCCTGCGCCGTCGCATTCAACGCTTCATCCCGGTCTTGCCAGTCCCCGCTACAATGTTGTCCCTCGTCCTCACAGTCTTTTTCTTGCACGTCGCAATTTTCCTGGTCAATACGGTCGGCGCGAGTACCGTCGATGGTCTTGTATGTCTCCAATCCACCCATCTCTGGCCTCGGCATAGTTTCCCAGCTCCGCCGCGCACCTACATTGTAATTCCACACGCTAACACCTACTCTCTTTGCAACACAGCTATGGCTCCTTTATCTAAAACTGCCGACCTCAACCTCGCGGACTGCACGGAAGCAGCAGGAGCTGAAGCGCCAGGTCCTCGAGCAGAAACACGAAATGAACAGCACAAGCTCCCAGGATGAGTTTGCGAAGTGGGCGAAGGCTAGAAGACGACACGACAAGACTATGGAGGAATACGAAGCGCTGAGTACGTGTCACTACTACAAGACTACAGGAGACGTTGTTATATCTGTTGAGCAGACTGCTAACACTTTGGTTTCTAGACAAGACCCTCACCTCTAAAAAGTCCTCCTTCGACTGGACCGTCAAGATCGCCCGCTGGATCAGCACAAACGGATTGAAGATGTTCCTCCAATTCTGGTACTCGAAAACGCCTGTTTTCCCGCTTCCCGAGGCTTGGTTCCCCTACTATGTTGAATGGATCGTGTCCTTCCCTCGCGCCCCGCTTGGATCCGTCAGCATCCAGGTATGGAGCAATGTCTGTGCGACTAGCATTGCGTTCGCCGCCGAGCTTGTAGGAGCACTGCTGGTGCAGGTGGCTGGCCAGAAGAAGGAACCCAAGGAGGATGCGCCTGTCGGTGCTGAGGGCATCAAGGCCCAGTGAAAAAAAATCCCCCCCAAAAAAAACAAGAGCCTAGCTATGTGGCATGTAGAACGGCTGTATTATATATACGAAGTGAAATTCTACGATTTAGTTATGAATACTGCATTTTAATCATTCATTTCAATTGCATTGGTATTTTGGAAACTGTTCGAACTGAAAAGCTGGCTATGTAGAATGTTCATCAGATAATTTTAAATCGTTTATCGTCAACAACCCCTTGGGATCTCTGTGCTTGACTCTATGATTGGTATATCATCACGCGAACAAAAAAAAACGAAGCCTATGGCAAGATATAAGAGTCCGGCCCCTGTGACAGGGCTTCTGCAATGAGACAGAATCTCATCACCGCTTTGCCATAAGCTACAGACTCCTGAAAAGAAAAGATCAAGGAACTCCTCGCCTCAAGAATGAGCCCCATTGAGTTACCTCCATCGACTTCCAAAGAAGCAGACAGGAGGCAATCGCATGACTATCCGAACATGACGAAAGGCAACCCAATACAAGAAAAGGTGTTTGACCACCAATCCTTCCCCCCTCCAGTACCCAGCACGCACCCCATTGTTTCCAGAGACATCGTGAAATGTAACCGTCGGGTGGCACGGGATACCGTGAGAGAATAGGGCGTAAGCCGCTATCGAATTGCTTCTATGGCGGCGCGTTTCCGCATTGCCTGACTTGGTACTTTGGTTTTACCCAAAGTGCAGGGTGTCCGGGGACTTTCTCCCAAAGCGAGATTGAAAAGGGAGCGAGGCTTCCTTTTGTGTGTGAGCTTTGAATGCGATTCTTTGAGCGAGGAGTTGAAGAAAAAGAAGAAGTGGAATCTTCGAGGAGAGGGTTTTATTTTTTCTCGCACTGGTCAGGTGATGTATGCTAGGCTTAGTTGAGACTAGCGCGAGTGGCATCGGCTTAGGGCTATGTTCCGAAGGAATATATCCAGAAAGTAAAGTATCGAGCACAAACGCCTGGGGAAATGCTAATTTTAATACTGCTACGGAAGACAGGAAGGTACCGTTTTAGAGAGAGACAGAGATAATATCCTGGGGCGAAGAGAAAAGTCCTTTCAACCGGCATCCCTATCAACGACTACCATACTTTTACTTTTGTTGCATTTAGGATTTGAATGATAATACTGAAAGAAATTTATTGATCAAGGGAAAAAAACACAATGCATTTGGGGAAAAAGGCTTGATGAATGAAATTAGAAACAATTTTCAGATAATCCCTTTTACGCCTTGGACTTTGTCTTGGTGGCCTTCTTAGTGACCTTTCCCTTCGCCTTGGTGGCAGGAGACTTAGCAGCCGGTGACTCTGTAGCAGCCGCCTTGGGTGTCTCCTTCTTGCCCTTCTTGACCTTCTTGGAGGTATCATCGGTAGGGACAGGAGCCTCAACGGGGGCTTCAACGGGAGCTTCAACAGGGGCTTCAACGGGAGCAGGGGCCTCGATGGCCTTGGCAGGCTCCTCGGTGGCAGTGTCAGTGGGCTCAGCGGCCTCGACAGCCTTGGGGGCCTCTTGGATGGGGACATCGTCGACGCTCTTCAGTTGGGGAAGATCAAACTCGTAACCAAGGGCCTTCTTGAGCTTCTCCTGCTTGTCCTGTCTCTTCTTCTGCTCGGACTCGATACTCTTCGACCACTGGTCACGTGTCTTGCCCTTCACAAGACGCTTCTTCTCGATGCGGTTCCATGGCGTAACCTTGAAGCGACGGTTGGCGCCCTTCCAAATCTCAGGGTGCAGCTGTTCTTTGGGGACGAACTTGCACTTGACGATGTGGCCATACATAAGGTAGTTGTCCATTGTATCGGCGACGATCTTGGCAACGGTGGTCGAGGAGAATTCAATGAAAGCGTAGTGCTTGGAGCGGCCGGTGAGGCGGTTGCGCGAAAGACGGAGTTTGGTGATTTCGCCAAATTGGGAGAAGTAGGCCTTCATCTGGTGCTCGTAGAAACCGTGGGGGATACGTCTGGAAATGAAATGTTAGATGGTTCAAAATGATCATGAATTACGGTCGAAACTCACCCAATGTAAACAGTGCCGGGCTCCTCGGGGGGGCCGTTCTTGCGCAGCTCCTTGGCCAGCTTGCGCTCGGCCTTCTTGGTATCTGGGGCCTTGGGGATAGGTTCACCCTCTTTGTAACCCTCACCATCAGACTCGTCCTCGTCGCCACTGCTCTCGAAGCCCTTGATCAGAGCCTCAGTCTGGTCGTCATCACCCTCGTTCTCAGCCTCACTCTCATCAGCAGGGGAGACATCCTCCTCGGCATCTTCCTCTTCGGACTCAACGACGGGCTCGGCCTTCTTGGGCTTGGGGGCAGCCTTCTTCGCGGCGGCCTTCTTGGGAGCGGGGGTGGCCTCAGCCTCCTCCTTCTTAGACTTTTTAGCGGCAGCCTTCTTGGAAGCGGGCGCGGCCTCGACCTCCTCCTTCTTGGACTTTTTAGAAGCGGGGGTGGCCTCAGCCTCCTCCTTCTTAGACTTTTTAGCGGCAGCCTTCTTGGGCGCGGGCGCGGCCTCGACCTCCTCCTTCTTGGACTTCTTAGCCGCAGGCTTCTTCTCGGCCTTCTTGTCGGCCTTCACAGGCGCAGTTGCCTCTTCGGGCTCCTCGTCGGTGAGGAAGTCGGCAGCACGCTTGCGAGGCTTGACCTGGCGAGTGGGCTCGCCATTGGTCTTGGCCGGCGCAGCAGCCTTCTCTGCCTTAGGCTTGGTGCTCTTCTCATTCTTCTTCAAGATAGACTTAGGAGCAGCCTCTTTGGTTGTCTCATCAGGCTTAGCCTCGACCTTCTTGGTCTTTTTGGCGGGTGAATCGGCGGCGACAGGCGCAGCTGTAGTATCGTTAGTGAAAGGAAAGAGAATTTCGCCAACCAAAACCATTGTACATACCCTTGCGCTTTGAAACTCTCTTATCGGGAGCCATTTTGAGGTTTTGTTGTGTTGAATTGAGACTGTACGCTGCCCGATCATCTGCGGGAAACTTTTTTTTCTTCCCTGATTTGCTCGGAAGGCGGTGAGCCGCCTCAACCATAACCACAGTCACCGCCAAGATGTCTAGTTACTTACTACAACGCCAAATAGGTCAACGTCATGGGAAAGAATAAAAAAAAAGTGACCTTGACCCATGCAGAGGTCTGGGATGATTCTGCCCTGGTTCAGTCCTGGGACGATGCTGTCGAAGAATACCAGGTCAGGCACCAAATGTCCAATTCACGTGACCAATATCTAACCTGACCGCAGCATTATTGGAGCATTCACGCCAAGGGTGAAAATGTTGAGGATGTCTTGAGAGCAACGGAAGACACTGGTGTTGTTCCGGCTATACATGACAGTGACATTCAAAGCACCAAACCTGTTGAGGATGGTGCCAACAAAACCCAGAATGAGGATGTCTCGATTGTTGACGAGCAGATTTCTGAGCCTGTTCCCGAGGTATATTGCCATTTTAATGTTGTATTCTTCTACAAAGGACTCGCTGACAATATATAGCCTTCTCAACCCGTGGCTGCTGCCAGTCCTGCGGTTTCCACGCCTGCTATGCCGATGCCTCACCCAATCATGGCAAATGGTATGCTCCACGTTCGGGATATGGTGATTCATGGAACTAACATATATCTGCAGTCCAAGATGAGTCGTTGAAGCACCTCATGATGTCATGGTACTATGCGGGCTACTATACGGGACTTCATGAAGGGCAACAACAGGCAAGCCGCGACCAGAGGTCATGATGCGACTATGGGCTGATAATGAGAGGGAAGGTGTTTTGGTTGAACAAGCACATTTAAGGATACATTTTTACCAAATACAGGTTGGGAAGGAGACATAACGGACAAATTATTGAACTAATCATATCAAATTAATCGTGAAATTTATCAAGGATCTCATTGGCCATTCCCCTTGAAAACAACATAAAAGAAAAAAGCGAATATCGACCAGCCAGTGTTTACCAAGAGAGAATTGCGTTCATCGCAGTCTGCAGCACTCTCATATTCAGTTTAATACATGGGGGCTTGATCATTGGTAAATCAGAGACCGCCTCCAGCACCACCGAGAAGACCACCGATGAGGGGAAGACTGCCCAAGGCGTTAGGCTGAGATGTTGCCTTGTGGGTGGGAGTAGCAGTTGGGGTCACGAAATTGCCGGAGGAAAGTCCCTTGGTAGGGGTGGCAGTGGGCTTGTCACCAGCTGCCTCCTTATCGGCCAGCTTCGCGGCAACCTTGGCCTCCCCCTGTTTAGCCTCCTCCTTGCTGGCCTGCTGCTGCTGCGCCTTGGATTCAGCGGTGTCATTATCCTTTTCGTTGCTATCCTTGTTGTCAAGACCATCCATCAACTTAGATGCATGCTGAGTTCATTGGTTAATAAAAAACTTCTCATAGGAACTTTGACATAGCTAACTAACCATCAATTCCTTGAGAGTGCCATCGAGGCTGAAAGGTTGAGTAGCAGCTTGCTCATCACGCTTGGTAGGCATGGAGAGGGCGAAGACCGCAAGGACCAAAAAAATGGAGATGAAGGAGAGACTGAAACGAGCCATTGGGAATGGTGATGTATGTTAAGTAGGTTATAGATAGAAGGAATGAATATATGTCCAAATACTTGTCTTCAAATGAATGTAGTAGAAAATGAGTGATTGTTGCAAATGGACAAGATGCTGAGAGAAACAGAGCCCTGGGCTCTGGGGAATTACGTGGGATTTATATGCAGCCCCTTCGATCCACATCATGGAGGGAATGGAAGGCCAAGGGGGGCTAGGGTGAAGAGTCTTGTTACGACTAGCTACCGCGCGTCTTCACCTGGTATTCGGACTCCTTCTGGGATAAACAGCAATAGTATTACCTTGTTTATTTTATCAGGCCTCCGGCCATACTCAATGGCTGTTTCGGGAGAGAGGGATTTGATGATTTGTAGATTGTATGGGCATTAACGCCATCTACTATGAAGTATATCTGTTGGAGCCAATGATTGGTGTGGGATCAATCAAGGGATATCCGATGATAGTGAATCGTGAACAAAAGCCAGAAAAAGCGACCAAGGCTATGCGGACCACGCCTCAAGACGAATCGTGTCGCATTCCATGTTCAAGTCTCAGAGTTGCAAGAATTTCATACTCAAGTCTGACCGTCATACCCGAGCGAGCGCTCAGTAATTTCGATGCTGGCTTTGGTCAAACAGATTCTGAGGCGCTGTGCAGGTTTCACGAGCTTTCTATTGACAACTTCAGTCATGCCCTATTGCTACTCAAAATGCAGGGGAAATACTCTCACAGGGATGGCGAAGTAGGTCTTCGATGAAGGGTTGCTGCGAGTCCCTAGCAAGGACTGATGTGAGATGCAGATCTACAGCATTCCACAACGACGGAGCATATTTGTGTTTTCTCCGATATCAGTAACAAGCTTTTTGGAATAAGATTCAAAATTTATAGCTGTTTACAAGGAATGTATCTCCCCTACTTTTGACACCACAGCCCCATAGAGGGAGCGGACGTAACAAGTGGGAGTCTCCAGAAGGACGTATCCAACTGTGAGGGCTTAGTGTAGGCATCTTTTTGACCTCAAACATCAAGATATGACGGACAAGACTTCGAAGATGCCAATGCTTTCTACATCTATCTAGCTGTGTTAGTAAATCAAAGACGCGAATATGGCCATCCCTGTCTGGAGGAAATGACCATGCAAGTTGCAAGAACATATGCCTCGCAGGGTTGAAACACAACATCAAGAGTTCAGGGCCAGCCAAAGCTGGCCCCTGCGAGTAAACACCGGTTGCAAAAGCATAAAAGTCTGCAAGACTAAATCGCAAGGTTCATATCAATACATAGTTGGGAATGTTGGCTCAAAAGCGAACCCGTTCCCCTCTGGCTGCATGTCAGGGGGCGGGATTAGAACGAGCATTCTTCGGTCTGGGTCCCTAAACTGAAATATGTAGATAGAGTGAGATTGTTCCATCGACAAGAGTGTGTTGGGGACCGTGTATATGTTTTGAAGTGAAGAAGAAAGGAAAAGAGAAAGCGGATCGCAAAATTTTATTCGACGGGGCCAGTAGCGCGGATTATGTCATGGTCACGTGGCTGATCTGGCAACCTCTGTGTTGCGATTTCAATTTGTCAACTTGGGAATCTAATGGGCTGTCAAATCTCTCAAGTCTTTTTTGCTGTGACTTGATAAATGTTGCATAATGTGTTTGAAGATACAGGGAAAGTGCAGGTGGGCGATATATATCCATGGATGGATAGAAACATGGTTTCGAATAATGAAGGAAGGAATCAACCGATCTAACAATTAATGGCTCGCAATACTTTCCTGCGACCCTCTATCGCACACACATTCATGTTTTCGACCTGTGAGAATGAAACCAGCAATTCAATTTGCAATATCTGCAACAGGTTGGGACAGCCGGCCCCGCGGTACCCACGCTGTCGCTGGAGTGAAGAACCACGAGATGAGCGCGAAGATAGTCACAATAGCCATGATAATTGGCGCATCTGGAAATATATTAGCACAAAGTCTCTTCCAATGGCTGCTAGTTTCGCGACAAGACGACACCTACAATTTAGCGTCGAGGCCTCAACCGGGAATTCATATGGTGAGAAGAGTACCGCAACAACCCAACCGTTCCACAAAACCGATATGAGTTGGAACGGCTTGCTTAGTCGCCCGAGAGACCATTTAGCCTCAATCTTCTCACCCGAGGTCAAAGTCAACCTTCCAAGACTAATGAGCCCATATGCCGCAGCTGAAGGAACACCCGCAGCTGAGACCAGAGAAGTAAATGCCACTCCGGACGGCAGGATAGTGCAGGTAATAATCGCGGCCACACCCCACACAACAAGGACTGCGTTCCTAGGTTGACCCTCGTTAGAAACCCGCGATACCCATCCAGATAGTGGGAGTACTCCGTCACGGGCGACGGCGAAGACAAGACGGGAGGCTGCTGTAATGGCGATGGCGGTATTCTATCAGATAGGTTAGCATGTCCTCTTACATCGAGCATTTGTTGTCAGTTGTAGGAAAGAGCAATCGAAAACATACTAGCCATAAAGCTACGACAGAGAGAACGTTCATAAAAACATGTCCGCCTTCACCCAGAAGTGCAGCATACAAGGGCACGAAAGGTTGGGGTGCGTTATATGAGAAAAGAACATCGATTGGCGGCTGGCAATTGTTAGTTTATGGGTCTATATAAAAGTTCCTGAATAGACTTACCGATGTGAAAAGGAATAAGATCACGGCAGAGAAGCCAAGAACTCCACTGACGATTGTACTCCAGAAGATACCCTTAGCGGCATTGACGGCGGCATTCTTCGTCTCTTCGGCAACATGACCGGAGGCATCAAATCCGATCAGAATACCTGCTGTGGCCAGATATGAAAGACACCAGTTCCAACCAGCTGGAGCTCCCGTTCCGTTATATGTAGTCATGAAAGCTTCATGAGCAGTCCGCAGGCCGAAGGTGTTGTGCGCACCGATTGGAAGCCAGACGACGTTCAATATGAAGTCCAGAAAGACAGCACCGGTTGAGAACCAAAACACGTATTTGAATACTCGCGCTGTACAATTGAATCAGCATTGCAGGCCAAGATTAAGAGGTGAGCCCATCATTCTAGGCCATCTATGAGAGTGTACATACCAGATGCGAGGTTCATCAATGCGGCTAAAGCCAGGAGGATTTCGGTGCAGATCCATTGGACAGCGCGAAACTTGATATTTGAGACATCGGTGGGAAAGTCGACATTGAAAACAGTCAATTCCTAAGTCAAATTAGTTCAGAGTTGACACTGTCAGATATAACAACATGATACCCACCGAAAGCATGTAGTTCACAGCTGACTGGGTATTGCCTATCATTCGTCAATCAGTCAGTTCAGATATGGACAACAATGACACGCAAGAGACATACTGGCACAAAATGTTGTCCAAGCCGTTGTGCTCCACCAGGCTACAACGAAGCCAAAGAGTCGCCCAAATCTTTTACCACCTGCCTCCGCAGCCCAGAGATAAATCGAACCAGCAGAAGGAGATGCCGAACACGCTTCTGCGATCACAGCTGCTGTGATGAATGTAAACACACAGGTTATAATATAACTCGTCCTAATATATAGGTTAATAAAGCCACCTTATTGCGCTTGAATCGGTTCGGGATCATTACCAATAAGCCAGTGGCCCTCCAGCTGCGATACCCGTCGTGAATGTCACACGAACTCCACCGACGAAATATAGAGCAGCTAATAGAAACAGTTAGTGACCAAGAACAAGACGCCATGCGCAGCAATAGATACCAAACGAGGTTGAGAAATTCTCAAAAAGTGAATAGCTGCGGTTAAGAACCTATGTCGGGAAGTATCAAGTCAGCATATAGTTCTCGAATCGAAGATTTATATCATTCCACTCACTTGTTTATACCCTAGACGCTCCTATGAGAGACAACAGATGTTAATTCGTGCTATATCTCCGTTGCACATAGAGGATACCATACCAAAGTATTCTCATCACTGGCATTCACCTCCTGCGCCAAAAATTCTTCAGTATTCTTAAGATCATCCATGGCTGCGAGGTGCGAAAGTGGATTGTGTATGGTTCTTGACTCGATTCTACCAGGGGCCCGAGTAGAATAAGTAGGAAGTCAGGGGAAAAGACTACAATCACATTATTTACTAGCTTTCGCACGATTCGACATCAATAGAGCTAGAATTTTTAGGCTGTACAAATGTGGACCTCGGCTCTTCAATGGGAAAATTGTGAATGGCGCGAGATTATGCCACAAACGGTCGCGGTGGTGTTATCCTGGCGCAAAACCACTACAACGGGAAAAATCGAGCAATACGGCAGGTACAAGCGATGTGTTGCTTAGGGCCGACCGTATATAATTGTTTCTTATAAAGGCATCTGTAACTTCTTTGGTTATCGGTGAAAATCGTGAAGTGAGATTCTAGAAATCATGTCATTCCTGATTTGGGGCATTCTTAGTGCTCTGGTAGCTGTTATATGGGTATGCTAAGAGGCCTAAGACTGCTGTTTAAGAGAACCAACTGATCGTTTCCAAAGCTTGTCCATACGTACTTCTTTTCTCCTCTGTCGCATATTCCAAACGCCAGTCTACTTGCGCCGATATCGCGCTTACTATGGGAATTCCCCACGGAATATCAAGGACATCTGACTTTGGAGCTACCAAAGCTACACAAGCGGCTTGGTAAGTTCTAGTTCTAACACTGATTTTACTATCTTTCAAACGTGGGGATCCAAGAATGGTTGGCCGACAGAAAAGCAACACTTCAATCTTGGGACAAATTCTCACGACTTTCAAGGTCCTTTGGTTCGAATAGGTCCAAATGAAGTATCTTTCTACTCGCTCGATATTTACAAGCGCGTACATGCGCCAGCCAGTAAATTTGTCAAGGATCCTCGAGTCTACAGCCAGTTCGTTCAAGATGGACACCCAGCTCTTTTCTCAATTACGTGAGTGAATTATCAAGACGAGGAATAGAAGGTTACTAAATTGCTTCTATAGAGACCCAAAAGAACATGCACAAAGGCGCCGGCACATGGGTGTTCTCTTCAATCGAAGCAAAGTGCCCCTTCTCACGCAGATGATGGTAGATGAGATATCGAGATTTAATATCTTGCTTGAAAAATTAAGCCAGGGACCTTTCGATTTGGTTACTACCTGTCGAGCCCTTGAAGCAGACATTGTTTGTAAGTGAATATCCGGTAAATCACCACGGCGAATTTTTGACGTGATGTCTCTAGCAAGATTCGCGTTTGGAAGCTCTATTGGGTCCATTGACTCGTTGATGGGAGGAAAAGAACTACAAATCATCAAAGAAAACGACCTAAAGTCATCAAAAATGTCACTGGTATGTACCATGATTGCACTAAAGATCACGCTGATATAAGTTCTCAGCACACCAACCTTCCCACTATAATGAGAATGTATGGTAGGATTTGTGAAGTAACTTCTCGAGTTACCGGCTGGGGTGGCCCATCGACCTCAAGCAAGGAGTTTGAAGATGTGCGTATAACCAAAAGCTCAAAGATATTCCCATGTTGAAATCCTAACGAGTATTCCAGTGGGCAATGGAGCAGCTGAAACTTGCAACAGACTCTGAAAAAGCACCCGAGGCGTCATTTCTGAAGGTTCTGGCGGGGGAAAGAATTTCTCCAGAGTCTGCCTTGTCAGAAGGCAAGGAGATGTTAGGCCCTGGCACTGATACAACCTCCGCCACGCTCGCGCATATACTGTGGGCACTATCCCTCAACCAGACCTTGCAAAATGATCTTGTTTCAGACTTGAAGGCTGCGAATTGGACCACCGATATGACGGAACTCGAGTCTATACCAAGACTGACAGCTTGCGTGAAGGAGGGAATTAGATGGACTGGAGCGGCATCAGCCATGCTACCCAGAATTGTACCGACGGGAGGATCGTTGCTTGCTGGAAAGCATATTCCTGGCGGTGTAAGCCCCCTTACCAAAAAAGTATTGTTATTTGGCTAATAATTTGCAGACTATGATTTCCAGCTCGCCTATCTGGTACCTACATGATGAGACTGCTTTCCCTGAGCCTTACTATTATCGGCCTGATCGATGGCTCGAGAAAGAGAGTGAAGACTCGACTGTTCTGCGCAACGATTATTATATCCCGTTTTCCAAGGGTCCCAGTACCTGTATTGGCAATCAGTAGGTGATAATCTGATATTGGCGTGCACATACAGTTATTTTCAATTTGCTGACCCAGAAAACAAATAGCTTCGCATATTTGGAACTTTACCTATCTGTCTCCCAGATCTTAAAAAAGTATCATATTCAACAACTGGAAAAGTCCAACGATGTTGAAGCAATCCTTCCCCCACGACGAGAATGGGTTGCTGCGGTTCCTATCGGGAAATTGCAGGTTGTTATTTCAAAAAGACTCTAGGAAGGATGATCCCGACAATGCTACTCAATGAATGATCTACGGAGAAAGAGGGTATAAATCTATAAATGGAGTGGACGGAAATATGGATACATGCTAAGATGTAGAATTTTCAAATATTCATTCTGACTCGAAGTTCTGGAGATCAATAAATCCAATCAACTCAATATTCCCGCACTCTGGATTTATGTGGATGATTCTGTCTGCCCTGTTCGCACACACCAATATCAAGATTAAAGCGTACTTCGAATGACAAAGCACGATCATAAGCACGAGGAAGTACAACGTCTCTCATAGGAATCGAGCAACGATAGAGGTGGGCGGTGGGCGTGGCATGATTATGTTGCTACTTTATACTCTGTATAGTAGCAATTTATCAGACATTTTCAAGAGAAAGGAGGTATTAGCAAATTACTATAAGGGGATATTGGTGAAACGAGATCAAAGCAAGAGCGAAGACAGAAAAATAAGACATAATGTGGAAAATAATATAGTGTATTACCACTAGGCAACAATAAAAACCATAACTAGTCTCTATTTATGGCTTTTAGAGGGCTATATTTGTCCTGACTTATGAGACAACAAGGACTCCTATGGTTCTAATATCTGATTGTCACTGTAGGCCGATAGTACAATATATATAGAACCACTTATCAGATGACACTACTCCGCAGGAATGAACGCCAAACATAACAGGGTCAAGGGTAAAGCCAAAATAAAACACATGTTCATCCACATCTAAACCTCTCGGCACTTCTCCTGCAGATCGTGCAGATCTTGCAAATAGGGGTGATATTCACACCTAAGGCACCAACATTCCCGCATGATCCGAAATATCTGAAATATCAACGCGGAGGCAAAAGAAATGAAGACACATATAATTGCATGAATTAATATACAAACATGGGCCGAAAAGTACAAAGATCACTTATCCAACTAATCTTCTTTCTCTGCATCTTATTTTTCATCCTATTCTTAAACCGCCCGCAATCAACCAAGGACAAACTCTTTGCCTGGACCAAAGTCCGCTACCAAACAACCTCATCCATCATCCCAGAAGCCCGCGGAGTTTGCCCCGGCCTAGCAGAATCAACCAAACCAGCCCTGATAGTCTCCCATGTCTCGTCGGACGGCGACCCGTCCTGGCTAGAGCCGCTCCGCACCCAGTACCATGTATGCATGTACCAAGTGGACGCGCCGGCAGACAAAACCTCCAAACTGCTCCAAGTCCCCGCAAACCGCGGACATGAAGCAATGGCCTACTTAACCTTCCTAATCGATAATTACGCGGACATACCCTCCGCCGGCGCCGTCTTTGTGCACGGCAGCCGCTGGGCTTGGCACAACGACATCCCGGACTACGACAACGCCGCACTCCTACGCAGCCTGGACATCCACGCCGCACTGAAAGCCGGGTACAGCAACCTGCGCTGCGACTGGAGCGCCGGCACGTGTCCTTCTTCCGTGCCCGCGCAGGGCAGTCTCGAGACGAGGCTGTCGAGCGCCGTGTCGCCGTGGAGTGCGCGCTCGGCATCGGATCTCGCACTGCCGGAGGCGCTTGGCCAGATCTTTGGCGGGGATGCTGATGCGCGTGTCGAGGAGATTACCAGTGCTGTCCATCTTTATCTTGGTCGGCAGGATGCCGTTCGCGCGCAGTGCTGTGCGCAGTTTGTGGTTTCCCGCGAGCGCATCTGGCAGCATGCTCAGAGTGAGTATATTGCGCTGAGGCAGTGGCTGCTGGATGGGAGTGATGATGGGGTTTCGCGGAATGTGTATCGGGAGTCTAGGGCTGCGCCTGGTGATGACCGTATAGCCGGGCGGATTGTTTCGTACATTTGGCACATTCTTTTTGCGGACCATGCTGGTGAACGGGGAATTGATCTTGACCGGTTGAATCGCGATTCTTGTCCTAGTGCTGCTGAGTGCTATTGTCGGTTATATGGCAAGTGTGATTTGAAGTGCCGGGGTCCGGGAAGCTGTAAAGGGCAGTATTCTGTGCCGAAGGACTACAGGCTCCCCGAGGATTGGGAGAAGACGCATTCATGATTCATGATTTCTTTTGCGGTTTAGGAAACTTGTTTATAGAATAAAATCTTAACATTTTGGGCATATAGATGGGATAGATTAGGGTGCATTTTAAAAAAAAATTGGATATCGTTCATGTCAGTCTGGTTGAGTTATGTACAAATTGCTTGGCCAAAACGGTGTTTAGCTGTGCCTCTAGAACCTGGCAAGGACCCGCTCTTGGGTATCTGACAGGGCATACTGAGAGCTGTGCGTCTTGCTCACGACGGACTTGGCCTGCTCGGCAGTGAAGCCCTTAGCCTCCACAGCTGGGTTATAGCCCAAACCGTTGATTTTGCCAACGACGTCTGATGTCACAGCCGTGGCGGCCTTGCCATCAGTACGCTTGTAGACGGTGACGACAACGGCACCGCCCAGACCGAGGTTGTGCTGCAGTGCCGCGGAAGTACCGTCAACCAGGCGATTGTTGGCCCAGCCACGCAGGTGCCAGACCAGCTCAGCACACTGCGCAATACCCGTAGCACCAAGCGGGTGACCCTTGGAGATGAGACCGCCAGATGGGTTGATGACCATCTTTCCGCCGTACGTGATATCGCCACGGCGGACCATCTCATGGGCCTGGCCGGGTTCACTCAGCTCCAGCGCATCAATAGTAATCATCTCATTGGCCGAGAAGCAATCATGCAGCTCGCAAACCTTGATATCCTTGACATTCACGCCGGCCTCGGCTACGGCAGTGCGGCACGCCCGACGCGTCATGCCGAAGCCCATCAGGTCAATGGAGCTCTTGCTGTAGACTGTGTCGTCATCGGTGGCTAGACACTGACCGGCGATGAGAATGGCATGTTCTTTCAGGTGGGGACGCGCATCGAGGAACTCCTGCGAGACAATAACGGCGGCGGCACCGCCATCCGAGGTTGGGCAGCACTGTAGCTTGGTCAGAGGCTCGTAGATCATGGGCGCGTTTATGATCTGCTCGAGGGTATATTCGGTCTGGAATTGCGAGTAGGGGTTCCGCTTGGAGTGCTCGTGGTTGATGCGGGCGATCTCGGCGAAGTCCTCGTTCTTAGCACCGTACCTGTTTTTCGCATGTTAGCATGATATCCTTTCTTGTTACTCCAGAGGTTGTGTACTTCTCCTTATATTCCCTACCTGCGTTTCCAAACATCTGTGCGGCACCGGGCGCGTTCGTCATACCTCGCGTCTCGGCCATCATCTTCCCAAACAGTGACGTTGGGTTCTCCCGATCGTTGTACATGGATTGCAAGCTACCGGGGTTCATCTTCTCGAAGCCGACGACCAGCACACAGTCCGCAACACCATGGGAAACCATATTGCGGGCCATGGCGAGGCCAGTCGAGCCGGTCGAACAGTTGTTGTTGACGTTGTAGATAGGGATGCTGGTCTGGCCGAACTGGTAGAAGACGCGCTGGCCGCAGGTGCTGTCGCCGTAGACGTAGCATGCAATGCCCTGGTCAACATCGTCATAGTTGATCTTGGCGTCGAGCATGGCTTTAATACCAGCCTCATAGCCGAGCTCATGGTAGTCGACCTTACCGCGTGGCTTGATGAACTTGGTCATGCCAACGCCCAGTACATAAGCGGGGGTTCCTTGCTTCTTGCCCATGGTGTATATGTGGGTTGATTTATCAGAGATAAATTTAGGTGGAGTTGGTATAGGTTCGACTCGAGAAGCGAGGCCTCATAAATAAGAATCGGCGGGATATGTGGAGAGCTCAACATAAAATTGCGGGGAAGGACCGAGGTCCCGAGGAACCGAAGAGGGTTGGATGCCTGATTTTCAGCTATTGGTGCCTGATTCATGCCGGCAAAGTACTCCGCCACCGATCATCCCATGGTAGGGTGAAGGATACACACAAGTCATTTGACGCTGTGGTTCGATTCTTCCGGCAACAGTGACACAACATATCGTTACAATCTCTGCTCATTGGATTGCAGAGGTATTCTATACCATCTTTAAGCAATTCAAGGCTAGTACTAACAACCTTGGAACATTCAAGTATGCATCCCGTACCATGTGTGTACATGAGGTCAATATTCAATCCCGGTTATCATCCCATCTCTATGACGGAGATCGGCCGAATGTAAAATAAGCTTATACTGCATGGATATACAGTGCTACTGCAAATGTTTCCGTAAAATTGTAGTCTACCTAGGAAACTTTAAAAAGGTGAGAAGGGGTCTATAAAGAAGACGTCTAGGAAGACTACCAAAATGACATGACAAGGTCGCATAAGTGGCCGAATATTATGATTCAATCGACTAGAAAGGGCCGAGGTAGTCGATATATATATTTGAGCAGATTAACGGAAACTTTTGCATTGTGACTATATATTGCCTGAGGTGACTCGATTACCTCAATACTCTTTGGAACTTGGTTGACAATTTTAAGTATAATAACCTCCAAATTAAGCTATAAGTAGGAATCTATTCAGACGAGGAGTAGAGATCTCATGTGAAAAGAGACCGGGACGTACGAGACAATCACAAGGTTACTATTACAATTCATCTCTTCAATTCTAATCTAGTTGATTCTGGTAGCACAGTTTGAGCCAGGCGTCGACAATCATGCAATCGATCAGTTGATATTTTGACTACTACATATGGACGTTCTATGAGCCACATTCCAGCTAATCCTTCTAGCCCTAGCAAGGGAGGCAATGAAGTGTTGCTCAATGATCTGCAGCATCACCCAACCACGGCAATGTTTGTATTTGAGGCTGTAATCTGGGTTACAATAATTCCATGGTTTCGACTGATGCGATTAATGGGTGGTCATGACCCTAATCCCTGCGTGGGGCCCCGAGCTCGTCACGGAGTACCGTCCTCCACATATATTGCACTGATTACCATGATCCATGGTCTAACCTGCGATGATCTCCCCGCTTTAAGTACTCCATACATCGTAAAGTATCATGCTTGTCTCTACCTATCTCTACACGAAATATAAAGAAGTGATGATCAGACCGCGACCGGTAAATGTCCCTCGGCGGTGCCGAGGCTGGAAATAAGATAAAATATGATCATGATCTCTGCATGGATATACATACAAAGTACGAAGTAGTCAATTAAACAATGCGAATGTTCAAACAATGCCAGTATTCACAGAAGAAGTCCTGTTCTGTTCACAACGACGTCACTCTGTTTGGCCCTAAACCCCTTTGAGCGCCTGAGCTAAGCTCGGTCCACATGCCATTTTGCAGCAATTCCCTCTTCTTTTCTTCACATAGTATTGAGGTCACAGTTTGTCTGGTGGAATAGGGGAATATCGTCTGTAAGTTGTCCTCTTGAAAATGAATACTCACAATCCGTTCTGTCCTACCATCGAGAAACATGGGGAAAGCAAATTGATGCTAATGATCGTCTTCTCATAGCTCGCGATCACTGTTAGTAACCCATTGCTATAGACGATACACCTTGCGCAAGAATATCCCGACTGGCTGAGACAGGGGACTCTCTTAGAACATCACTTGAACCGCTCAATTCTGCACCATACCTCGATTCCATCTGTGAACGCGTGAACGCGGGGTTGCACCCATTGCCGTGGCCGTCATTGTACCGGCCACTAATATCGAATCTATCTCATAATCTGGAAATCGGATCTAAACGCACCAATTTATACTGTGAAAACCTGCTGGGGTACTCTTCAACAGACTGAAGATAGCACTGGGTTGGTCGAGCTGTTTAATGGTCAACTGTGGGACGCTGAACGGTCTACTCTAGTTCTGAGAGGCCGCTTTGCGTTCCATCGGGTTCCCCAGCCTGAAAGCATCAGAGTCTGTGCAAACTAAAACGCTTTTCCACGGAGAACCATTGTTATAGCTATTTCTCGGCGCCGCGCTGCCAATGGAGAAAGTTTCGGGGTAACTAAACAGTTCTGAACATGTACCATATTTTCATCAACTCACCACACAAGAACCGCCATCATGCCTGATCACAGAGCTTGGAACATGGATGAGGCCACACGCAACAGACTCCTCAAGAAGTACAAAACCCAGGTCGCATCGGGGGTGTCGACTATTTGCGCTACATTGTCGGTGGTGAGTGTCTCATTCGGCGAGCTTTTGTTTTACACTCCAATCCTTATTTGCGACTAATATGAGATGCGAATGATGCTAATCCTTCTCCGATGGGCAGACTCCTCTAGAGAACGTCAAGACTCGGATGCAGACGTGAGTATTCGATATGACCTTAGAGATGGGATTAATATGCTGATTAGTTTGAAAGACACAATTTCAAGAACATATGGCAGTGTGTCCGCTATCTCTGGGTCACTGAAGGGCCTCGGGGATATGTCGCTGGTAAGTCGGTATCTAAGTCGGTAGCTGAAGGATCGACTGACCATCACATAGGCGCCCTTCCACCCTTGGCAAGTGTCACGGTAGTCCGCGTCGTCAACTTTACCGTATACAATGCCTTCAAGGACATCATCGCTGATAACGTCGAACGCGTAACTGGTTCTAACCCTTTGGATAACTACAACAAGCCTGGAAGCCTCCCCACCGTGACGGGTGTTCTTACTTTCACCACTGCAGGCCTCATCGCTGGCTTGGTCGCATCGCCTATTGCCTGTATGTTTAGATTGATACATGGAAGAGTGAGAGGAGCCGCGCTTACATTAAAATAGGCCCCTTCGAGTTGGCGAAGAATGTCGTTCAAACTTCAGTTCTAGTGTCTCACCGCGCCATGGCTGCCCCGGACGCAGTCCGAGACCGATCTCTGCGTGACAAGCCTCGCTTGGGTACCGTTCAAGCCATCAAGAAGATCTATGGACGATATGGAATTTGGGGCCTTTACACCGGTTTCCGCCTGCATGCGTTACGCGACACCGTGGGCTCAGGACTCTACTTTGGTGTTTATGAGACTGTGAAGCAACTCGCAGCCAAGGAGTTGGGCCAAGACAAAAACCCCTTCGGGGCACCTATGATTGCCGGTGCCATTTGCAGCACCGTGCCCTGGTTCTGCGTATGTGATCAGGCCGATACCCTGTTTTGGGACATGCACTAATGTGACTCATAGACTTATCCTCTGGATACGCGCAAGACTCGCGCACAGAGTGTTCTGCTGGGAAAAGCCAGTGAGATTGGTGAGGCCTCACAAGCTGTTGCCAAATCCGGCATGTACAAGGGCCTGTCCATCATTCTTATCCGGACCGGCGTCAACAACATGATCCTGCTCAGCATTTTCGAATACATCAGAATGCGCATTGACGAGCTGCCAAATTAAACTCAACCGTTGGCAAGGCTGCAATCATACTAGGATGAAATGGCAGTCCTTTTTTTGAACATTTTCTTTGCGTTGAACATCTGGATTTTCGTCTTACTCTGCATCCCGAGGTCTTTTCTCGTATTTATTATCCACACACATACATGGATGAGCTTAAAGCTCTTTTTTATCAAATAGCACAATGAATTATCAACATTTGAAATATGAAAGAAAGGGAAACCATTAAAACAACGGGCGCAATCGGCGTAGCGCTAGGGCAACTTCATAATCGGCAGCATCTTCTCGGCCATATAGTGTGAATGCCACTTGCAATTTCTTTACCCAGGTTTTCTGTTCCATAGCTAGCCTGACAATGCATTTATTGCTTTCAGACTTGAACAATTGCGCCGTTTTGATTAATGTCGGTCTTAACCTTGCGTCCATAAAATCATCTAGCAATCCCTCTTCTTCGAGAAAGAAAATTGTCAGAAGAGTATAAATCAATCTAGAGGAAAGAGGTATGCTGAAAGTCTCTGCGACAAACTTCAATGTCGAGTCGACAATAATAGGATGCAAACCCTCAGCCTGCCCATCCAAGTCCACGCCACGCGTAAGGTATTGAAGCCCTCGGATCAATCGCCGTCGCATGTCACTAAGTTCTTGGAAGGGAGTGCCAGGCCGACATGCCAAACAATCGCAGGTAAAACGTAAGGCTTGATGACGCTCATATCTAGTCTTTCCTTCGAAATCGGTATTATAACAGAAATTGATCTCCTCGCCAGCTTCTATGTCTCTGGTCGCAAAGCTTGAAATGACCTCGCCATTAACCGTTGGAATTTTCGAGTTCGGTATACAAGAGTGGTTGAAGCGCGAGTGAAGAGGGAAAAGGCCATGAGCTTCGGCCCTATTGCGGTCTGAACTTCCGATGTTGAACGAGTTCTCAGCGAAAGCTTCGTTCATACTTGTAAACCAACTTGACCCATTGTTGCGAAGGAGTGAAAATTGTACTCTCTGACTAGGCAACAGTTGTTGAATCGCCATATTAACATGATAATCCGTGATTTCTCTGTGAGACCTCCAGATAACGAAGGTTGGCTTTTCGCTAAGGATGAGAGATCCTCGGTCAATGCGTCTTGTGGCAAAAGCACCCCATCCTTTGCCTGGCGAGGGTTTCAGCTCGAATGGTACTCCATCAGGCACTTCCAGGCGGCGATACGCTAGTATATAGTGAGTCAGATGCATTCTCAAGCTACTTAGCAGGGTAACATACGATGTCGTGCCGTCATGGCAGTGTTGTCACAACAGGAACGCTTTGCACCAGGTTGTAGGTCGGAATAGAGTAGAGTAGCGGAGTTGAATAAAGTTGGATATAGGATGGAGGGCGACACGATAGCTCTATTGGAGAGGGGGAAAGCGGCTATTAAAAGCTAGGGAGGTCTACTAACCAACCTTGTAAAGTATATGTGATCGATCTCAATAGTACTGCCCAACAAAGCCTAATGATGATCCCAAAATGGCATAGCGTAGCAATTAATAGTTCTTGCGATGGTGCTGCACCCCATGTCCCGCCTAGCCATGGCTGGCTATGTCTGACACGGACCCCCTGTTTGTCTAACATCTTATCATCATGATCTGTCTGGCTCCAAATGCAGATGTCTGAATTTTACGCCTTAAAGGTATATGACTCAGCGGTATACGAGGGAATATCCTAGGAGGTTGAGAGGCTGTAGCCACACTAGCCGCGTTTGGCTGAGGCCGAGATGGCAAAGAATATGTGATTATTGTAGAGATCAGCCCCTGACCATCCCCCACCTCTAAGCCAAGTAGGAAAAAACCCTAAATCGGTGTCCTATTTGGGTCTTGGTATCCTATGTGCCTATCTTATAGATACGATGGAAAGATTGCTCATGAATAGCAATGTTGCTCGCTCCTTTCCTGGTACTTTGGGACACAAGGTTCTCGAATTTAGAAGACTACTGCGGATTTTATCACCTAAGATATGAAAGGTGACTTGGTATCTAAGAAGGTTTCTGTGGCTATCGGGAAACCCGGGCAAGCCTATATATTAGTTTTCCCACCTGTTAAAGAACCTGTGCGTGACTCGTGAGCTATACGGTGTCGGGATAAGACCGATCTAGACTGCTTTTTCTCCCACGACACGTAGGATTTTGGCTTCGGTGGGACTCTTCCATATATAGGTGCATTATACGTTGGCCAAGAATGTGTTGTATTCCGGAGTCGCCGAGTTATCCTCGTCTCCATATCCTAACCTAATTTCCCCGCTAGTCGGAGTCTAATACGAGCCCTACGACTACCGTCCTAAGCGGAAATATGTATGAGTTGTGATAAATAGGACTAACAATGGTACAAATTCAGTTTCTGCTTCGGCAGTCTAGCACTGATACATAGACAGCTGGGGCCCGGATTTGCCGATCGAGTCAGCCAAGTGCTGCCAAGTGGCATAGAACTAGAGGGGATATTATCTTCAGCACGCTATTCGGCGGGCAGCGTAGTACTGTCTAACCTCAGTATGAACTAGGTTAAAGACAGCGCGACAGACTGGTAGTAGTTGCACAGCTGTTCAACGGTCCATTTCTTAGTGACGACTGCAACATGCGCGGCTGCGAGGCCCTCGATGTGCGCATCATCTGCAGATGGAAACCTCTGGAGGGAATAGCCATTAACCCTCAAGAAAATATCAGCCGCTAGCAGGGCAGTGCGTTTGTTCCCATCCTGAAACGCGTGGTTCTGCATGATCCGTTCGGCCAGGATCGCTGCCAGCCGAAACACATCGCGATCCTTCTCATAGTGGTTCTTATTCACCGGCGCATTGACTGCAGATTCCAGCATAGCTATCTGGGTGAGGGGGGCATGGGGGACTCCAAATCTGCGATGAAGGCTTCGGATTTGCGACATGGTCAAGAATCGAGGCATTGGTGTCGCCATTCTGAGAACATATGATGAATGACAGGCGTTGGAAATAGTGCCTCAGGTAAAGGGTCAAGAATATATTGTTCAATCCTTTTTGTCCTGGAAAGAAACAGCTTTTGAGTCTACTTAGGTAGATCAACACTGAAGCCCGAGGAACAATAATGGGCGCGTTGGTCGTGGCCTATTCTCAGCGAGGAGTCATAGGTGTAGGTCTCCTTAATTCATTGCCTGACGGAAACGGAATGCGCAATAGTTTTAGTCCATACTAAGACGAGTCAATTCCTTACATTCAGCAAGCGCTAAATGGGAGGGGTAAGACTTAAGTGTCGAAGACAGCTTTTAACCAGGCCAAGTATTGAGTTGATGCCTCAGGCCACGAAGCGTCATTCCGTTGCCCGGTGGGGTTGAACTTCCCGCAGTCAAAACAAACGGACTCTTCCAAACCCCGCCTCGAGCGACAATGGCGTCGTGAGTACCCCCAGCAGCATATGAGCGAGTGCGAGAAGAGAGGAATGACACTGACTGGTTCTTCTGTTCTATTCCTACAGTAATATTCTCCAGCTCCCGTTTCGGCGTTCCCATCCCGTCTCGCTTTCCGCAGCGATCACCCAATACATATCGACCAAATATGACCAACGCCCGGATATGTTTGCGGAGGATCTGATGATCATTGATCGTCTACGAACTGAAGCCATCAATGTTCAGGAACCGCATTACAGTGGCATCAGTCGCCTGGTCACATATGCGGCTCAGCTGAAATGGCTGGGTGGGAAGTTCCCAGTTGATGTGCGCATTTTTTCTAGTCCTGGCTCTTGGATTTTGGTATTCGAAGCTGACGGTCGGCGTGATATTTAGGTCGGAGTGGATTTTTCGTGGTATCCGGCTTTTGGCTTTAATGTTTCGCGACCAGGTGAGTTCTTTTTTTTTGGATTGAGGTCCGATTTGGTGGTCACGAGATTAATAGAAATACATCATGGCTTCTAGTCTCACAAAATAACCTGCGCTTCGAACTAGCGAATATCATATTCAATCTTGCCGCATTATACTCCCAGCTTGCATATGCGACCAACCGGACTACCGCAGATGGACTCAAACAGGCGTGTAACTACCTCTGCTCCGCCGCCGGAGTGTTGAGCCACCTTCGAACCGATATCATCCCAGACCTTCGAACGTCGCCGCCAGAGGATATGGATGAGGTGACCCTGCAGAGTTTGGAACTTCTTTTGCTCGGACAGGGCCAGGAATGCTTCTGGCAGAAAGCTGTTAAAGATGGACTGAAGGATGTATCTATTGCGAAACTGGCAGCCAAGGTGTCTGACTTCTACGGGGATGCAGGTGACTTGGCTGTGAAGTCTAATGCAATTAGCACGGACTGGATCCACCACATGACTGCAAAGCACCACCACTTTGCTGCTGCTGCTCAGTTCCGACAGGCGCTTGACTGCCTGGAGAAGCGCAAATATGGAGAAGAGGTTGCTCGGCTGCGCGATTGTTTGGTCTGTGTCGGTGAAGGGTTGAAAGAGCAGCGGTGGATTAATCGGACTGTATTGGGTGACTTGAATGGCATGAAGAGCCGTGTCGTGGAAGACCTCAAGCGTGCCGAGAAGGATAACGATATCATTTACATCAACCCTGTGCCGCCCAAGTCTGAGCTCAAGACTATTGAACGTGCCAGCATGGTTCTCGCCAAGGCACCTTCGCAGGTTACCGATGCGATCTCTATGCTTGGTGATAATGGTCCGTTGGGGCAGCCGCTGTTCTCAAAATTGGTCCCATATGCAGTTCACATTGCCGCCAGTATCTACACTGATCGTCGAGACCGACTGGTCAATGATACTCTCATTGGAGAGCTGGAGTCTATGTCCGACAAGTTGCGAGAGTATGTATTCAATGGAAATACCACACCCAAGGGAAATTCTGCTAACATCAGGTTCAAGCTTGCTTTCATCGCTCAATTTGCCAGGGTCATTACAAGCGCTCGAAAAACCATTAGGTCTCCCGCCAACGCTTGTGTCGCACGCAGAGGAAATGCGCCAGCAAGATGGCCTGAATCGCTTGCACCGGTCTATCGACGACACCGCCAGAGTCAAAGGCAATGATTTGGCTGTGTATAATGAAGGTGTTGAGCTTCTAGCTGCTGAAAAGGCAGAGGACCTTGCGGCTCGCCATAAATACGGCACCGATCGCTGGACCCGCGGAACCTCGGAATCCGCCGCGCCTAAGCTCTACAGGAGTTTGACCGAAATTGACGGCTATTTCACATCCGCCCAGGGCAGTGATGACCTCGTGCAGCGCAAGCTGCGAGATTCACGATCTGTCTTTCTCGTTCTCACTGGTACAAATCGGGACTTGGAATCCTTTGTGCCTAGTAGCCGGAGGGTTGTCATTCCACCAGAGGTTGAGCGCGAGGCTAACCGGTTGCGCGGTTGCTTGAGCGAGGTCACTCGAATGGAGAATCGGAGGAGGCGGCGAATTCAAGCTTTGAAGGACAAAGGTCGCGCGGATGATATTCGTACGTATTTTCTTTTCCATTAATCTTGAACTGGACTAATGGATCGCATTTAGACCCGGCACTTTTGAGACAGACAGCTCGACTAGAGCGGGAATTCCCCATGCAGCCTATCCAAGCAAGCCAGTTCGAGGATTTGTTCGAGGAGCATCTGAAGCTATACGATTCGGACCGTGAGATGCTAGCCCAAGAGCGAAGAGAGCAAGATCAACTTTCGGACCAAGTCCGAGAAGCTAACCGGACATTTACTGGGTCTCATAAGGGTGATGCGTCGACAAAGGAACGAGAAGCGGCACTGCAGGATCTGGAAAATGGATATCTGAAGTATAAGGAGATCATTTCCAACCTCGACGTCGGGCGCAAGTTTTACAATGATCTGGCAAAGATTGTAGCCCGATTCCGCGACGATGCAAAGGTTTTTGTCCATCAACGTCGGATGGAGGCAAGCCAGCTGGAAACGTATGTGTTACCCACCCATTACTAAGACGGATTATCACTGACGTTACATTTCCCCGAACCAGAGACATCTCCAATACCGCAGCGATGGCCTCACTGCATATTTCTCAGCCACACCTGCGCCAACAACCTCAGGAGTCACCTCGGACCCATCACTCTCCCTCCGCCTACTCAGCTGCGCAGCCCATCCATGTGCCATCACAACTACCCCCACCCGTTCACACCGTACGCCCAGCTGAGACAGCACCCCCTCTCACGGCACCCCAACCAGTGCGCGCGCCTGTAGCCCCGCCTCCGGTTTCTACGCCGAGCATGCCAGGAGGTATGCCGGGGATGTGGTCCCCCGAAATGGGGATTCGATTCGGATCTGCCGCTAACCCTCCGAATGCCACTCCAAGCACAGGAGCTGGACCAGCCCCGACTCAGCCCACTCGTGCCCCTCAAACGGGAACCTGGGATCCTAGCAAGGGCCTGCGTTTTTCTTGATTATGCTGTGATACAAAACTGTTCATATCTCATTTTGTAGATCCACACTTTCGCACATAGCCTTGGAGTTTTGTTAGCTGTTTAAACTGTTTTGCCCATGCGGCGCGAGCAATGAGGTGCGGGCATAGCCTTGATTGCGTATATAATTTCTGCAATTTGCAGACCACCCCTTGGAATGATTGTCTATGTGACCAGCGATGATCAAACCCTAGTTCAAGTCTAAATTATTATTATCATATATCGTATGGCACATCTAATCGTACGAAGTGAGACATCGCAACAGCAACGGTCAGACAGAGAAGAGAAAATCGAATCGCCATGATACATGGCAACATGATGGATTAGATTGAGCAAATACTTTTGTTCAAAATCGTTGAACAGCAAAGGCAATGCAAGGTAAGAGAAGGATGAATATGTGGCTCCTCAGTGTGAGCACCCACAGGAAGGACCAAAAAGCCACACGAGCATCGTTAGGGCGCCTTGACAGAGATATCAACGCCATCAGCGGCACACTGAGGCTTGCCATTGGGCAATGCACTGCCATTCAAAGCATGGCCATTGATTTCCCCACCAACCTTGTATTCCTGCTCAATCTCAGACTCATCTGGCTCGGAGCGATCGTCCTTCTTCTCCCCCGTCAGGAGGAACTTGAAGGCGCTGCGCAGCAGGCAGTACAACCAGAACAGATTCAGCGCCTGAAGCACAGCCAGCAGTGCGAAGGTGATGATGTTGGAGATCCAGCACTTGTACTGTTGAGTCTCCCAGTTGAGCTCGTAGGGGCCGACGGTTTGGAACTCGTTTAGAAGGGAATAAAGGATCCGGAGATTTAGTACATGGCGGAGATATATCCAGCTGCCGACGGAGGTTGCGTAGAAGGGCACCATTATGTCCGGGGCTATGTAATGGAGGGATTTCGAAACCTGGGAGATTGTCAATATTCGGGTTGTCGGAAACCAGAAGAATTGAATGCGACTTACGGCGAGGAAGAAATCACTAATATCATGTGTGATATAAACAGCAATGCCCATATACGTAAAGTGAAAGCGATAGCTGAGGGCAATAAGAGCCAGTGTGACAATGTGATGCGCAACAAGCTCCATGAAGTCCTTGCGCCGCTTCTCCATCCCCAGCAACATAACAACCGCCTGCTGCGCCCAATACGCCGCTTCGAACAAGTAGTACGCCTTGAACTCCGCCGCATGGGTCCTGTGCGGGAAGAGCTCGTACATGCCGCGCGTGTTGAAGTACCACACCGGCGTCTGGCGCATGACATACAACCCCACGGGACCCAGTACTCCGAAGTATATCGCGGTGTACACCTGCTCCATGAAGCGGGTCTGTTTTCCCCGCGACTTGATGTGCGCGGCGGCGAAGGGGCGAAGGATTTCCTGCATGATGAATTCGCGCGTGAAGGATAGCACGATGACGTAGAATGACACGAACGCTATGTCCCACAGACCCTTGCCATACTGCGCCGGGGCGTTCCGGTCGCCATCCAGGGATGGCTCTTTGTAAGATAGGAATATGAAATGAGAAATTGGATTCGACTCGGTCGGATGGAGCGCATATACCGAGAGGATGGCTAGCATGAGCGCTAATGGGAATGTCCATGTGTGCTTACCCGCGAACTCCCTGCTGCGACGGAGAAGGGAGGGCGGCTTTTGGGGCTTCGGGGCTGACTTTGATGGGCTGGTATGGCCGTTTCCAACTGTCTCGACTTGCGAGCCATTGATATTCCGGCGTCTAAGGGTATCTTCTTTCATTGGGATTTGGTTGGCCCCGTTCAGGGGTATTGAACGGGTCATGTTGTGGAATTTGGAGGTGAAGATGTGGTGGGAAACAGAGGGAGCTAGGAGATACGTCAATGATGATATAATCTCCAAGGAGGCCAAGTTAGTTAGACTCGTTCAACGTGAAGCCCTTCCCAAGAAAAGTGTCGGGCTTTTCCCTATTCGGCTAATCAATCGTATTCGGATATCTCGGGTCCGCCGATGCTACAGAATCTTCCCTTTGCATATGGCCATAGAGGGATGAGCGGAATTTAATAAGCGGAATCTGATAGATCAGCTCGTCTGTATCTGTCTACTCTGTTTATCACAACAGACCAGACTCTTCCCAACGAGACACCATACTCTGAATATCCTTCACTGCCCACTGTCTCTTCATCTGAGGCTTTCATGCACCCCGGACAAATCCGACTCCACTATTTATGAAGAAACCGTGCTCAGAACATCTAGTTCACCGGTCCGTACAGTGTGTTACCAAACTTACAGACACTTGATCGTGATCGACGCAAAATAAAGCGGTATTTGATACAATAATGACCGTATTATTACGCAATCTGGATAATCTCGTCCTGGGCAGCTGGTTGGCTGACATCAAGTGAATATCCCCCCTATCGCGATAGAGCCGAACTTAATCCACCGGCCTTGGGGCTGGTAATCTCCTCTACGACCATACTTCGTTTTCTTATTATCCTCTAGACATGTCTGGTATTTGCATGGATGACCGAGCTGGGAAATATTAAGGGGAACTACACTTGATGATGCTCGCAGAACCAAGAAAACGCCATAATGGCCAACCGCAAGCCTGTGAACCATGTCGCAAGGCTAAGATTCGCTGTGACCATGCAAGTCCGAAGTGTTCGCGATGTGTCCTACGCAGTTTGAATTGCATTTATCACCCTGCTCCTATGACCAAACGTCGCCCTCCGACTTCTCACACCCCCATACACTTCGATACAACACTGCCCGCCGACTTACTGACCACTCAAAATGTCTCTAGCGCTTTCCAGATTCCTACTGAATCCTCGGTCGCGGCAGCGATCTCACTCTCTCCTGCAGATCCCAGCCCCGCCGCGAGCTCGGGGCTAACAGCCCGTTCCACCGCATCAAAACGGAACATGCTATTTCAAGAGGAGCTGGGCCAACACGAGACGACCCGCTTCTCGGCTGTTTTTGTTGAAAATCAAGATAGTTTTGGCGCAGTGATGTTCGATGCCACAAATTCCAGCCACCGCGAGCTAGGCCGAGAGCCTGATTCAACGGCCAGGTCCCGTGTGGAACTGGCGGTCAGAACACTACTTAACTTCCCCACTGCTCGTACATGTGACATGCTGATGGCCGGAATTCATCATATCTACGATGTATGGCTGTCGCCCACAATGATTCAGCGGTGTTTAAAACAAGTATGGACAGAATATGCAAGTGCGCTGGGTGAGCTCCGGACACGTGAATCAGTATTGAGAGTGGCAAATGATCTATTTCTCAATCACAAAAGGTCTCAGTCGACACCTGAATGTGATCACGCAGGCAATTCCGACCATCCTTCCTGGATGAACTGGTTTGGTGGGCCTCATTTGCGATGGGAAATGATTGGGATCCTCTTCAGCTGGGCTGGAATTGCTTTCAGATGCAAGCAAGAGTGGGATCCAGTATTTGATCTACCCGAACAGTATGGACGGAATCGAAACACCGCCGCAGACAAGATGAGAGAATGTGCTGCGGCCTGTATAAGGCTTTGTGAAGGGAATTTTGAAATCAGTGATACCATGGTTATTTGCATGAAGAATAGCACCAGACTACAAAGCATCATCATCAGCGACGAGAGTGAGTCGCAAACATCAGGACGAATTCTGGCAGTATAGAATAGAGCTCATCTCGGGATAGGTGACCGTGTACGAGTCGACTACGGGACTGTCCGCGGTGCTTTTATAAGCGCAGGATTCCACCGCCTCACTCCTGCAAAGGAAATCACCCCGTTCTCTCAACACCGAGCGTCACTCGCTGCGTCGATGTATTACCACGACAAATGCCACAGTCTATTCAATGCGCGACCACCTATGCTCAGTAATCGTTACTGCCAATGCCCTCTCCCACTCGATTTAAGCGAGGAAGATGTATATGGGGACCGAGAAAGATTGGCCCTGGCTATTGCAAAGCTTGACTCGAATGGCTGGAACACAAATGGCCAGATATTCACAACAACCTGGCTTCGAGCACTGGCCATGCTTAGTCCTATCCGGGAAGGAATCTTGGAACTAACCCTTAGTGTCAATTCGGAATTTACCAAATCGCAGGTAGAGTGCGTTATTAGAAGCAATATTGCATACTAGGTACATTTCGCTGACTCCGACCTTCTTGTAGAAACCTACAAGTTCAGTTGGGGAAGATAGTTGCTTCATATCCTCCGCACATTCAGTATCGGAGAAACTCCGAATGGCCCCAGTCAAGCTCACAATGCCATGAACGAAGCGCCCATGAAGTCTATATTATCACCCGCATACAACTCGACGTATTGCAATGCCAGTTCCTCCTCCAGCGCCTACTTGTATCGCGGCAATTCAGCGGTGGCCAAGACTTGTTTGACATCGCCCAAGAGACAATGTCTGTTATCCTGTCTCTTTGGCTTAAGCGCGATCAACTCCAGGAATTCCACCATGCCTTTGACTGGATTGTAAGTCTTTGACGAACCTAGCCGTTCTGAATTGAGAATATTATACTAACTGAATCCATCCAGGCAGTATCATACGCAATGCCCTGTGCGGGAATTCTATGCGTCGAGCTTCTCCGAGCAAGTAATCTAGCCCCATCTTCGCCACAAAACGAGCTCACATCGACGTCCGCCGCTAGCAACTGTGTTAAATTCTCGCGGTCGGAAGTGGTCCAGATTCTGGTTATGTTCAGAGCGTTACTTGACTGGATACGTCCCACGGATAATAATGCGCAGCTTAGCAAGAAGTTCAAGACAGTTATACAAAGAATCATCGACGCTGTGTTTGATTCTTTGGGGTCATCGTGTGGCATGCAAGCACAAGAGTTGCCAGGCGAACAGCAGTCCCTGAGACAATATGGCCCGCAAGATGAGCGGTCTCCAGGGCAAAATCTACCTATGGCGATAGGCAGAGAGCAGGATATTGACCCAGAGATGAACAAATTCCATGATATGGATTGGCTGAACACTGTTGACTGGACTCAGGGTGGTTGGCTTGACCAAGGTAATCCACCTTTTCCGTATTGAGCACTGTCAACGGACCGACATTTCCGGGCCATCGGTGTTGACTACATTAAAGCCTTTGACTATGCTTTGTCAAAGGGGCAAACTGATAAGATAACCCCTGGGTCAGCTTTCGGAGTTCTTTTTGGCCTTTCGGAGTGGACTACGCCGGGCCCGACACGGGGTTTGCGGGGGTTGATAAGGGCAGACACGGCGTTGATCAGTCATTATTGAATACCGACGAATCGGAGTTCGTTATCTTCATTCGGTGTATTTGCTAAAGTGTCCTCATCGAATGATCAAACAACCTGATACTCCGGCCATTATTTAATGCCGACAAAGCAGGTCATCGACTAGCCTACTCATCAACCTGCGCAAGTCCTCCGAGTCCAAATCAAACAGCAACAATCAATTCTACTCCGATGACTATGTCTCCAACCGACTCATCTAATGCATCCCGGCAACCCGTCGAAAATGCAACTGTGCCATTTTGGCACCGAGACATTCACGAACTGCACGACCATCGGACCACAGAGGAGCTTCCAGTATCGAGTGACGTCGTCATCATAGGCGCCGGCTATGCAGGAATCAGTACAGCGTACCACTTGGTCAAAGGAGAGGCCAGTGACAACAAACTCTCTGTCACAATCCTGGAAGCACGGGGTGTCTGTTCGGGTGCGACAGGACGCAACGGTGGTCACCTACGGCCTGACATGTACACCCCCATGGCCAGGCTCATCGACCGAGCAGGAGTTGAACGCGCGCTGGAGGTAACGGAGTTCGAAATCGCACATATACACGCCATAAAGTCCTTGGTTGAAAAGGAGAAAATCGACTGTGACTTTACCCTCACAAGGTCTATCGATGTGTGGACCAACGAGGAAACTGCCCGGAAGGCCGAACAGATGTATGACGCGCTGGTATCCCGTGATCTGAATTACATGAAAGATGTCTTCTTTGTGTCTGGCAAGAATGCGGAGGGTATTTCGGGTGTCAAAGGTGCCAAAGCATCTGCTTCTTTCACAGCCGCAAGTCTGTGGCCGTACAAATTAATTATGCATCTGACCGCCTCAATCCTCAAGACTGGCTTGGTCAATCTCCAGACTAATACCCCGGTGACGTCTGTGAGTCGGCAATCTTCAGGCAGCTTTATTATTACAACTCCACGAGGCACGACCGTCGCTCGGAAAGTCGTGTATGCGAACAATGCCTACATCGCGGGTCTTCTTCCCCAGTACCGCGAAGCCATCGTTCCCTGCAAAGGACAGTGTACTCATATTTCAGTTCCCGAGGGCACGAAAGCGCCTCTGCTGAATAACTCCTACATAGTCCGCGAAGAAGACAACGTTGTTTCATATCTCATCCCTCGCGCCGACGGCAGCATTGTTGTCGGTGGCGCCAACTTGCTTTACTACCCTGTTCTGAGTTCATGGTACAACAGCGTGGACGATTCAATCCTCATCGAGGAGGTCAAAGACCATTACGATGGTTTTATGCAGCGGTTTTTCAATGGCTGGGAAAACAGCGGGGCCAAAGTGGATAAAGTTTGGACCGGGATCATGGGCTACAGCTGGGATTCCCACCCCCATGTCGGCACCGTGCCTGGAGAGGATAGCCAGTTTGTACTCGCAGGCTTCAATGGTCATGGAATGCCTCAGGTGTTCTTGTCTGCCCTTGGGGTTGCTAAGATGGTTCAGAATGGGATCAAGTTTGAAGATACTGGTATCCCCAGATTGTTTGAGTCGACAAAGGAGAGGCTTGAGAAGGCGAGGAACGGTCCTGTCGGGGGTGATGTCCTCGGCATCAAGCGTTGAGATATATTTATTGCATATTGCACATTGAGAGAGTTATGCAGCTTGACTGTTCTTATCATTATCTAGTCTTGTACAACCTATACAAACAAAGGCTCCATTCTTCGAGATATAACAGTGATGACCTGCAAAAAGTTCCTTTAATCCTCAATCTATGTACTCTATAGCATTGTAACACCAGACGAATGAAAAATGACATATTAGTTAAACACCCAGCACGTCTATCTGGCTCAACGTTTTCTGATTACTCCGTACGTACTCGTTATTTGGTACTCCGAGCCGCTATTCTAAGTCATGCCA
Organism: Penicillium roqueforti; assembly: GCF_015533775.1. Lineage (NCBI taxonomy): Eukaryota > Fungi > Ascomycota > Eurotiomycetes > Eurotiales > Aspergillaceae > Penicillium > Penicillium roqueforti. The sequence goes on along the minus strand of NW_024067566.1, from coordinate 151,727 downwards.
CGATAGTTATCTTATCTCTCGGAGCTTCCTACTATCTCACGGAGTGGGTTTTACGGCCTTCCAGTTCTGCGGAGTTGATCGTCACCCCATCTATCACCCGTGCGCTGCTATCTCACATCCCTCAGTCAACGTTTGTCTCAAAGATACTCAAACCTGCTGATTGGGCCCTGGCAACCTTGTATCTTCCAATCAAGGTCTCCATGTCATCCCTCTAACTGCTTTTGGAAGGCCACCCTCGACGTCAATTTCAATATCATGTTATCCGCATAGTTAAGTGTACAGATAAAGAATGTGTCGCTTAGCACGGTGACTTCAGAGCCATCTGGCCACTAATAAGGGAACTATAAGTCGAGGCTAATCATCCCCGGACATAGGTCTGCGCCATATAGCAAGGACGGCCCAATATTGCCGACATTCTTTTTTTTACAAGAAGAGAAAATACAAGTCAATCGCGATGTCCACAATCAAGACCTTTCACAACGATCATTCCACCGACGCTGTCGATGAATTCGACAAAGACGTCAAGACCATGATACACGACCCAGAGTCGCCTGTTCAACCAGAAGATGAATATGTCGGAGACTTCGAAGAGATTTCGGCCTTGAAGCAAGGCCTTCATCAGAGACACATCCAAATGATTGCTTTGGCCGGTACCATTGGAACAGGTCTCTTCCTCAGTTCTGGTCGAGCAATCTCACGTTCTGGTCCCCTGGGTGCCTTTCTAGGATACTTGGTCATGGGCTGTGCTGCTGGAACTGTAACCCTTGCGACGGGCGAGATGGGCACACTTGTTCCTTTGAACGGTGGAATAGTCCGCTACGCCGAATACTTTGTTGACCCGGCATTATCGTTTGCCAACGGCTACAACGTGGTATATTCCTACCTTGTGTCTATCCCTGCAGAGATTGTGGCCGCTGCTGTGCTCGTGCAGTTCTGGTCTGACCTCAATAGCGCGATTTGGATCAGTATCTTTGGAGTGGTCATGCTGTGTACCTCTATGGCCTTTGTGAGAGTATACGGGGAGCTCGAGTTCGGTTTCTCCTTGATGAAGATCTTGCTGATCATTGGAGTCAATCTAATGGTAAGCTCAAGTTTCTGCCACTGAATTGACCGGCTTTGGTGCTAACAAGGATTAACCAGGCTCTTGTTATTACCTGTGGTGGCGGTCCTGACCATAAAACCATCGGGTTTGAATACTGGCGCCACCCTGGGCCTTTCGTTCAGTACCTTGGCATCGGTGGCTCTCTTGGTCGCTTTCTCGGTGTTTGGACATCTATGAATAGTGCTCTTTATGCCTATTCGGGGATTGAAACAATTACCGTTGCCGCTGGAGAGACAAAATCGCCGAGGCATGCTATCCCGCAGGCGGCTAAGCGGATTTTCTTTCGTATATTGATTTTCTATGGTATGTTGATTCTAAAAGATAGAAAATCCTTCAAATCTGACGTCTTCCCTTTAGTCATCTCAATCTTCATGGTCGGCCTTGTGGTCCCCTCCAATGAACCTAGACTCAGCAGTTCTAGTGGCACAGCTTCCGAGTCTCCCTTTGTGATCGCAGCTACCCTAGCCGGAATCAAGGTGGTGCCATCAATCATCAACGCTGTCATCATCACGTCGGCGTGGTCTTCAGGCAACTCGAACATGCTCGGAGGGTCGAGAGTATTGTACGGGCTGGCGGTAAACGGTAAAGCCCCCAAGTTCTTCACTCGACTTAACAGATTCTCGGTTCCCTGGGTCGCAATTTCGCTCTACGGTCTGTTCATGTGCCTGGCATACATGTCGCTCTCCTCAACTGCCAACACCGTGTTTGATTGGCTGCAAGACCTTGTCTCCATCACAACTCTGACCAACTGGCTCACTATCCTGGTCACGTATCTTCGCTTTTATTACGGCTGCAAGAAACAAGGAATCTCTCGCAAGTCTCTACCGTGGGCGACGCCGCTCCAGCCATATATCAGTTGGGCCTCGTTGATCATGCTCAGTCTCCTGCTCATCACCGGCGGGTACTCGACTTTTATCAAAGGGCAATGGAGCGACGAAGGATTCGTCTCCTCTTATATCAATATTCCTCTCTTCTTCATCTTTTATTTTGCGTACAAGTTGATTCACAAGACAAAGATCATCCCCCTGGAAGATATACCCATTCAACCGTTTATTGATATTGCCAATCGCAACCCAGAGCCGCTGCCACAACCAAAGAAAGGCCTTCGCAAGCTGAACATTTTATGGGACTGAGCGTGGATTAGTATGATATCTTAGCTTAGTCTTCGGGTCTTCAAATCTACCTGACTTTGAGAGATATTTTGTAACAATGAATTCGATGTATCCCAGAGATTCTATGTGTTGAGTTTATGAATAGTAATCTATTGTATATATTGAGACTGCTCCAAGTATGAGAATAAGTGTATTCCTAATGCCATATGCTCGCTTTACCCCGAACCACCAGCCTTTCTGTTCAAACTGTGTAATATATATATCAGCTCTTTCATATCAAACTACCAAGACTCTTTAAATTATAGCTGAAAGATCCCAGGCAAAGTCGCATTAATTTCTACTTCGCCCACCTTTCGTTGCAACATCGACTTGGTCAGATTTGATACCCCAGATGCTCCCCCTTTCCTTCGATCTCGGTTCTCGGCAGAGACTCCGGTGAATCTCAAAAACAATGCAATCGCCTGACGGAGTTCGGATACGGAGTGGGCCTGGTCCGGTGACAGCTGATTACCAGATATCGTTAGCCCCGGAGTGGAATACCCACACCGCCACTGTCTACGCATCACGGAGTAGACCTCGATCTTATCTAGATTATCGGATAGCGGTGTGCCGGAGTCAGACAATGATTGAACCATGGTTGCCAGTGGAGTTGGCGAAGGGCATTGAAATAAATGACCATGAGAAGGCCAGGGGCAATATGTATCCCAAGAATCCCTTCCGTCTGCCAATTCAATTTCATTCAATCATCAGTCAACATCTTGTATACACAACATGATTTCCCCCAACACAGTCTCCCCCAGGAAGCATGCCGTCTTTGATGTCGTCGGCACTTGCGTGTCATTCGACTTCTTTATCGACACCATCGAAGACATCCTCGGCCCACGACTGCGAGCAAACCAATTGTCGGCCAATGCCTTAGGATATGCCTGGATGCAAGCCGCCGAGCTCGAGTCTCTGATGCTTCAGATGTCCAAGCGATGCGTTCCATACAAGAAAGTCTTCAAGGCGCTCTTCTACCGTGTCTTATATCTGTCCGGTATCCAAAATCCGAGATCCTTCGCGACCGACGAGGAAAGGGACATATGTCAGGATGCCTATTCGAAGCTGGAACTACGCCCAGACTGCCGCGCCATGATGGAGAAATTGAGGAAGAACGGTTTCACCATCTGGTGCTTGACCACGGGCGACACAGAAAGAGTCGGTGGCTACTTCAAGCGCGCCGGCTTTGAAATGCCCGCCGAGAACCTCGTCAGTTGCCATCAGTTCATGAAGTATGAATCTGAGAGGGAGTCCCCGCTTGATATGGTCAAACCCTCGATGGGATCCTACCAGCCTATGCTGGATAAGTTTGAGCCTGAGGATGATAAGTGGTTCGTGGCGGCGCATATGTGGGATGTGAGCGCGGCTGTTAAAGCTGGGTAAGTTTTGCTGTTGCTCCGAATGAGGAAGATATCCGGCTAACTTGTCTCGAATAATCAGCTTCCGTGGTGCTTACTGCTCGATCTATGAAAAGGAGTCGTGCATTGACATCTTTGATACTAAGATGGATGTCATGGCCGACACTTTGCTCGAAACGGCTGACAAGATGATTGATATGTCTTCCTAATTTGAAATTCTACCTGTAATTTAGCGATCCAAGAAATAGCTCCGATTCTGATTAATCTATATATCGATTGCTCGGCAACACTATTACTTGTCCCTGTAATTTTGCATACTATTATCTTCCTAGTGCGGTGATAGGCTTGAACAAATAATAATCAATTGCAGCAGAGTTCGAACAAATTATACTATGTGACAACTTGGCTAGCCATGTATAGTGAGTTAGGACACAAGTATTGATAATTATAAAGAGTTGTAAATAGCAATAACATGGTATTTTGGAGGTATACGTAACCTTCCTGAAATCCCAGGTGCACCCTCCTAACTGAATATAGTTCTGCCTACTATCCTCACCGCTCTTCTGGGAACTCCGGGCTTCCAAGGTTACTCCGTTGAACTCGGACAGGATTTAGTCCACAAGGTACATGTATAGGTCCAATTTCAAACTTGGGTCCGGTGCTATAATTCAAACAGTATCCCTTTTATAGTCAAGGTGATTTGCTGACTTGGCTGCTGTTCTGTGAGTGGGGATGCTAATGATTATGTAAGACTCGGAGGCTTCCGAGTCTCGGCAAAAAGCGGCAAGGAAAGCCAAGCCTTTATAAGCTCGTAACCGGCCGATTCGGCTCGGCATATTTCATATACACATGTGGAAGACATCAGAAATGAGATAGAGTATATCAGAGCATAGCAAATCTGTCAGTTTCAATCGAGATACGTGGAAATCCAAGATTTATCACACATTATCATCCTGTACGCGGGACAGACTGTACAAAGTTCAACAGAAAAGACCCGGGTTATTTTCGGTAGAATTAATGTAGAGATTGTGGATCAAGAAAAAAAATAAGGTCATCTTGAGTGACGATGTTAGCTTTTACCTAATACTTCGGTAGTGGTTGGAGTCTGTTGGAGTAACTGGGTGTCGTTTGTTCCTTATATTGTATAGATTACTATATCCCACAAAGCTATGTCTTACCTAAATGTTGTCTAATTCTGCGTCGGAGTCAGTATGGGAAAATTATATTATGTAGTAGTACGCCCAAGTGCGAAATCTCCATTTCACCTTTTCCCTCCATCAATTAAACACACATTTTGAAAAAATGGTTCACCTCATCCATATCGCCGTCCTAGACGTCGACATACCAGCCCGCAAACTATACGAGGCTCGAGGACTCTTGAGCGCCCACTTCCGAACCATCCTCTGCGAGACTGCAACACACCTGAACGAAACCCTGCTCCCCGAGAAAGAGCAACTCGAAGTCAAGATCACCCCGTTTGATATCCGAGGAGGCCATTATCCCGACCTATACACTCTCCGCGGCCATGAAGACAAGGATCATATACCCGTACGATACCCAGTGGACGCAGTCTTGATCACCGGCGGAACGCCCGGCGTAGGCGAAATGGACCAGTCACCGTGGATGCAAGTGCTCGAGAAATTCATCAAGACAGTCTACAACCAATACCCCGAAGTCCGCATCCTCGGCACCTGTTTCGGCCACCAGCTCATCTCGCACGCTCTCGTCCGCAACGTTGATGACCCAGTCCACGACGTCTGGGTTGAGAAATGCCCTTTCGGCCGTGAGGTCGGACTTACCACCGTTCAATTGGAACACGCCTTTGTGAAGTTGTTCCCGGGCGCACTCGGTGCTCTTCCTAAGGAACGGTTGCGTATTCAGATGTTCCATGGAGATCGGGTGATGGCGGTTGCGAAGGGAACTGTTGTTACGCTTGCCGAGTCGCCGCCGGTTTCGCTGCCCGCGCCGTGGATTAATATTGGAAGCACTCCAATCTGCCCTATTCAGGGACTGTACCACCCAGGCAGGGTACTCTCTGTGCAGGGTCATTACGAAATGGATCCCTTTGGCCTGACCAATATGTGCTTGGAATCTGCGCCGATCCTGGGATGGGATGAGTCGAAATTGGCGTTGTTCTTGGAGCAGATTGGGGATGCTCGTAAGGGAACTGATGATGATTCTAAGGCCTTTGCCTCTGCTGTGGTGTCTTTCTTGGCTGGCTTTGAAAATTGATGTGAGGGACGAGAAATCAAAAATAAAGAGGTTTTCTTCCACAACTTGTGGATTGGGAATGAATAGAGTGAAATTGCAGAGGAATAAAATAAACACTATGCAAAAAGGCCATACCTGTGCAACAATTAGCACTGCAATATAGAACCGAGAATTCCCAATCAAATCTGCAAGCAATTCATTACATGCAGTGCTAAACGTTTCCAACCCGTCGAGGGAGGCCCGGAGAGCCACGGCTACTTTTTCAAGAATGTCAAAGCCGCGATGCACAACGCATCCACCCCAGTTTTCATCGTTGGCTGGATCACTGGGGCAAACAACGCCGAATGATTCCCAGGGATCTCTTCCATGGGAATTTCGTTTTTCTGACCCTTATCCCAGAGCCCTGGGTCAATTCCTCCAATGAACCAAAAAGAGCAAGGAAGCCCCTGAGAAGTACCTAACGTGGAGAAGTCCTCACTAACATTGGTCCTTGGGGTATCGCCGTCAAAGTCTTCGAAATGGTCTGCAAAAGAGGCAGCCAGTTGAGAGGCCACATGTTTATCGTTGTCGGTGGGCGGGAACCGCCTCGTTGGTGTGAACAACGGCGGCTTCGGCGATCCACTAGCAACACACTCAGCCTCAACGATGCGCCTGATAGCAGCAAGTATTTTCTCTCGAGTCTCCAATTTGACAGTCCTGAAATCAATTCCGATTTCCGCCCGGTCCGCAATGATATTTTCTGTTTGCCCTGCCTGCAGGCTCCCGACCGTCACGACAGCAAGATCATTCGCGTCCACTTCTCTACTCACAATGCCCTGAAGCCTAACAACAACATGCGCAGCAAGGAGTACGGGGTCTACCGTCTGATGCGGCTGTGATCCATGACCACCGCGGCCATAGAGAGTGATCTTCAGGCTATCGGCAGCAGCCATGATCGTGCCAGGCCGGGAACCAACACTTCCCGCTCGCATTCGCATGACGTGCTGCCCGAAGACGTAATCAGGCATGGGAATCTTCGAATAAAGTCCATCATCAACCATAGCCTGGGCGCCTCCGCCGCGCTCCTCGTTCGGTTGGAAGAGTACGATTAAAGTCCCGCTCCACGCATTCCGTGTACGGGCCAGGACTTCAGCTGCGGCAAGCAGACATGTAATGTGCATATCATGGCCACAAGCGTGCATTACGGGTTTTTCATTGCCGTCCGCATCAGCCATAGTCACTGAGCTCGCGTAGGGGAGGCCGGTGAGTTCCTTGACGGGAAGCGCGTCCATGTCGGCCCGAAGAAGGATTGCCTTTCCAGGGCCATTCTTGAGAGTCCCTACGAGCCCGTAACCTCCTATATTTGTCTGGACCTCATAGGATCCGAGTTGGCACAAATGGGAGGCGATCCTTTCAGATGTGGCCTTCTCTTGTAGCGAGAGCTCGGGATGCGTATGGAAATGCTTGTAAAGAGCTTCATAAGGGTTCAAATCCACATCGGCGGCGGCTAGAATGTCTGACAAGCGCTGCTTGGCCATTTCAGGGATATGTGGTGACCACTTGCAGGAGATGACCGGGGCATAACTCTCTCATTGGATATTACCTGACCGCTATCACCGCCTCCACATTCCGAGGCATTTGACGATCAATCACGAATTTTCTTGCATCATAGAATACATCCATCTCATTTTGCTATGCAAATCTATTTGTGAGATTAAGAAAGATAAATCGATAGATGACGATGCAGTCTGCACAACCAAGGCTTCTAGTCGGTAGCAGGTGCCTGAAAGTCACTTCAACCTGTTGCTAATCTGCCAAGATTCCTGCCACCAGCCGATGCTAAGTCCCATGACCCTCGATAATGGGAAAGGCGCATACAGATCCCTTGTACGACTCCAGATAAATATGTAGACTGTGAACTTTTATGCTTCACTCCATATCTCGATCTGAGATCCTGCAATCTCCCTCTTATTTTTGCCCATACGTTCGCAGAACAGTTCCCTCATGTCCCGCGCAAAGACTGGGGTCAGATGCCCTTCTCACAGCGATGTCATCCTACCGATGCAGGACCCCTACATGACTCAAATCGCCGACGGAAGAAAGAACTACGAGTTTCGAAAATATTGCCTCAGACCCAGTGTGAAACGAATCTGGTTTTATCGGACTGCTCCGCACTCCAGCATCACCCATGTCTGCGAAACACGGTTCGCCCGGACGCGGAATGCCGGTGATGCTCCACTGGAAGAAAACGGGCTGGGTAATGCCGAATTCAACAATAAGCACAAAGACTGGGATGGCTACGATTTCGCTTACGAAATGGTTACTGTCCGTGAGCTCCGGCTGCCCATCACGTTGAAGGAGATGAAGGAGAAGCATGACTTCAAATTGGCACCGAGAGGTCTTGTCTATCTGTCCAAGTCGATTAGCGTTAGTGTCGATTTGAATCAACAGAAGCTAGTAAGAAGCCGATGTTCAGCTTGCTATTGAACCTACGCTAATATATAAGCAGTTGCTCGATAGGAGAAACTTATGCTTCGAATGGCTCAGATCATCCGATAATTGTGAAAGGTTTTGCATACATCATAAAAGAGCCAATCTCATTGTTCCCGTACTCAGTAATCTGAACATCAACAAATCTCTCATCCTTATACTCTTGATTTCCTAATGGAGACTAGTCACCAAAATAAAGTTCCAAGGTTCCTGAGCGGTGTCGCGTGGCAGTACACAATTATCCCAGGGGTGCGGTCACTCACTTTACCTAGTTATTTTCCAGGAATGGTGGTGTGTATTCCTAAGAAAGAGAGCAATTAGTAGAAGACTGTAGCGGCATGTGATCGGCACGAGACCACAACAGCAAAAAGGCGGTTCGAATATCATAGCCACTTGAAAAACATGATATAAGCACTAATGTATAGTTACCCTAGTTAGTGTTTTTCTTTGACCTTTATGCGTTTTCATTGAATCATCCTTATTAAAATGGACTAATAAATCCACCAACTACCTCCAAAATTGACCAAATATCTCACACACACATCTGACATGGAAAACCAAACGCAGTAAAAAGAGAATTCTAGAGGAGTGGCACAAGAGCAGTCCACAAGAGACCAATTAAGCCAACACTAGGGATATTCCAAGATCCTGCCGAATTGTAGGCCGGGGAAAAGGTAGAGGTCGTTGCCGAATCAGTCTGACTCGTCTGACTCGTCTGAACCGAGCCCGACGGACTACTGGCAGCATTGTCAGATGTGCTTTCACTGCCAGTCTCTGTCCCTAGAGTGCTTGATACGGTCTTGATCGAACCGGGCAAGGATGCTGTGATAAGCACGCCAGATACTGATGTTGTCGCGATCGATCCAGGGACTAAGCTTGTCACGAGGGAACCGGATGTTGAGATTGTCACAAAAGACCCAGAGAAAGAAGTTGTCACAAGCGAACCAGATACCGAGGTGGTCACAATTGAACCGGAAGCTGAGATGGCGATGAGAGTGACTGGTTGAGTTGTCTCTGGGCTGGATATTTGCTCGGTCCCGGTGGTAGCAGTGTCGGACTGAGTGCTCGTTGTCTCGGTATTTGTGGGCTCGGTGCTCGTGTTTTCATTTCCTGTGTTTCCAGTGCTCGTTGGTTCAATGCTGGTCGGTTTAATGCTGGTAGCTTCAGTGCTCGCCGCTTCAGTGCTCGTCGATTCAGTGCTCGTCGATTCAGTGCTCGTTGATTCAGTGCTCGTCGGTTCAGTGCTGGTCGGTTCAGTGCTGGTCGGTTCAGTGCTGGTCGATTCGGTGCTGGTCGGTTCAGTGGTCGCCGATTCAGTGGTCGCCGATTCGGTGGTGGTAGCTTCAGTGCTGCTAGCTTCAGCGCTGCTAGCCTGAGTACTCGTGACCGTGGCTGCTGTCGATGTTTCCGTGCTGGTAGCAGCGGTAATCTGGGTGCTCGTCGCCGTAGTGTCCATCTGAGTACTGGTCACACTTTGTGCTGTTGTGGAAGTGACCATATCGGAGCAGAAATTCAGCCACTGTGCAAAAGTCGGCAGCATTATGGATGAATATTGATCAGAGCCGGATTCAGCGTTGTTGGTAATGCACTCCTCGCAAATATCCAAGTTTTCCATGAACGCCGAGTCACTCTTGCAGAGCTCAGGTGTCTTTCCAAGCATTTGAGGCTCATGTGCAGCATCGAGGCAATCATTGTAACAGACTGTAGGGATGTTCGTTATGTCGGCCCTCTTGATCCTTTGGGCGACAGCGAAATCCCACAACGACATGTCGCGCTTATTGTTGGCTGCCAGTGGGTCTTCGAAGATAGAATAATTGAGACCGAAGTCCTCCGGATTGAGGTTGTAATAAATGTTCGAGACATTGTACTGCCAAGACGGATGAACGTCTAAAGGCGGAGCCACAATGCAGTCTGAGGGACTGCAGACGTATCCGGGGTCGGGAAGACCTGCTTCAATATTGCAATTCGAGCGGTCACCTGCATGACCGGGCTTGCAGAGATATCCGGGTGCGCAGCCCCAGGTATAGTCATCTGGCAACACGGCGGGGGGTGTGTAAGATGGATTACTGATGAGACTGGAGCATACAGAGGCAGGCACCGACGTAGCGCTGCTAGGGCTCTGGGTCGATGTCGCACTAGACCCGGTAACGGTGAGAGTACGAGTGATTGTTTTGGTTGTTTGCGAAACTGATACTGTTAGCTGTTGCAATAATACTTGACGTCCAATGGGTGATAACATACCTGGGATAGTGATAGTGCCAATAATGATCGTTGAATCACTGATCACTGTACTTTCTGGACTTGTGACAGTTGTGGTACCGGTGGACCCGGGTAAAGTGCTACTACCACTTGATACAGTGGCAGTCTCAGTAATGATTGTCGTGACTGTGGTCCCTGGAAGTATTGTTCCCGGGAGAGTGACAGTGGTATTTGGGATAGTGACAGTCGAAATATCGGTGGCAGCCGCTGATGTTGTGGACACTGGAATAGTGGTAACACCTACAGAGCTGGAAGTGGTTCTGGTTGTTACTGTAGTGGATGGTGAAGTCGTCGGCCCCGGAGCAGTGGCAGTCGAGTCAGTAATAGTCCTCGATGTTGTTAGGGTGGTTGTCGTATGTATGCTGGATGTGGTTGTGACAGGTACACTTGAGCTGGTAGTGCCAGAAACGCTAGTGCTAGGCACGCTCGAGCTAGTAGTCTCAGACACGCTTGTGGTGGTTGTGCCAGGCACGCTCGAGCTGGTAGTGTCAGAAACGCTCGAGCTAGTAGTCGTAGGTACACTTGAGGTCGTTATTCCAGGTACGCTGGAGGTGGTTGTCACAGGCACACTAGAAGTGGTTGTCACAGGTATACTGGAGGTTATCACAGGTGTACTCGAGCTGGTAGTCTCAGACACGCTCGAGCTGGTAGTGTCAGAAACGCTCGAGGTCGTCATTCCAGGTACGCTGGAGGTGGTTGTCACAGGTACACTGGAGGTTGTCACAGGTATACTCGAGCTGGTAGTCTCAGACACGCTCGTGGTGATTGTGCCAGGCACGCTCGAGCTGGTAGTAGGTACGCTCGAGGTCGTTGTTCCAGGTATGCTGGAGGTGGATGTCACCGATAAACTGGAGGTAGTTGTCACAGGCACACTGGAAGTGGTTGTCACAGGTATACTGGAGGTTATCACAGGTATACTCGAGCTGGTAGTCTCAGACACGCTCGTGGTGATTGTGCCAGACACGCTCGAGCTGGTAGTAGGTACACTCGAGGTCGTTGTCACCGGTATACTGGATGTGGTTGTCACAGGTACACTGGAGATTGTCACAGGTACACTGGAGGTTGTCACAGGTATACTCGAGCTGGTAGTAGGTACGCTCGAGGTCGTTGTCACCGGTATACTGGATGTGGTTATCACAGGTACACTGGAGATTGTCACAGGTACACTGGAGGTTGTCACAGGTATACTGGATGTGGATGTCACCGATAAACTAGAGGTGGTTGTCACAGGTACAGGTACGCTGGAGGTGGTTGTCGTAACAGTCAAGTTAGCTGTGCATGTACACGCTGTAATCACCTCGGTTGTGTAATCTGTGATCGTTTTTATGGGAGCAATTCCGGGCAGTGCCCTAGCGGTATTTGCAGCAACGGCCACGGGTCCAATGCCGACATTGGGAATGGCACTCAGAGTGTGGGCATTTCGGCAACCACTTATAGTGTAGGTGGTAGCCTCGGTGATGATTTTGGTGGCAGCTGCAGAAACATCTCCGGTCTGCGTAACAGTGTGGGTGACAGTTTCAGCGGTGCAAGACTCGCCATCACCCAGCCAAAGTGTAACCCCGACTCCAATTGTAGCGGTCAATGCGTCCTTTTGTTCCGCCGGCAGCGCGAGGGCTCTGTTGATGAGACTGCTGTGACTTGATGTCACCAAACCGAAGACAATCGCCAACAGCGACAACCGACCGACCGCGACCTTCATCTTTGCTTGTCTGTAGGAAAAATTCTTCCGGCGATGGCCAGCAAGGTAAACAAGCTAAACAAAGAAAATACCTCGACAGAATGGGAAGACACCCAATACATAACACACGCACGGTCCCCTTTTTGAATAAAAGAAAGCCCAACATTTCGTTCGAGGCTCAGACTTCTTCTCTGGTGGATATTGACTCGGACAGTGCAGCATAGTCATGACGATCTCGCGGTACAAGGTACAAGGAAATGCAAAATATCCCGCGACACGGAGTTATGGACCGCAATCAGGGGCTAACTCGAGCACACAATGTGGCAGCTCCAGTTGATTCAGCTGTATCTCCGTGAGTGCATGATCCTAGTCATGCAGCAATACGATCATGGTAATGATCATGGCGTTATGGCCATAAGCTGAACGGGCGCACTACACGTCGTTTAATCCTTGGTGCTTCTCTCATTGGCTGCTCGTATTCAGGGCGGGGGCAGGTGACAACAAAGAGGATGAACAACAAAGGCGCATCGCAAGGTCGGAGACCCCGCTTCCTCGCTTTTCCATTTGGGCAAGATGGCTGCAGTAAATCCTGGAGGATTCCATTGTTGGATCTGTCATCGAAAATTGGAAACCCTCCGCGATGAGCTTCAATTGAAAAATGAGCTTGTTTTTGGGGACGCTGCTGACGCTGCTGGTCGTGATAGACTGCGCAGTGGCCGTATGCAGTACATTCCCGACTCAAATCAATGTTTCCATGTGCAACTGGCAAGGTCTGCGTGGTAAGCATTTCTTGTTTCCCTTTCCGATAGTTGTCTTCTTACTGACACGGGTAGCCAATATTCTGCGCGATACAATCTACCTCGATGGCGGTGAGCTATGGTATCAGAAGTATGAGGCTCCCCACGGTCAATACTGATTTACACTAACAACTGCAGAGGATTTGACGATGGTTGTGTCGAGCCCCAGCCAGATAACAGTAGGCGCAATCAAATGGATCTTCATATCTGCATATAGCTAACTAGCTGCAGATTTGGAGGCCACCATTTATTACCTGAACCTCACTACTTCTTTCAACACTACATCGGATTTTATGAAACTCCTCAGCAACATGTCTGTCGCCGGCGGTGCTTCTAGCATAGCTCCGAATTATGTTGATGGAACGATGTTTGCCAACGACAACGAGTTCTATCTCTATGGGTAGGGGTCCCTCCTCTCTCTAATAAATCACTGAAACCACTGACGCTTAGATTATTTATTACAGAGGCATGCTCCCCAATACCGATAGCTCTGCTCCTCCGCCTTCTAACCAAGTCCTGTCGTATGCCGCGCATCAGTATGGCGCCTATAGAAGCTCGTGGGCACCCAACTGGCAACAAGAATACCTTTCCACCAATGTCACGCGATATATAACCAATGGTGCTGCCGCATCTGCGCCAAGCGAGAACTTGGGCTTTTACTTCAGTGGGATGCGCGCGGCGGACTGGGGCGACTTCACTTTAAACCAGCTTCAATCCAACCAAACGGCCAACACGTTAATCACCCTTGACATGTCAACGATGAGCGATGGGAAGTGGACAAACAACACACTGCCGAGCTACATTCCTGCTCGTTCAAGGGCGGAACTGGTCTGGGTACCTATATCTGAGTCTGGGGTTTTAGTGGCTATTGGCGGAGTGATTGAACCCATTGAGTTTTTCCGGAATGAAAAAGCAAACTCAACCCGGACGGCGGAGAGCAAAAGGATTAGCCCGACGTTCATGGAGACAGTTTCTGTTTTCGATGTCGAGAGTAAAGCCTGGTATCTCCAGAACACGACGGGTGATATACCGCCACAGCTGACGGAGTTCTGCTCTGTGCTTGCGAGTGCGGCTGATGGGTCATCTCATAATATTTACATCTATGGGGGATACGATGGTCTGAACTATAACGCCAATCCGTCGGACGACGTGTATATATTGTCTCTGCCTTCCTTTAAGTGGGTCAAGGCATACAATGGTACAAACACACACAGTCGCAGCGGTCACCAATGCATCAAAGTATATCCCGATCAAATGCTAGCGGTTGGAGGGCAGCATGTCGACTCAACTTATTGCCTGGAGGGTGGTATCATTGTCAATTTCAATCTCAACACCTTGACCTTTGAGGATGAATATGATCCCACGACTTGGAGTAAGTATAAAGTGCCAGATCTTGTGACGGCACTGATAGGCGGCAAGTGAGTATACCTCAGCAGTACATAATGCAATCATCATGGCTGACAGCTTATTAGCTCCAATGGAAGTGCAACCATTACCGCCCCATCGTCATGGACGAACAGCTCTCTAGCGGGGATTTTTGGAAAGAAGTATGGCAAGACTGTCGAGACATATTGGCCGTACAATAGCACCAGCACCAGCAACAGCACCAGCAGCGGTGGCAGCGCCAGTACATCCGCGCAAGAAAGCAGCGGGGGCAGCGGATTCCCCGGGTGGGCTGGTGGAGTAATCGGTGCGGTCTTGGGTCTGCTCATAATTGCGCTCCTTGTCGGATTCTTGCTTTATCGTCGCCGTCACCGTAAACACGAGGTTTCGGAGGCTAAATCCGAAGCTGCTGAGGCGCAACCTCAGAACCTTCCTCCGGAATGGATGTATGCGAGCGGCCCAGCCGCACCTGGGCCTGGGCCAGTATCTTCATCGACTGGTATGGAGACGGTAGAGACGGCGCGGACGACGCAGACCACAGGAACGCAGCCGTCGACAACACAACCATCGATGACGCAGGCGTCAACCGTGCCAGAGTCTCTCATCTCGCCTGTGACCCCTGGCACGGTTGAATCTGGAGGAGATGCGCTATATGAGATGCATGGTATGTTAATGACTTTCTTTATTCAATCCCCGATAGGAAAGAGATATTGCGGAGTACTAAACCTGACATCCACCAGATTCATCACCTGTTGAGCTTCCAACGTCATTCAACACCGCCTATTATGCCCACGACGGACCTCCCAAGTCCGAACCCGAACGTGGGCCCAACCTCGATCCGAGACGAGGCTCTCAGTCTCCTGTCTCACCGCAGACTCCTAGTGAGACGGGTTCGGAGTACTCCTATCCAGCAGCCCACAGCCGACGTCCATCGTCACTCTCATTGTCGTCACCACTGTCGATTGAAAACGTGATGAGCGGCCGATCATCCCATTTCTATGAATCTTTCGATAGTTTGGATACCCGGCGACCAGGCCATCGATCTGAAGCTTCCCAGCTGACTGATCATTTACAAGAAAAAGGGCGGAAAGGAGGTACTGAGACGATCCGGGAGGATGAATAGGATATAGTTATTTAATATGGTAATACCAATTTCATATGTCTCAGTCTGTTCGCTGTGGACCTAGTCCCAAATTCATGATAAAAAAAAAGTGATTTGCAGTGCTCAAGTACAAAACCAAGAATGAAAACTCAGGTCAAGCCAATATACTCCGTCGGCCCGCGTTCTGGGCATATTGACTCGATATATCTTCATCCCGACCATTCACAGCCACAGCAGTTACACTCAAAGTGGCTAAGGATTTAGGTATCTCAAAGTGCTTTTTGATAGCTGAGTTTCGTGGAGAATTCGGTTCCCATGAGTTAGGTATATTGACCGTTGCTCGTTCGGCAACTAATTGATTTTGATCTAGAAGAATGTGTGAGTTTAGAATTATAAAGACCATCATGAACTAGCAATACCTTCTTTTGTCAGAGGTTGCGAGACCACAGCAGGCTGACGATCTTCATCTCCAGGAAAACATCTGTCCCCCTCGTCTCGTATATCCAATCTTCGTTTCGACCGCGAGGGTATATATTCTTTCACGGGCTTCTCGGCGCCCGAGTACTTCCCCCGGGAGGCGATACCAGCTCCCCAGCGCAATCGGATCTCGTATCCCTCACAAGCCAGACCTCGGGAACTGCATTTTTGGCAGGCTGGGCGCGCTTCGTCACACTGAATCCTCTTTTTCTTACAGGTCCAGCATCCCTTGAAAGAGCGATGACGCCGGGAGAGGTCCTTTTGCTTCTCGGTCGAAGGCATGCTACTGAGAGAACTGTTGTGAAGGAAAACAAGAGCAAGGACAGAAACCCCCTGGAAATCCTACAACTACAATTCACTCATATATACTCACGCAAGCGAGGAGGCGGGCGTGGTGCTATGCGCATACTCGGACTGTGATTGGCCAAACACAGATCTCAGTGAGCGCATTCTAAACTCCTATAGGGAGTGCTTCCCGGGTTACTGCCAGGGATATATCTCACTAGTTTCCTCGCATTCTTAAAAAAGATTCTCATTCTCATGGTCTGTGAAGTCCAAGCTGGTCCAGTTTCAAAGTCGACCGGATTTCAAGGCGAGCTTGCCGCTTTTGGAAGGTCCATGCAGATGCAGGAGAAACAAGCTTGTCTTTTTCAGCCTCTCCGCCGACAGTTCTATAATTTCCGGGGTTTAGTCCTGCCGTGAAGATGAAGAAATTGTACTTGTCGAAAAGTCAATTATCAATTCCAAGAGACAATATCGAGGCTTTCCGACCGTTGGGCTTCAATGAATGCAGCCGCATTAACCCGACTAACTCCGACCTCGGGAGGATCTGATAGCCGTGAGTCAAGGAATCAGGTATCAGAACAACATCCGCGGTGATCCCTCGAGTCGGATATCCAGCAAACGCCAAATACCATCGATATAATTAGCACTGCACGTAACAAACCGCATCTACCTTCCAGAGAGGGATTCCTCAATCTTCGTCGGATGTGGGGTGGAAAAAAACTGGAGCAAAACTGGATCTCTGTACAGATCTTCAGTATGTATGTGTCGTTTAATCGTGTAAAATGCCTTCAGGGCTTAGATCTATCATGTGGGCCACTCGGTGAATATCCAGTGAACGTGCCCTCCTCTATGGCCATGGAGGCCGACGCCATGGGATTCCCGGAAAAAACAACAAAACCTTTGTGAATGGGCATACGGGACATCCGGTTCATTCAACTGCTTCAGTGACCTCATTATTGGACCTTCAATATCGCCTTCAGGAGGAGTATACGATCTACAGCCCGGAGACAAGTCCTTCTTTCTCACAACGGCGTCAATTACGTTGCTGGGAAATACCTAGAGTGAATACTCTATAAATCCTCTTGATACTCGCACGCTCTGAACCCTCCCGTCCCTCGAAATGGAAGCGGAAAACGAACCAACCGTCAAACCTACCGACCAACACACACAAGATGCCAACGACCTCGCGGAATTCGGCCACGAGCAAATCCTCGCCCGCAAATTCAACATCTGGAGCATGCTAGCGTTAGCATTCTGCGTGCTGGGAACATGGTCAACCTTTGCACAGGATCTCTCCGACGGTCTCATCAACGGTGGCCCTGTCTCAATCCTATGGGGACTGTCTCTTGTTACATTCTGCAACACCTGTGTCGCCTTCTCGCTGGGTGAGATATGTAGCAGCATGCCCACTGCCCTCGGACAGGCCTATTGGATCTACCGTCTCTGGGACTCACACTTCGGACGTTTTCTCTCGTACATGTGTGCTTGGATCAATGTCTTTGGGTGGTGGACACTGGCCGCCTCCCAGGTGGCGTTTATGACCAATTTCCTTCTCGGTATGAAGGTCATGTTCAGTCCAACCTGGACTGGTGCGTCGAAGGGGTGGCTTGAGTTTGTGGTTTATATTGCGTGTGTCTTTGCTCTCACATTGATCAATGTGGTGGGTTGTCGGAGGGAGAAATTCCTCCCGTGGCTGAACAATTTTGTCGGAGTCTGGTTCTTTGGACTATTCTTTGTGTTCTGCCTTGCCCTGCTTATTTCAGTTGGAACGAAAGACGGTCTCTCCTTCCAGCCCGCCTCTTTCGTGTTTGGGAAATGGATCAACCAAACTGGCTGGCCCGATGGCGTTGTCTGGTTTATTGGTCTAGTGCAGGCTGCGTATGGGTTGACTGCCTTCGACGCCGTGATTCACTTGGTGGAAGAGATCCCTGCACCTCGCAAGAACGCTCCGAAAGTCATTTACCTCGCCGTGATCACCGGAGCAGTGAGCGGTTTCATATTGATGGTGGTCTGCCTCTTCTGTATTCAGGACGTCAATACAGTGGTAAACTCGCCTAGCGGCCTGCCGTTTATGGAACTCGTCCAAGAAACCGTGGGCCAGACTGGAGGCGCAGTGCTGATTGCATTGTTCATCATGAACGGCCTAGGCCAGGCAGTCAGCATCGTGACCACAGCATCCCGCCTCACCTGGGGCTTTGCCCGCGATGGTGGACTCCCCTTTAGCACCTACCTATCGGAAGTGAGTCCTTACTGGGAGGCCCCCGTCAGGGCACTCTGGTTCCAGGGATTTCTCATAGCACTGGTTGGAATTCTATTCTTGTTTGCAGAGACAGTGCTGAACGCCATCCTCAGCGTTAGTACCATCGCCCTGACCATCTCATACGGGCTTCCTGTCATGACTCTGTTGCTGATGGGCCGAGACAAACTCCCACCTGGTGGCGAGTTCAACCTTGGGAGACTGGGTGCACCGGTAAACTGGGTCACCCTTGTGTATTGCAGTGTGACGACTGTTTTCTTTTTCTTCCCTACCGCGCCTAATCCCACAGGTGATGAGATGAATTACGCCATTGGTGTGTTTGGCGTCATGCTTGTCATCGCCGTGTCGTTCTGGTTCGTCCAGGGAAGTCGCACCTATCTCAACACCGAGGAATCCAATCTTCATGTCATCATGGCCCATGCGGTTCCGAATGATCCGATCCCTGAGCCAAAAAAGGAAGATCGATGAGAGGTTTTCTTGGATCGAGTCGCTCGAGGTTCATCCAATGTTGCGAATGTTCTTGGACATGCGGTTCGCTTGGTGAATTCGGATTTGTCAAGTAAAATATGGATTTTCTGGGATGTCAATTGGATATATATTGACATCCATGCTTTGCGTATATAGATCAGCTTTCATTTAGTTTAGAAAAATGCGTTGCCAGTTGAGTTGAGCCCCGTAGAGCTGTCGAGATCTACCTTACAGTACGTTGTGAATATAGGAATAGTAGAATGTATAAAATGTATAAAGAAGCTCAGATCTAAGAATATTTATGTGGACCGAAGTCCTGCGCGAGGGGCAAACACCTAATGAATCCCTTGGTTTTGACATCATTCAGAGGTTTCCCCATTATATATTGTTGCATCAAGCGCCCTAATCCAACTCAGCGATCAAAAATCACGAGTCTCTTTGAATTATCAATTTGCCCTGAATGAATTTGTTTTCCACTAGTAACTGCTAGGAGGTCGCCTTGATGTGGTTATTCGTGTTCTAACTAAAAGCTCAACTTGTTCAAATATATTTCCTTCTTTTCACATAAAATCAGTTTTTCTATGACCCTCTTCTCTGCACAGATAAGTTCAACTAAAGCACCAGATGAAAAGAAAGATAGAAAAGGTGCGTAGATATCCATTTTTGTCATATGGAAGTTTCGATTTTGCTATGTACAATATAATGTGTCCTCCCTCCAGATTCGGAAGCCCTTCGAGTCCTGTTCTCAAAGCTTCGACTTCATGTTCACATGAATGGCCTTAATATTCGAGTATGCAGCAAGACCAGCCTCTCCAAGCTCACGACCAATACCAGATTGCTTGACGCCACCGAATGGAATGCGCCAATCACTGTCATTGCTAGAGTTAATCCAGACCATACCAGCCTCAATCCTTTTAGCCACGCGATGCGCGCGAGTCAAGTTTGTCGTGAACAGAGCACTTCCAAGACCATAAATAGAATCATTGGCCATCTCAATCGCATCCTTCTCTTCGCTGAATCGGGAAATCACCACGAAAGGTCCAAAGACCTCCTCTTGGTAGATACGCATCTCGGGCGTAACATCGGCGAAAACAGTAGGCTCAATGAAGAAACCTTTACCATCACCAACAGTGAAAGGCTTACCACCAGTGACTAGGGTGGCCTTCTCGGACTTGCCAACCTCAACATAAGACATAATGCGGTCATACTGAGCCTGCGTCACCTGCGGGCCCTGGAAGGTGGACTCCTCGAACGGATCACCGACCTTGGAGACAGTCTTCACCTGCGCCTTAAATGCATCCAAGAAGCGGTCGTAGATTTCGTTCTGTACCAGAATGCGGGATGTGGCTGTGCAGATCTGGCCCTGGTTATACATGATGCCGAGATGGGCCCATTCAACCGCCTGCTCGAGATCCGCATCGTTGAAAACAATCAGCGGGCTCTTACCACCCGTCTCTAGGGTGATATTCTTCAAGTTCCCGCTGGCCATCTTCATAATTTGCTTAGCTGTCGCCGTGCTGCCTGTGAAGGCGATCTTGTCCACGTCCATGTGCGAGGCGAGTGCGGCTCCGGTGACGGCGCCAAGTCCGTTAACAATGTTCACCACACCGGGAGGGAAGCCTGCTTCCACGATCAGGTTGGCAAGGAAGAGGACTGAGAGAGGGGTTTGCTCCGCTGGCTTCAGAATGACTGTGTTTCCGCAGGCGAGGGCCGGGCCGAGCTTCCAGGCGGCCATGGCGAGAGGGAAGTTCCATCTTTAGCGCCATAGTTAGCAATTGACTTCGATGGTGTTTGATGACTGATCTCAGAACTTACGGGATAATTTGGCCACAGACACCAACGGGCTCCCGTACGGTGTAGGCGAACTTATCCGGTGTTGTATCGATAACTTGACCAAAGACCTTGTCGGCGTATCCTGCATAGTAACGAAGGGTCTCGGCGGTCTCGTTCAGGTCGTCATTGAACGAAGTGGAATACGGCTTTCCATTGTCGATTGTCTCAATAGTGGCGAGCGTAGTGCGATTATCCTCGATAAGCTGCGCCAGGCGGCTCATCAGCTTGCCACGATCAGAACCGGGTAGGTCGCGCCAACAGGGGTTATTCAGAGCGGCGCGCGCTGCCTTGACGGCCTTGTCGACATCTTCGGCGGAAGCTGCGTGGATTGATGTGATTTCCTTTGCGGTTCTGTTCGATCGCCAGTCAGTTAGGGAATTAAGACATGGACACTTAGTTTTTAATTTCTCACGCACGTGGGATTAATGCTAGCAATCTTCTCGCCATTCGAAGACTTGACCCACTGGTTGTTAATGAACAAGCCGGTGGGCTGGATCCAAGTGTGGCCGTTGGGGGCTGTGAGCTGAACAGATAAGTCGGCCATGATTATATGTACTTCGCGATGTTGTTTGGAGAAGACAGTGAAGCTAGAGGAGATGAATTTGTAACTATTTCTTCAAGCTCTATGTAATTTGCGACAATTGCTTCGCATGGACATGCCATTCTGGGTAGCTTATCGGGATACATTTATCGACTCCACCTAAAAAAAGGCCGAGCTCCAGATTTCTGAGGTTCAAAACGGTGGGGAGTGGGGTGTTTCTTGATGTGGATAGACGTGGATTGACGAGTCCCCAGTCACTGATAGCAAGAGCCGCTAACCCAAAACAGGCAAGTCCACCCAAAGGCTGTCTCATGTGTTTAGGTTAAAGATATGGTCAACGAGTTGCTCGTCCGTTTCCATATGTAATGGGGATATTGATCATTTCTACGACACAGTAAAACAGGGGGGGTCATGTGTGATAGAACGGCTTTGATGGGCTGCCCCAGGCTAGGGATGCGGCTTACATTATGTCATCAAGACCACGTGAAAATAAGCTTGATTTAACGCCTTGGCATCACCAACCCTGCCAGTCGCATGCTCCCCTAATTCGTCTAAGAGATCAGATATTGTCAAATTGGGCTAGGTTTTTCCTCTAGTGCCCATGCACAGTCTTTCTCAGAAGACTTGCTTTATTAGGTCAACCACTAGCGAAAGGCTGTGGCCAACACATCGCTCCGAGCCGTTGCATTGCGATTGGCTGATAATTTCGATGGCAAACACTTTACGCAAAGCATATTATGGCATAGAATTAAAGTCTCGGACACATGCTGTGCAAAGACACATCTTCTCCAGACTTTAACCCAAATTGAGCAACGGCCAGAGTACCCACTCTCGGGACCATTCGCTCCCTTTGTCGGAGCTGCTTAGGTTATAGATATATTTCTTGATTGCCCGATTAGGAAGGTACATGCGGCGAAATTCGATCAGACGTTCAAGGTCGATTAGCTATATAAGGTCTATCGCAGCTTTGGAATGGAACTTCTGGTTTTTCTACAATTACAACTCTCTCCTTCCCCTTGATACCCCTTTCACATCTTCATCATGGCGTCTGCTCCTGATACCGAGTCAATTCCTGGCTACACAATCTTCCGCGACGGGGATTATGAAAGTGTTGCCGCCGCTGCCATGCTGCCAAAAGGCACTCCTCATCCGTTAGGTATGCTATGTCCTCTGTGTAAAATCCGAGAGCTCCGCTAACTCAAAACCCTAGATCAACTGTCTATCAAGGAAATTCCCGAAGCGGCAAAGATCATCCGGGAATACGCCAACCCCAAGTTTGTCAAGTTCAACTGCATCACACTCCGTGAACCTATCAAAGCAGAATACCGGGCATTCCGCGCTGGCGCCGTCCCCGCTCCTGCCCGTCGTGCCTTCGCCATTGTCTTTGTCCCCGAAACCAACACGATCGCAGAGGTGGTGGCAAATCTCGCCACCGGCAAGGTTGAGGAATGGAAGGACGTTCACGATGTCATGCCTACCCTCACCCTAGAGGATCTTGATGTGATGGAGCGTGTTGCTCGCAAGGACGCTCGCGTTATCCGGGCCTGCAATGACATTGGAATTACCGACATGAGCAAGGTCTTCTTTGACGCATGGGCTATCGGCATCGACGAGCGCTGGGGATACGACCACCGCCTCCAGCAGGGTCTGGCTTACTACCGCAACGCCGAGTTCGATAACCAATATGCCCACCCTCTGGATTTCAGCGTTGTCGCCGACACCGACACCGAGGAGGTTCTCAGCGTTGACATTCGTTACGTCAACGGCGAGCGGACCGCTGCCCCTCTCAAGGAGCACAACTACCTCCCCGAATATATCAGCGACAAGTACAACCACGATCGCCTCAAGCCCATCGATATCTCCCAGCCCGAGGGTGTCTCTTTCAAGGTCCGCGGCAATGAGCTGTCCTGGGCCAACTTCAAGATGCACATTGGCTTCAACTACCGTGAAGGTATTGTCATTTCCGACGTGCGCACCCACGACATGTACGAGGACCGCGAGCGTACTCTCTTCAACCGTATCTCCGTCGTTGAGATGGTTGTCCCCTACGGCTGCCCCGAGAAGCCCCACCACAAGAAGCATGCATTCGATGTCGGCGAGTACGGCACTGGCCTGATGACCAACTCCCTAAAGCTGGGTTGTGATTGCAAGGGTGTCATCCACTACATGGATGGTATCATGTCCACTTCCAAGGGTGAGGCCGCCGTTGTCAAGAACGCTATCTGCATTCACGAGGAAGACAACGGCCTCCTCTACAAGCACACCGACTACCGTGATGGCACAGTGATCTCCGCTCGTGACCGCAAGCTCATCGTGTCCCAAATCATCACCGCTGCCAACTACGAATACGGCTTCTACCACATCTTCACCCTGGATGGTACCTACAAGCTGGAGATTAAGCTCACCGGTATGCTGAACACCTACTGCATGCACCCGACCGAAACCGCCGCTCCCTTCGGCACAGAAGTTGCCCCCTCCATCAACGCCCACAACCACCAGCACTTGTTCTCCCTCCGCATCGACCCCGAAATTGACGGCCAAAACAACTCCGTCGTCCAGAACGACGCCGTCTCCGCCGAAGCCGCCGTCGGCTCCCCAGAGAACCCCTACGGTAACGGATTCTACAGCAAGAAGACTCCCCTCCGCACATCCCTCGAGGGTGCCGCAGACTACTGCTACGAGACCAACCGATCATGGGACATCATTAACCCGAACCGCATTCATGCCATTGCGAAAAAGCCCGTTGCTTACAAGATCCTCAACAACAACTGCCCCCCTATGCTCGCCAAGCCCGGCAGCACCGTCTGGAAGCGTGCCGCCTTCGCCCGCAAGCCCCTCTGGGTTACTCCTTACAAGGACTACGAGCTCTTCCCCGCTGGTGACTACGTCTGCCAGTCTGACGGCTCCGAGGGACACCCCTTCAACTCGACCATCGCCGACTGGGCGAAGCGCGACGAGAACATCGAGAACACCGATATCGTCTGCTACCTGCAGTTCGGTCTGACGCATTTCCCGCGAACTGAGGATTTCCCCATCATGCCTGCTGAGCCGGTTAGCATTATGCTGCGTGCGTCAAACTTCTTCGAGAAGAACCCTGCCCTCTGGGTGCCTCCTTCTGCTATTTGTGTTGATACCCAGTCGAAGAATGCGTTCCCTTCTTCATGCTGTGCCCCCAGTAAACCCCGCATCTGAGAGGTGACACAGTGATGGCATTTACGATACGGTGTTTTGAAAAATAGGGTCTTTTGGTGTGCTTTGTTGTATATAGTAAATTGTATATAGTCTTCCCTCTTTGTTTATATCAAATTAATTTTGATCACACTTATGTTCTGAGTTCTCAAATGATTGTGTAATTCGGCTGTAATTGTCTTTCTAGAGTTCCTTGTAATCAAAACAAGACCAACGCAAAGCATGGCGTCTAACCCTCTTCGTAAATGTACTCATAAAATCTATCAAGAAACCTCCACAGCCATCTCCACATCAAGCTCAAATAATATTCTTCAGCTCCTGCCCAGCAAGCTGCCGTCTCAGGTTAAACGCAATAAGCGCCTCAGCCCCACGCGGACGTCCACCGGCAGCATGAGGCGAAAGAATAAGATTAGGCGCGGCATAAAGCTTAGACTCCTTCGGGAGCGGCTCAACGGAGAAAACATCCAGCGCCGCGCCGCCAATGCTGCCCTTTTCAAGCGCCGCAAGCAGCGCATCCTCATCAACGGAAGTTCCCCGGCCAACATTAACAACCCAAGCATGACTCGGCAGCAAAGCCAAGCGCTCAGCATTAAGCGCACCATTGGTACTCGCCGATCCAGGCAGAATCATAACAAGCGCATCAGTCTTGGGGAGAATCTCCTGCAAGCGATCCTCCGCAACAACCTCGAACCCATTCCGCACACCAGTACTCCGCGCAACACCGGTGACATTAGCCCCGAGCGCGGTCAGCACGGGCGAGAGAGACTTGGCGATATTTCCGAATCCCCAGATGGTAATATTAGCACCCTTGAGGGTGCGGAACGTGCCGGGGGCGCGATCGGGCTGGGGGCCGCCCAGGTGGGCGGGCCACTCGCCGCGGTTCTGGTAGTCGCGCATTTCATAGAAGCGGCGGACAGCATTAAGTAGCAGGCCGAGGGTGTGTTCGGCGACTGTCTCGTCATGCAGGCCGGAGCCGGTTGTGATAGCGATTCGGGAGGCGTCGAAGCCCGCACCGAGGACGTCGTTTGGTCCGGCTGCTAGCGACTGGATCCAGCGGAGGTTCTTCATGCGGGAGGCTGCGTCGCGGAGGTTCGTGGCTTTGTTGGCCCATGTTACTAGGAACTCGGCGTCGATTAGGGATTCGGGAATTGGGACTGTGACGTCGTAGGGATGCAATTCGACGGAGAAGCCTTCTAGGGACTTCGCGTCAATGTAGAGGGAGGTTGGGTAGAGGAGTTTCATTTTGGAGGTTTGTTGGAGGTGACTTGTTATAGATTTAAGGCGTTGGATTGGTTTGAGACGCTGGATGGGTGACATTAAGAAGGGGATGGTCAAGGATCTTATGGGAGAGGAGAGGAGTGACAAATCGGTTACAACGCGGGGTTCCTCGGCGGAGCTCCGCCGAGACCGGGGTAACTCCGGGCGAAGAGCACAGATGCCGGGTGAACAATGAAAATTAGTAATGAGATTCTGTCTAGCTCTAATAGGAGCATTCCAAGGTTATATGATAGATTGACTCAGATCTCACATAGTAACTAGGTAGCTAGAAACAATAAACACAATGGGTATCAGTCAACTCGGCCATAGCCTACATGCAAACAAGCTATGCAACGAAGGATATACACAGAATGAGAATATATATGAGGGAATTATCATTCCCAAACCAATTTCCGCCTACTACGAAGCACTATCTTTCTCAAGAGGAATAGCTGTATCACCTTCGGCACCGGTACCTGTCAGAAAGAACTCAAGCTCACTAGGCCCGCCCTGCGAGTTCTCATTCTCAGCCAGCTGTTCTAGCAAGCGCAGAAAAGGGTCTTTTTCAGATGTGTTTTCGCTGCCGGCTGTGGTGTGAGTGCCACTAGTGTGGGACTGGCCGCCTGGGGTCAGGGCGGTGGGACCTGCTTGCGTCATTCCGTTCGGATTTGCGTGAGTGGTGTCGAATGGGAAGGTTGCGTATTGCGGGTTTGGGGGTGTTGGTGCTATGTGCATGGAAGCGTCGGTGAGGTAGGCTGGTGGGGAGAGTCCAAAGGACGAGGGGGAGAATCCCGGGATCGAGAGGTGGGTGTTCTCTGATGTGCCGGGACCGGATAGGTCTGTTCCGGCTGGGAGGGAGAAGACAGATGATGATTGTTGCTGTTGATTGCCTTGGATCGTGTGGAATTGAATACTGGGCGAGAGAGAAGTTGGGTGGGATGGCTTCTGAGATAGAGAATGGGAATGGGAGTTGCGACGGTCGATATCTGAGGCCTGGCTGGATGGTAACGGACTCGAGGGCCCAGGCCGGGTATTTGAGAAGTAGGGTGAAGGATTGTGATATGAGGGTGTGGCGATTGGTCGTTGGTAGTAGTGATCCTGGTGATCAATGAAGCTCGCAGCACTGTCTTCGGAGTTAGGATCATATAATATGTATGCAAAAAACGAACCAGCAGGACCTACCTTGGAGCTAGATCATCCCCTGCATCTATAAGCCGAACATGTGATCCATCTAACGCCAGACCAGGATATCGGTCGAGGAAGTGTTCGAGGTGGAAGACTGGCGAAAACCGCATTGGGCTACTGGCAAGATTGCGTACTAATTCGGAGTGACACGTATAGATAGTCTGGAGCAGCTCACGCTGATGCTGGACGCCAGTCCAAATATTACGCAGCCAAGCAAGCTGGTGCATCTCCCGAGTCAGGAATTCAGCGCTAGAAGAGAAAACCTCTCCTTCGCGGCCCTTGTAGTGCACACCGTGAACATGCACGGTCCCTGCTGTGAACACACAGTATGCGACGAAAGCAGGCCACTCGATTAGCGGGGAGTTGCGACCCAGTTCAACGAGCTCTGCGATGGCATTGGAGTGCGAAAAACACAAGTTCGTGGCCTCAATTTGCCAGGACTGATGCTGCCCTGTACCCCGGAGCTCTACCAGGTCAATGGGTAAGAACGGGCGATAGATCAAACAGTGCACCAAATGGTAGATCAACTTGCTCAGCAAAAGTGTTGTACTCTCAGGGTGGCCGAACAATGAGTCGATAGACGCAAAGACGTCCTGCGTACCAGCGGCCCATATATCTAATTCTTGTCGGATCTTAGATAGATTAGAAAGCGCATGCCATGGGAAGTGAGAGTCGCCTTTCACTCCGCCAGCTGCCAGATACTTATTCGTGACACCAAGAATACGCGTGATATCAATCAGCAAAGAGGCAGCACTTGGTGATTTGCGCCGGGAATCAGAAGAATATTGAATGTTCGGACCGACATGGAAGAGCTCTCCCTCCATGTTCAGACCGGCTGCATGTGGTGCCCAAGACGGTAGGCGCAGAACAACCGAATGATCGGTGATTAGACATGGACGTCGCGATCCACAGCTAATGAATCTGTCCATCAAGTAAACAGACCAGAATAGCCGACGCCTCATTTCTCGCTCGGCAGGCGAAATATTGGGCTTGGAGGGAGCCTCCCGATACAAATCCAGCGCGACGATCATGGCAACACAATTTGCTAGCATCATTAGTCAAATTCATTCCACCATGGAGGATCGAGGCCAAGCATACAAAATGTCATATAAGCTTTCTTTCCAAGACCATAGGCGTGGAAAGCTTGCGAAAGTAACAATAGAGTCTGTAGTCCTTCTACTGTAGGATCGTCGACTTCAATCATACGTCTTGCTTGTAGCGCCGCATCGAGCCCGGAACGTAGTGACTGTTCCACTTGACCAGGCGAGGTTGTATATCTAAGATTCGTCAGTCAAACATGTAAGCTATGTGACAGCGCTTGGAAGCTTGGTGGTTTTACCTTACTGTCATTGCTGAGATGGCCATGGCCAAACACGGAGGTAATTGGTTCAGTTGATGGAGCTGCCGCGTTGTTGCCTCGTCTAATATATAAAATGGCTTGCCGTGCAGTCGCTCGAAGTAAAGATCCAGGGTCGCATCCGATAGTGGACCATTGTTTGTCGGAGAGGGCTGTTGCAGAAGACCTGCTGGGTGGCCGGTTGGCCTAATGAAGGGATCCACATGTTGGGGGAGAGAAGTTGGCAGAGCCGATCGATCGCTCGAAGAGTAAATATTAAAAGAAGCGTCGACGGTGTTGCGACGGGCAGGAAAGCTCGGCTGATCATCTGCGGTATCGGGAGAAGTGGGCGAGATGGGGTTCTTTTCGTCGTGGAGGCGTTTCTCCAACCCATCGACCCGCTTGAGAAGAGCTTCTAGCACATCTGTTTTGGGGCCCCGTTTTTTGGGAACGGCATCTTGAACATAACAAGGTTAACAGAGGAGTCGTTTGATATAGAGGGGACATGATTGACTCACCATAAAGACATGGGCACTGGAAGACCTTACATGCCTCGCAGCTCGGTCGCATACGATTACATTTGATCTATAACAAGTTAGACAGAGCCAATCGCACTAGCACTGAGTAGACGTACCTTGCGCTTGCGACAGGATTTGCAATTCATGGTTTCGCGCGGCTCAACCGTCGCACGGCGGGGCGTGAGACGGTCGATGCTGACCTGAGGACGAGACATGGCACTTCTACATGGAAGAGAGATAAGAAAAGAAGAAAGAAGACGGCCGCGGCCAAGATGGACAAGAGGTCAGGCGCATGGCTGTGGCGTTTAGGAAAAAAGGGAAATCCTATACCATGATCAGGTTGCGGAGAGGAAGAAATGCGGAGAAGTGATGTGCCGCCGGAATTCCCCAGTTCGGGCTGACATGGGGGGGGAGAGGAGATTTTTGTATTTATTCCATAGTTTAGGCTAGAAGATGATATATATGTACAATGAAGATATGTAGCTGTTATGTTCGTTCTTATTCTCGACTCACTCTACTTCTAACATCCCATTCAACCCAGAACTGGTTTCAGTCCCCTTTAATCTGTATAGACGGGGGATGGTTCCCCTTTATGGAATGCCACCCGCTTTAGGGCTTCGCCGCCAGCATCCGAGATGATCCAGATACCCCATAATTGCACGTAATTGCAGTAGCTTGATTGTATCTAGCCAGTCAATAGCTATCGTCTGTCCACCATCCCACCACGGGGGTTCTCAGTTGCCATCTAGACCCCTAAGACCCTTCATTTTACCCGTGTTTCCTGCAGAACTATTCGAGGTATGTGCAAAAGGTACGGTCTATGAAGGTGGCTGTTACAGGACTACTATTGGCCCCCGCTTATTACACCTTCTGATTAAGACGCGTCCGATCCCTGATCATCCACTGCAGCTACTGTATTCGAGACGGAATCTCCATCCTGGTCTTTTTTTAACTTTCCGAGGAGTTTGCGCTTCTACACAGACCATTTTATGTTGAGTAATCATGCCAAGCCCGGGCCGCCAACACTACGGAGTAGGGGCTGCACTCCGTACGTGGTCGCGAGCTTGGCACTATTAGTCTACGTACTGCGGATACTTCGTGCTCGAAGGGCCTAGGATCTATACACACAAAAAGCTTAATGCCATCATTGCCCAGGCAAGACCTTCCCTCTCCTCACAAAGTCCGCCATATCCTTTGCTCTCCCACCCATGCTCTCTAACCCATGAACAACACCCCCACGATCATTAAGCGGCCGTTCCTGGCTAACCTTAAACCGACCCTCAATCCGGGTGATTTCAATCCTCATGCCGACAATATTCTTCAAAAGCGCAGCAATGTAGTCCAGTGGCGCATCGGCGATTTTCCAAGGTGCTGACGTCGACCTCGGCAATGGCATGATGTCGCCATGCCCGCCAGCCCCGGTGGCCGTCTTCGACCCCTGATTCAGCTGCATATCAGGGATCAGGTTTTGGCGCTGTCCCTGGTTTTGGTTTTGGTTCTGGTCCTGGGGTGGGTCCCCCTCCTCATCCCCATTCCCAGTTTCGGTTTCACCACCTCCGTGTTTGACATCAGGTCCCGAACCCGAACCCGAACCAAACCCAGACTCATCCTGAAACCCCATTACCCCTTCCTCTCCAAGCCGGGCTAAATCACCCAGCTGTTGTCGTAGGAACAGCTCTGTTTGTTCGTCTTCTGCATCGTGATAAATAGTCGCCCGCCCGTAGACTTGCACCGCGGCGTAATTCCACGTCGGAGCGACCCTGCCCGTGGCGGGTTTGGACTCTGTGTAGAAGTTCGGCGTGATGTAGTGGTCTACTGGGCTGGTAAAGACGACTAAGACCTCATCAGGGAGAGTGTAGCTAGTTGATGTCGGTGGTTCTTCTGCATAATTGGTTATAGGAAATGCGCCGGGGATACTGGTTGTTTTGGTGCTATATTCCAAGGCAGATTTTACCATCGCTTTGCTTTGCGGGTTTTGGCGCGCGATGTGGCCGCGGAGAACTCCCAGGGAGGGATATGGCGGTGCGGAAGTGCTGCCATCGGGTACTCTTGCTTCCTTTGCTAACTCAGATTCGAGGGTTGTTTCCTTCGGTAACTCGGGTTCGAGGGCTGCTTCACTGTCCAACACCCAGGGGATGTGGCTGCATTGGAGTGTGGGATGATTCTCTGAAGGGAGCGAAGTGGTGAGGACGCCAAGTGGGTGTTGTTCGATAAAGGCGTGGAGGGTTGGGAGGTCTCGGACTGCATGATCAGGACGCAGATGCATTTTCTGTTTGTTTCGATGAATCTAGAAGGAAATATGCATAGAGGTAGAGAGAACCAAAGCTTGGGGTAACCTTGGAAGGAGGAAATGAGGGGTTGAGGGGTCGACCCCGGATTTTCTGATAAGTTCTTATCTTTCAGCATCTATATATATGTCTGGTCGTTAGCAGTCATGGCATCAACAAACAATGAAACAGAACTACAAATCACCTACGTAGGTATGCGGTATAATATATATGACTAGAACAGAGGTCTCCCAGACGCCATGCGCACGAAGTCAAACGGCACATTTTGCCCAACAAGCAACCTAAGCGTCTCAACGGTAGTCCAAGCACTAACATCTTCAACTCCATACGCCGTCCATCCAGCACTAGTAGCAACAGCCAAAGGATCCCCCTTTCTTGTCCCACTCGTAAGATCAAGATAAACCTTCCCACGAGTAGAAGGCGGCGACGAACGACCATTAACACCATAATGTCTCAGCAAAGGCTGCACGAGCAGCGATTTCTCCGGCGGCAGCGCAGAGACAATAACAAAGGGCTGCTCGACCCGTTTCACGGACTGGATGGACGTGAACGGCTCCAGACCCGCCGCGAGCGGGCCACTCGCTTTAAACCCGACTGTGTAGATTGCGCCAACGGCCAGACTGCGTAGCGCGAAAATCGCCGCTGAAGCGTCTGCTTGTGAGCTGGCGAGGATTATCGCCGCCCGGCCGCTGTAAGCGGACGGCACGTATTCGCGCGTCAGGGTAGCGCGGATGCCTTTCCAGGCGGCGTTTTCGCCAATTAATCGGCACGTTCCTACAGCAGTCTCGTCGGGTGTCATAGCGATTGTGTCGACTAATCCAATTGCGCGGGCTGCGTCGCTGACTGCAGGGATGAAACTAGTTGTGGTTGGGACGGGGGGGTTGACGTAGGCGCCGCCGAAGTGCGGTTGTAGGAGGACGGATTCCATGGAGCCCTTTGGGCCTAGGTCGACTGAGGTGAAGTTGTGCGGGAGGCCGAGCTCGTTTATACATTTCTCCATGAACATTGAATGTGGCGTTGAGCGGAATGAGCCGATGGCGTAGAGCTCGCGTTTGGGGAGTTGGCCCATGATGTGTAAGGCCTCGTTGATCTCCGCTGCCGTTAGTTGGCCCGGGGCGGCGATCATTGGGAGGAGGGGGTGGGTGATTGGAGAGAAGACGGTGTTGAGAGCTCGAGATAGCTGACCCATTTGGCCCATGTTGACTGCTGACAGAGGTGGCCCTGAGCCTCGGCTTTTGATGGTGGAGCGGAAGTATTCTAGTTCATAGTTCTCCTCGATTGTGTGGACCATGGCGATCATCTTCACGATGTCGGCGTATTTGGCGCTTTCCGTAAATATGCGCTGTGCCTCTTCGGATGTCCATTTCCAGGTCCCGGACATGTCATGGAACGCAGATAAAATCATACTATGGCCCTTTGCTTCGAACAGCTGGCGCCGTATATCCTCCGGTAGCCACACTTCCACATCGATATACTCAACTCCCCATTGTATCGCGCGCCGCAGGTATCTGTAACAGAGCGCAGGGTCATCTACCGGGAACTTTCCATTCTCCCTCGTACAACGAACAGTAAAGATAATCGGTAACTCGGTATGCTGCCGCAAAAGCATCAACTGCTGACCAACATACTTCAAACTTGGAACTAGCGGAGCGGTCGAGCCCTCCGGCACAGGTTCAACCAGCAAATCCACACGGATCTCAACAGCATCCGACCCCACAGACAGGATATCCAAATTCGGCAAAGCAGCATGCACATCCGGAAAAGTAGTCGAGATAAAATTCGTCCTAGTCTTGGTCCGCAAATCATCATGCGGCCTCGTCTGGCCAAGGATCAAAGACAAAAATCGCGCCAGGTCCCGGCGCAGGAACGGACTCCGCGAATATAAGAACTCATAGTCACAGCTCTCGGTGAGCGCGTCTTCCGGCGCAGACCCGTCTTCCACGCAGTACGTGTTTACCAGGACCAGAGATGATCGCTCGCATCCTTGTAAGCTTCGCGCTAGATCGTGCGCTAAGATTCCCACTACCAATGCATTGCTGGCTCGCGCAAGCATCCCAAGCGACTCATCTGTTGTCCATGGCTTGCCCAGAATTTCCGCAACCAGTTGTACAATATGCTCTTGATTCTGGCCGTAGATGATCACGACAGTCCTCACGGCAGTAGCGGCGGCCGGCGCAGCAATGCTCGCGACTGTCTGGTCTTCGGGCTCGGTGGCCATAGTAGCGGGAGGGACGATTGTCGCAGCATTAAAAGGGACGGCGATATTGGGGTTTGCGCTAGGAGGAGCCTGGGCTTTTAGGGCGGCAGAGATAGGGGGATCGTCGAGCAGCGGCGTGGCCATGTGCTGCGGAAAGGCTGTCGGAATCATGGCACGGCAGTCTCAATGGGTTTCATACTTGGTGCTGGCGAGGATATTTGTGCAGGTCGAAGCATGGGTTAAGACGGGTAGAAATAAGAGTCGGGGAGGGTTGAATGAGCGCAAGGACCAAGCAATTCGCTTCTCGACGGCCAGGACCCGGGTAATGTAATAGGCAGGTAGTATATTAAAGCATGGGATATTTTTCCAACGCAATTAGGAAAAAGGGAGCGGGCCGATCGAGGCTAGCTCGAATATATGGGGTAACTTGGGGACAAGTCGACTAAAGGGACGCTAAGTCAATCCAATAACGCAGCCGCGACGATCAGAAAGGACGGCATTTGAGGCGCCATCGATGGAAGAACTCGTCGCGGAGGTTCCACCCAATGCGCGACAAGAGAATCCTACGTAGGTCGACGGCTGAATGCGAATGCGAATGCGAATGCGGGGGAAAGTGGGAGCGGAGTTTGGGTTTCTCCACCAATCATCTTGCGCGACGCCTAATTATACTACATCTGGATGTATTAATTGGGATTCTGTGCAGTGGAAAGGAGATGTTCCAGCAGTTGTATGCCGAAGAAATCCTGCTAATTACCGCATCTACAACTTGTATGGTCCCATCAGCGTTTATGAAACATCTTAAGGCACCGGCACAGCCTCACGATGCCCTGACAGGGCTGTACTACACCGCCATGATCCGATACGAGGGAAAACCACCGATCCAAGGCCTCAGACTCGGGAGAGCGAGTGCTCAGCCTTTACATAGCCTATTATATCCGAGGCAGACAGATAAACAATGAATCAGACATCGGGATTGGTGGAAGAGTGCATGGATACTTGTACAAAGCGCAAACCCAAAGATGAGATAGTTTTATATTCGCAACATGCACGGTACAACAACCATCTATGTATTGTTCCTTCTTCTTTCTGTCCTTGATGCAAGGAAAGCAACCAAAATTAAGTCACAGTGTCAAATCAGATCTGAAAGGAAAATATACCCGAAGGATAGTCGTGAACCACGTAGCATAGGTATGATTGACACCGAAATGACGAGAAATATGGAAAAAACAGAAATCGAGACTAGATCCACCCAGCTTGTACTTAAGACAACCAATTAAGACAGAAGGAGAGAAAATACCAGCCAAATCAAGAGGGGGTATTGGGTAGTAACAGGAAGGAAAAGATAGAAACGCAGGCCGAGAGATAAGAGGGGGAAGGGCAAGAGAAGCAGAGTGAGGTATTGGTTCAGAGAATAAACGTGTATGTATCAATCAATATCAGGCACACAAATAATCACCACATCGCTTTGCAATCCGGGATGGCGCTTTTAGGGGATTTGGTCATGGCTCCGTGCATCAAGCCGGAGTCAACACTATGTACGAAGACAGCAACGCAACTGAGGATCGGCACGTGGTTTGTTTGACATCTTTCCAGACGTCGGTTCTACCACGATAAGGCATGGTAGGTCAGATAAGGGAAGCAAGTTCAAGCGGGAGAGAGGCTAAAGGCGTGCAACCACATGCAGTTCCATTTGCGGGGTAATATCGGTAAGCAAGGAGTAGAGCCGAGCCAGCGGCCTGTCATTCTCAGCTTGGATGGCACACTGCCCAAACGAAGACACGCAGCAGGAACTGCCATCCTATTTGCTTGTCGTGAGATAAAGCATGGACTGCGCAGCGCCACCATCCGGAAATCGAAGTCCGAGCCGGAATCGGGAGGAGTTTCAGGTTTCAGGGTTGCGCAAGGAAACAGAGGGAAGTGTTTCAAAAAGGCGGACATTGCACTTTGCCCGCGCACAAAGGACCCACCCGCACAAGGGCAGGGCAGATATCGACGAGATGATGGACGGGTCACTCGCGTGTGGAAATCACACCAATTAACTGGGCGGAGAGACGGCGAGCCCGTTCATCAGTTTAGGCAACGGCTTTCTACGAGCAGTATTTGCCGTCTTGGAAACCCGTGGCGCACCGTGGATCATGCGGGGTTCTGTCATCAGGCTAGGATCTAGATTTGCCGGTGCTGCAGGGAGATTGTCAGTGGGAGAATCAGATTGGGTGTTGGAGCGTTGCGTACCTCTTGTGCGAACTCCTCTACCGTAGTCGGATGAAATATTCTGCTGGCTGCGGCTGCTTGGGGGGAAGAAGGTAGCGTTGGCTGTACGCCATATATGGTTCGAGGTGTCAGAGAGGAAGTCTGTTGTGGAACGGCCGGAGAAGATGGATGTGCGGCCGCGGTTACGCTTCGAAAGAACAATTTCGTCGAACAGGGTCATGCGCGGATCCTTGGTTTTCGGGTTTGTTCGCTCACGGTCACTAATGAACTCGTTGAATCCTAGTACTGGGTCAATATTACCTCCATGGTACGATAGCAGAATTCGTGGACTTACCTTGTGTCTGCTGTAGAATTGCGATATACTCGGCGTGCTCACTTGGAAGGCTCTTCATGAAAGCGTCCATGTTAAAATTGTAAAACATACCGGACTTCTTCTTATCGCCACTGGCAGGCACCAGGAACTTCTTATACGTGTAGAACAAGCTGGCAAAGCATCTGACAAACGCCGCGCGAATCTGATCCGGATGGAAGGCAGCATCACACGGCAGACACACCATGGACGCGCAGCGGTTGTGGACTGTCAGTCTGCATGCAGAGCACTTGTACATATTTTCCTCGGCCAGTTCATCACAGATAGCACATGTCAACTTGTCATCCCAGGGTTGGACTTGGAAATAGTGACCTTCAGCCCAGCAAGTGCCCTCGTTATTGCCAACGGGTTGGTATGTGGATTGAGGGACAATCGTGGACGCAGCGATGGTAGACTGCGCATACACAGATGGCGCATATGTGGATCCGGCTCCGTAGTCAGTATTGAGAGTGCTCAATGAGAGATTCGAAGCATGACCGAGGAACGGAGCACTTGGACGTCGACCCATTCCAAACGACGAGCTTCGGCGTGAGGCGGCATCGAAATGGCCAGAACGCTTCTCGCGCAATGAAGCTTGCAACGCCATACCGGAATCATTGCGCGACGAGGAAGTTGGAGGAGGGAAGAAGCCAGAGGTGGGTGAATTCTCTCTCGGGGACGGCGGAGAGGCACTTACTCTCAGAGTGGAGCTGGTCCCTGGGCGCTCAGTACCGCGAGATGAGTACCCACGAGAGGGGCCACCCTCGGCTCGGGCGTGGAGGAAGACGTTAAAGATGGGAGGTGTATAAGAGCCTGGCGTCACGGCCGATGCACCGAATGCACTGGAGTTCAGACCGACATATTTCGCGAGGTTAGTTGCGGGCGCTTTGGATGTGAAAGTGGCCTTGCTCTCTGACATGAACGAGTCCCATGGGTATGTCTCGATTGCATATGCAGGAGGCCCGGTAGGGACGTGGCATCGACCGTGCTGAGGGGCAGCTAGTTGCAACAAAGAGAGGAGCTTCCTGCGCTGATGACGAGGAAGAGAAGTCGGTTGGATGGTGCTTTCGATCATATTGTTGTCCAAATCAACCAGGACAAAGTCGTCCGTCGGCAGCTCCACCTTCTCATACCGACGCTCGATACCCACGATGTATGGGCAAGGGGCCTCGAGAGCCTGGATTAAGCGTGCGGGAAGGACGGGAATGAGAACGCCTGTCCATTCCAGAGGGAACAAAAGATCGACCAACGCTCTGGTCGCGAGATAGAGCATGGAGGTGTGGGAAGACAAGAATATGATACGGGATTCAGTAAGAGCGTACTGTGAGTTGTTAGCAGTGTCTTGTCAACTGAACTGGCAAATCAAGCCTACCTCAAAGAGAATGATAATATTTGGAACCGACAAAGTTCGGAACAAGGCATAGAGATCGGTCTAGAAATCAGTTAGCGAAATTCCCACAGAGAACTCCATCAAGATTGTGGTGCACATACATTCCGGGAACCTGGGATCTCATTGGGTGCCTCTTTGCGTGCAAACAACCGCAGCTCACGAATCGCAATCTCGACCTGAGTCTTCGAAGATATTGGACAGAACGCTTCTGTGCAGAGATTCATCACATATCGCTCTAATGGCTGCCATACACCCATGCGCGGCGAGGGTGGAGGCACGTGCTGTACACTGCTTTCCGTCATTGGCACCACGACGGCCTTGAGCCATTCCTTCCAGAAGCTCGTCATCGTGCTCTCTCGGCCCAAGATACCGTACGCACGGGGAATCCAGAACCCAGTATCACCATCGGTCAGACCCTCGATCTTAGAAGCTGCGCCGTGCCGGACCGGACGAAGAAGATCGGTCATTAGCCCAATTTTCTCCTCCACAGCGCTGATATCATCTTCGAGCTGTTCGCGGGATTCTGACCCTGACTGGACAGTCGGCAGCTGAGCTAGGAGCCGGGATAATTTGGCCCGCTCTGATGCCAACCGTTCACCTAAGCTCGCAGCCAGCTCACGCTCTTCGTCTGTCATGTTGTCCCTTCGCCATTCTTCGCAGCGCTTCTCGAGCTCCTCTGCAGCATTTGGGTTGAGGGGTATCCAGACAAGCACACAGATGGCGTGCAGCCTGGAGCCATTGTCTGTTGTCATGGCGAATCCGTGCCAGGTAGAGCGCGGTCGCTGATCGGAGGAGACGATATTGACATCATTCGGAAAGGCGAACATAGGAACGTAGTCGGGGAAATTGCCGCGCAGCTTCATCTCGTCCGGCATGCCGCGTGTAGGGTATCGGTCGAGGAGAACGGGCTCGAATCGTCGTTTCAACGGGTGCATTGTGGGGGATATCTCGAGGGGTTGCGGGACAGGAATTACCGAGTTGTAGTTGCTAAGTCGCCGAGAAGTTCGCACCGAAGCTGAAGACGATCCATTGTTAGCTAGTGTATCCACAGAAAGTCCCGGCCACGACCCCGTTTTAGAGTGAACAGGAAATAGGGTTGAAGGAGGGCTCTCACCCTGACGAGCAATCGACGGCTGCCGCTTCATACTATTCATATCACGAAAGGATCGTCGCACGCTCCCAATACCCGACCTCAGCAAGTTACCGCCAGCCGAGGGCGAATCCTCGGAGACGATCTTCTGCGTGCGAACCCTGGATCGCGGGCGGGTATTCGGGGTAATAGCGCCAGCGCTCAAGCTCAAGTCGGTTAGAAAAGATTCCCGCTCGTTGGCGAACTTGTACAGCGCGGAGTCGAAATCGAAGTCCTCAGAGAACAGATTTGGGGCACGCAGGGGCGACGAGCCACCCTTGACGGTCATGCTGCTTCGGTTACTGTTACTGCCAGCCCCATTTGCTCCCTCTGAGTTCTTCGAAAGTGTTGATAGTCGTTGAGAAGAGCCCCTGTGACTGACACCGGTGAAGAGCGTCGAGTTTGGTCGGGTAAACCCATCCGGGTTGTGTTCCTCCTCCGCATCGGCGTCCTCCTGAATGGTGTCTGCGAGCGCAGGGCCTGGTGATGCGGTGCCATTGGCACGGTAATCTTCTCCCAATCTCTGAAAAGTGTCCAGGATCTCTGCACCATCGACACCGGCTATCCAGAAGTAGTCGGCGAGGGGGGCGCCTTCCGGGGTGCTTGGAGGCGGTGGCATTGTGGAGAGAGTCGCGACGGACTGTAGCGGGTTAATACCTTAATTGTCACCACATGGATCGTAGTATTTCCAGGGAAAGGAATGCGCAGGGGAATTGAGCGCATGTAGTGTTCGGGAGGGGGAAGCTGGTAAAAATGGGGGAGAACGGGAGGGAGGGGCAGTTCAGAGCGAAGATCAATTTCGGGGTGGTTTGAAGGTCCAACGTTGTATTAAAAAGGAGTTCGATTCTGATTAGCTTTTTTTTTATTTGTGGCCTCCAGGTATTATTTCTACCTAAATACATATATTTTCTACCTTTTGGAATATTCCTGTGTTGTTGTTGTTTTTTTTTAAAAAAAAAAACTTTCTTTTCTTCTTCCCCCTAGGATCACGGGTGGTTGCGTAGGCGTGTAGTAATGTTACTAGAACCCGACTTTCGAAATGCACATCTCTACTCCACTGTATAAAAATGGTAAGAGTCACCCGTGTCAAGTCCAGATATTTAACAAATCAAGCCCATCAAGGGCCCGGGCCATTCACAGCCCTAGCCTCCATGCACAAGAGTCTTGACACCGTAACGACCTGCAGGCATGTGCAGGGTGGCTAGACTCTAAAGGGGATCCAGACTTCCGGGGTATACCCAGAATACCGGTTCATTCTTATGTCTATATCAACAGCGATGTATGCCCTCGGTACTCCTCCACTTCTTTCCCGAATGATACCTACCGTTGTGTATAGATACCAGGCAACTTCCAATTACAAGATATAAAGAACCACGAACCTTGGAAATATTGCATCCGCCCCAGGGGTTAGAGGCCCGTGATCCATGGTTGAGCTTTAGCGGATAACGCAAGCGGGTCTTGGCTGATCCTTTTTTTAACCAGGTTCGTCAACTAACTAGTACGCTATCTATGGGGGGTAACTGGGGTTTATTCTCTATTGAAACATGGCGTCAACATGTCTTTCTTTTTAGGGGTTTTAGGGGTTTTTTGCTTGGTATAGCGCCACAATGTCATTCTTTTGTATATCTAACTTTTATAAACTGCTAACTAGCACTTTCAGGGGGTGAAAACCATCGGGAACTGCCGCGGTCTTGGGAGATTGTAGGTTTTCACTTTACCGTTTATTCCCTCGTGCTTTTAGATTGCGGAGTCCACCCAACGGCTTCTTTATTTTTATTTTTTTGCCACACCTACAACTAGTATCATGTACGGAGTACGTTTCCCACCGTTTCTCTTATTCCGTACTTTCTATGCATGACACGATGTGTACTTTGGGACATAGGATTTCGAGTCAGGAGTCATCAAGTGGAGTGGCTTGTCCCGGGGAGATGATCAATACTACAGTTGGACACTGTGGAGCATCGAGGGGTGAAAGAAAGTATCGCTTAAGTGCGGAAGATGTTGTATGTATATCAGTTTCCACAGTATCCAATTGATAAAAATATGGATAGTATGTGGGTTAATCGCAGTTCGTTCCGGTGTCAGTATTCCCCTGGGTCTGCCAAGCATCTCTATTACTATGTATATCTCTCATAATTAGATATCCAAGTACCATCTGTGGACAAGTACAATATAAGCAAACACTAAGTCCATAGTCAAGTCCAATAGACCTAATCCATACGGAGTATAGTGTACCGAAATACATATCTATTTATGTTGTAAGTCCCTGAACACGGCCCATACCCGCGTTACGTGACACATGGGCTCCCCCAGCCGATAGCCCTTTTCAACTGGTTGCATCCCAGTGTTTCGGGCAAGGTTATTCACTCCGACTCCTGTCAGCGTACATCAAGCCTTGTATGCACTTAATGCAGCCAGCAATACGACTCAATGTTGGAAGAGGCGGTGGAGCAGATCAAGGTAGTATTGACAACCTAAAAAAATGACGAAAATCATTTATAGGTAAAAGCCCGTGAGTAAAACCAAAATAGAACCCGTGGAAGTCTGTGCGAGACATACGGAGTAGATTGCAGATAATGATCTTTGAGATCGGGCAACAACATAGGCCTATGTAAACAACTGAACCCCATTGATCAGCCAGAGTCTAGATGCTTCCATTCCCCTACTCCATATCGATAAATCTGGACTCTAAAAGACCTTACATGTGTATGTATACATACCCGAAGTACTGTTTCTATATGTGGCATCCCGTAGAATACGTGGCCTTGGGCCGAGGACGAATGCCCGTTTTTTTTTTTGTGAAGCCCTACAAGGAGTAGCAAATGGGCGGCCAAATTAGACGAGTGTCTAGCACCGGAGCTCCCTTGCCGAAAGGCGGCTGCTGTGTGACAAAGATTAAGCGTCGGCTGCATGGCAAGGCTGGTTTCCGCTCCGTGCTAGTGGCGCCAGAGAGCTCGGCAACGCATCGGCTCTATCCCAGAGCCTCAGGCATTGCTCGGTGAGGCCTACATAGATTGTATGGTATATTAAACGGCCGACATATTACACTGTACACCCAATTCAGGACATTTCAACTGCTTCCAATGCAAAGGTAATATTATATAAGTGGGCCATTGGAAATATGAACAAACCGCCCTTGCTGCGCCCTCATGCAATCCAGCGGCTGGATGCACTACATAATGCAATCGGCGTCCATATCATGATGCAGGGCGGAGTGGCGGAAATAATCCGATGGGTTGGTTGCACACCGCGTTTCAAGTGCGTTTCCGGCTCATCAGGTTTCCCGTCGTCAGGAACCCCTTGTCCCCCATAGCGCCGCGCCATTCAATCGACAACTGACCCAGCGTGGCACGACCGTCCCGTCGCATGTCCTTCTGGAGGATTTCAAGTCCCTCGGTCTGGCCCTCTTCCTGTTCCACCAAAAATGCTACCTGTAGAACATCCCGTGGATTGAGTGTAGGCAGAGACGAGGGTGACATGTCTGGGCTCATTGTGTTCCAATTCAACGATTTTGATTGGAAAGGTGGCTTGGGATTTAGTTTCGTTTGCTGTCCATCCCCCAACGTTAGCCAAATTGTTGAGCATTGCATTCCGGCCCAGCCGGATTTTCAGGTACAGCCGCGTTTCGGCGTGGAAAACCCAGTCATTCGCAGAGGATTAATGGGAAATTCATACCTTGACTATCACCGCGCCCTCGCCCACGTTTTCCAATTGTGCCTCCAGGGCAAACCGGAGCAACCTCGTTTTCCCGTACGGACCGAGTGATTTATTATTTATCTCGAGCGGCGGAAGTTCGGACGCCTTGGTCCGAACGCTCAAACAGGGCTGTGCCACAAACTGGTATAACTTTCGGAAGGTCCTGACCCGGCCACTAGCTGCTTGCGAGTCGGAGCCCATCTTCGTCTCTGTGTAGCTGACACTGACAGCCAGTATGTGATTTCCTTCTTCCTTCAAGTCAAACCGTACAATCTTTTGTAATGACTCGCCTATCTTCAGACCGTCTGTTGATGCGGAGTCGTTGGGCGGCTCCAGCTCCAGTGCCGCCACTGACGAAGGTGTTTGCATTTCCGCTACTATGCGCACGGATGTGAGGAGTCTCTCGTTGTCGTCATCGTGAATCTCATTATTCGCGCTAAGTGTGCATCCGAACGTCTCTCCGACGTAGACGGATCCGAAGGAGGGAGGTAGAGTAAGCTATTGCCGTTAGTAAACGGTTTCCTTGGGGCGCTTGGTCACCGTCTCACAAGAGGCGCTAAAATAAATTGATCATCGGAGTCACCGGACGGATAGCTTAGTGAGGCTTTCGTGGAGATTATAGAGTTAGACGTCGGGAGGGGATGCTGATAGGAAAGCGACGGCCGCGCAAGGCTGCGTATTAAGAGTTAGAGGCTGGCATCGACACAACGAATATGGATGATTTAACGTACCGTAACACTGATCAATTCATAATTAGCTTGCTGGTCCAACTATCGGTCGAGTTGTATTTACATACCTTTGAGGGAGACC
The DNA here is from genome assembly GCF_015533775.1 of Penicillium roqueforti. Classification (NCBI taxonomy): domain Eukaryota; kingdom Fungi; phylum Ascomycota; class Eurotiomycetes; order Eurotiales; family Aspergillaceae; genus Penicillium; species Penicillium roqueforti. Next base: position 108,801 of record NW_024067566.1, on the reverse strand, counting down.
CCATGTGGCTCCTTTGGGGCATCAGCGCCCGACAGAGCCCGTGGACGTGACATAGAGAATAAGTTCAGATATCAGCTCTAGGGCGAAGAAGTAAAGGGGTAAAGAATTAACTGCAATGGCAGGCGTTGCAGTATAGCCTCATCTTGTTGATGAAGACAGTCCACTTCTTCTCCACGAGCTGATAGCGATAGGGAAGCTTCCCCAAACAAACAGTGCAAACAGCCGCTCTTTCCCAAATAGGTGTGTCCACCCACGACCTCGAGACTTTCTACGTATTACTATTTGGTGCATAGGTTAACTATTTAGGCACCAGGATCTGCCAGTGTCGGAGAAAGCTCGGCTGTCACTGATGAGGAGGCTGGATCCATGGCTATAATGGCCGAGTACAATATACGGAGTATATGGCTAACAATCGGGAGGAAGATGACGTCACGGGATTTACTGAGCAGCTCATGGTCTATTGTCGATACGCATGATGCCAAGGGCAATGCTGCGACTGATGCCCTTATGGCCATACGCGCTGATGCGTCAAAGGACCGCAAATACGACGCCGGGAAGTATATCGGTCTTGGTTGTGACGCCAGTATCGACTCTCGATCAGCAATACCTAATTGGTGATGTCGAAGTGGATATAGATAATTACTATATCATATTAAAGGATTGCGATATCCACGTTGAGGACAATGGCAGACTAGTCACATTAGCTATGTCGGATATCCAATGATCTCTGATGGCGAGCAATTATAATTATACGATCGGAGGAATACTTATCTTGTGAATTTGCAAATGTGCCCCAAGGTTCTGGAAGGAGGTGGACTTTTTAATGCTGGATACATGAATTGAATGCCATGTTTACAATTTTGCATGTGAAGTGTAGACTACATTCACTCGCTACTATACTCGGTTAGGACGTCTTCTACGTGATAAAAAAGCAACAAAATGATCATTCATATGAAGTCCGGGTATCACATCAAGCCCTAATGGCCGAAGAAACAAAGAAGGACCAAGCTTCTCAACTCCCCAAAATCCAAACACCAAAAAAAAATCATTTATATACCCTTTTGAAGTCGTTGGCCTAGTCGAACAGTCGCAACACTAACACCTTCCTCTCCAGTCATCCACGACGGCATACGCTCAGGGTTAACGATGCCTAGCTCAGCAAGTTTGCGAATCCCGGCGATGACGTCGGAGCCGGAGAAAGTGAGTGACACGGCGGGCGTGGACGTAGAGTCGTCAATATCATCATCCTGCTGTTCACTGGAGCCTGGTTTGTCAAGCAGCCGGATATCAAGACGGTCCAGCGGTGCCTGGGCGAGTGATGACCCCAATGTTCCGAATCGGGAATCGATGGCCAGACGACGTTTCTTCGAATCCGGAGAGAGGGGACCTGTATCAACACCGCTGGATCTTCGTTTGGTCGATAAGCCATCGGTATTTTCTTTGCCTTCTGCTAGACTAGAATGACCCGCTCGGATATGCTCTTCAGGTGAGACTGTATTGGAGGGTCGAGGGTCCAAAGGACTTCCTTCAATAGCTGCGTCTGCAAATATGCTAAAGGCGCCATTTGACGCCGTTGATCGTCCCGGTCCGCGAAGGGCTAAGAGTGTGGGCAGATTCTTTGCTGCCAGTGATGTCGCTTGCAGAGAGAATCGTTCCTGCGGACGAGATAGAGCTTTGGGAATGGAATCACGCACCAGGCGCTGGAGAGTTCGAGTATCAGTAGCCACCGAGCTTGTCGAAGGAGCAGACTTTGATCCGGTGGATGCTGCTATAGAAGTGTAGACGTAGGGGCAACTATCCGGGAAAGCGACATAGATGACTCGGGACGAATCAGTAAAGACGTCGGCTGCCTGCCTAGGAGATTGATATGGCGAGTCAAGGACAAAGATACGTAAGAATGTCAGCGGCAATGTTGCCGAGTGGGCGAGGTGATAGTGAGCCTTGACCAATGGGGAGATTTCTCGCTGGAGGCCTTGCACAAATGTTGCCCCTTGCATGCGCGGTACAGAACTGGACCAGTCAGTTGGCGGTAGTTTCTTGGAGACCTTGCGCTTTGTATCAATGCGACTGAGCTCGAGTGCGGTCCATCGAAGGCTGGCGGGGTGATCGTCCATATAGCGGAGGTCTGCCATGGCCAGCTGGCGTAGTGTGATTCCATGCCGCCAATCGCCTTCCAGAATTCGTTCGAGCACTTCGCGCTTTGCGCCCTTTCGGTCCTGAAGATCTTCATATACTTGGCGGACTTGTTCGATTGTCTCCTCCGCGGGGTAGGGGAGGGCTTCGTCATCGTCGGGGCCATCTTTTTCGTCAGTCTGTAGGTATGGTGGAAATGAGGCGATGTTGCGATCGTCAAGCCATATAAATGCCAGATCTAGTAGTGCTTGTCTGGATAGCTTTCCCAGGGATTTTGTGAGGGACGGGGTCGATGAGGGAATGCGGAGGTTATTTGGAAGACTGGCTGTTGTCGGGGCGCGAACTGTTTTAGGGCGCGCCATGGCAGTAGTTGACAAGATAGTGGCACAATTCCTGGGGATGTTCCAGAACACCTTATATCAACGGCAGGTGCATGCCTCTCAATCCATATCTTGATCTGTTTCCCTGCCTATCCAAGTTCTCGAGTCCAAAATCCAAAATCACGCGTCAACAAACACGCACGTGACGATAAGCGATAAAGATTGGGAGCCATCTGATTATGTCATCCAGGTATGGAACCTGCAGGTGCCCACACGACATAGAAGTAAGAATTTGATTCCTACAACATACGTTGTACAAACTTCACGACGAGATTACACAACATAGCTGTAGTACAGCATAAGTTGTTTCATAGCCACTCCTTTTCCCACATACCAAACACCGAGGCTTGGCGCCAATTTATCACCCGTGGCGCCATTCATGTCCTTGTGACTCCCAACCAACCAACCCAATAGTGGTTTCAAGGTCGCACTAACTGAAAGGGGAACAATGTACTCGGCATTGGCCTATCATATGCTGATATATATATTCTGCATTATTGGACGGATATGAATGCACAAGGAATTATACCGAGGCCCTTGCTGACACAATGTGGGGCATGATTAACTAACCTCCTAGGGAAAGGTTGAAATGTTGAAAGCCACATGTGGATGGTCAATTATTGTTTCAATCGAATTCTTGAACCCTTAACCTTCGACTTCTCTCTCAATCCCGGGAATGCACGTATACGCTCTCTATATCTTGGAACTGTGAACCAACCTTTCCTTCCGAACCATGCAGGCGAAGGAACCACACAAAAATGTTGCCGTAGTTGGCACGGGAATGGCCGGGTTAGTGGTCGCATACATGCTCAGGAGCGATCCTCAAGGGAGATTCGACGTGGAAGTTTTCGAAAAGGTACAAACTTTCGCATCCGTGACGTCGCTCGCGCGAACTAAAGTTAATCCCAACAAAAAACACAGCAAGAGAAACTTTCGCTCGATTCCGCATCATACAATCTCACAACCCAAAATGGCGGAAGCGCAAAGACCCAACGCCTCGATCTTCCCATGCGCACATTCGCCGACGGATACTACGAAAGTCTCAAGCGAATGTATGATTATTTCGGTATCCCATACGGCTCGCTACGGTTTATTTACTCCCTGTCGACACTACCGAACAACCCCACGAAACAAACCTCCCCATACTTCATGCATTCCTCAAATAACCACCAAATACCTCCCCTGCGCCCGGAGGGCTTATCATGGACCGGGTGGCTGCTCGAGATTTGCTACCTGGCAATATGCTATTATTGGTTCAAAGTCTGCTGTTTCTTTGTAGCGCCCAAGACTCTGGAGTCGTCTGGCACGGAGGAGTCTCTGCGTCAATATTTGGATAGGATTATGTTGCCCAGTTACTACGTGAAGCACTACTTCCTGCCGGTCTTCGCGAGCGTTGCGACTTGCTCACACGACGAGTTAATGGATTTCCCGGCTCTTGATCTGGTCGGTTATGGGAGACGAACGTTCCGTAAGAACCACTACACTGTTCTTGGTGGAGTCCAGCATGTCGAGCAGAAGCTGTCCGAAGACTTGACGTATAAACTTGGCGCGAAGGTTACGGCAGTCGAGAACATCGGCACAAAAGTTCAAGTGAGCTGGACAAATACCCAGGATGGCCAGAGCAGCTCACGGCTATTTGACCATGTCATTCTGGCTGTGACGCCTGATGTGGTTGGCGCGATTTTCCAGCCTCTCCGAAGCGCAATGAAGGCCGTCCCCACTACGACCGTTCAATCCGTTGTGCACCGTGACTTTTCCGGGATTGGTGATTCTAGCAAATCCCTCTGGTCGCAAGTTTCCTTGAATCGCGGCGAATCACCACCTCACCCACTCCACATGTGCTCAAATGCTACAGCGACGGAGACGATCCATGAACATCCGTCAGCCGCTCTTATTACGACTTATCCCATTTCTCCGATTGACCCCGATAAGGTCTTTTACACTGCCACATTCACTCGTGTCTTGCGATCGTCCACCAGCAGACAAATCATCAATGAGATTTTCAGCCAGAAGAAGTTTGGGGATGACAAGAGCCAATTTTGGCGGAATGGAGATGGAAATGTCTGGCTCGTTGGTGGTTGGTGCTGGGACGGGATGGTACTGCTTGAGGGATGTCTCGCTTCCGCGACAAGGGTCGCAAACGCCCTTGATGTCGAGGTGCCCTGGATGAAAGACTCTTCTTTATAACGACCGGTCAAGAACGTAACGAGACTTTTTTTGCATATTCATTTCGGGCATTCATAAATGTTAATATACCTGCAGCGCATCATACATAGCATGTACAATATGAATAAACTCATCTCGAACATCCAACTTTTGCCAAGCTATACTAATCTGCTACAGTCTGTGGTTTGCAGGCCATTTATTCAGATCCGCTTTTCTCGCCGTCTCTTTCCACCTCGAATTGACCACAAGGTTCACCTTAGAATCCTATACAAACCAGTTGCGCGATGATAAGAGTACATGGCAACGGACACTATCTTACCCTGGTCAGAAAGTCTATCAGTGGAGTCTAGTGCATCACTCACACATATGGAATCACCGAGATAATTCGATAATGGCGGACAGACATTCAATGGCCCACAGCATCCAGGCAGAGGACCATTATTGATACACGTGAAGCCACCCGGGCACTGATTTTTGGAATTAGTTCAGAGTTCTACAATGGCATAGTTGGAAACTTACACATGTGTTCGACGATTGACAGAAAGGCTGGTTCGTAGGACAACTAATACAATTACCTCCAACGCAGCCTCCACCTCCCGGCCCTAGATTGCACTATCAAAGGAAACACCAGTTAGTATGCCCATCCAATGAAGGGGGGGGAGCACATACAGCTGTACTGCACGATCCGCAATGTTTCGCATCAGTCGTTAAATCAGTACACGCTCCATCACAGCAAGCCGGTAGCAAGCCAGGACATGGCGCAGCAGTGCAAGATCCACAATGCTGCAAACTGGTAAATAGGTCTGTACACTGCCCAAAGCAACAGCCAGGCTGTGCTCCACCACACGGCAAAGCCGAACATGAGCTGCAGTGATTAGTGTCGGAATTAAGATCGACACATGTCCCCGAACAGCAAGCTGGATTAACACCAGTACACGAGCTTGCTAAGCATGGTCCACAGTGGGCGGGATCTGTGCTAAGATCCGTACATATCCCGTTACAGCAGGCGGGGTTGGTGCCTGTGCATTTGCTACCGCATAGGCCGCAGGTGTCCGGGTCAATGGCTGTGTTGGTGCAGGTTGCGGAGCAGCAGGTTGGTGCTTCGCTAGTGCACTATCAAGTAAGATTTGTGTCAGAAGGTCGACTTCCAATGTTATATACTCTAGTTAAAATAGGAATTCACTCACAGTTATGTTACATGCATGACAGCTGGCGACATCGTTATCGAGATCTGTGCATACACCAGAGCAGCAGGCGGGCTGGGTCCCGGCCTTGACATGATCGTAGAAAGAGCCGAGAACCCCTGATAGAGGGTCAGAACTTAATATATATGTGCCGCGCGCAGAGCTCAAGGGGTTCTAACCTAAAAGAAGAAAGGCGAGCATGTGTACAGAGCCACATGAAGTGACAGTCGACAACATAGATGAGAGAGAAGGATACAAAATTGATAGGCCTTATATCGCGAAATCGACATGGTATGTGGGACTGAGACGGCCGTCTTTTGCTGCGTGTGTTACTTAATTCGAAAGTATAGTCTTCGTGACTTCTTCTCTATGCTCACAAAACTGAGAACCCGGGCTATGGGTCGTAGATCAGTGTTAATTAATGGATTCTATTCTTACATAAAACACATTATGTTTATGTATTTGATGCCCATTCTCAACGGATATGTTCAGGCCATAATGGTTGGAATAAGTCAGATATATTGTTACCTGATCTTCGTTAAATGTCACAGTTGCATTATGTAGGGGAGTGTCGTTTGACATGTGTTAAAACACCGAGCACGGCTCTCAAAGCTTCGTGTTACCGGTAAATAGTCCGAGCAAGTTCTGTTAGATTCAGAACTAGCTCTGTAAGCCAACAGTATTGTCAAAATATGAGCTTATTCATCTCTAGTCTATTCTACAACATATGTCGAAAGTCTCATAGATACAAGACGCATGGCCAACGTCCTTTAGCAGTGCAATGATAGACATACTATGTGGGAATTAAATTCTTAAGCTAAATAAAACAAAAACAAAAACATACAACAGTGGAGATTTGCTGGTGGTCATCCACCCAACTAACTCACGGCTCAAGCTCGGCCAATAGTTCGGTGGGTGTCGCCAGGGTGAGTAGGATGAAGGTGGCGCCGCTTTTGATTCCCCGTGCATTAGTAGTGATAGTTATTGAAGGTATTCCAACTGGTATGGATCTCTCCAGTGCTCTCGCACGTGTAAATCCACGTAATGACCCCACTTAGCAGACAATCCTTCGGCATCCACGCAAATAGCTCGGCTGAGCCTGTAGCATTAGACTTATTCCCCCAAATACTTGCACTGTCTGCTACACAGCGAAATTTTGACGCAAGAATCTATTTTCCAAAGCCTACCAGCGACTATAAAGTACGATATTGCAAACATGGAATCTTCCCTACCTGAACAGCTGTTTCTCGATCTTCCCGTCGCAGACGTCATGAATAAAACGGCGAGAATACGAATGGTCGAACCATGGGCATCTCGCTACTGCATAGCGATTTCTGAGAAGCGCTATGGAGATGCAATCTACGCGCGATACCATATAGATGGACGAGCCAAAGACGGTATATACACAGATCTACGCGACAATGGCGATAGACCATATGTATTACACGAAACTAGTGTTTACGACATGATTATGGAAGACGCTCAAGGATATGCGCAAGGCTCCCCTGAACTTTATCGCGATGCACTGCTTTTCTACAGCAAAGCAAGTCTAAATGACAATCGACGAGATATCATTGAAGGACTCTTCAAGCTAGGATCAAACGGTTCTTGTATGTCTCATCTTCCATTGAATCATGGGAGTACCCCTAATAAGCTTGAAAAAAAAAAAAACTTGAATCACGCCATTTAAAGCTGTTTACCAGGATGTACCTCCTGAGCGTGTATCTTTCTGTGGGATGGGTGCAAGGGCGGTGGTCAAAAGACATACATTAAGGACATCATCTCTAACGGTTTTGTCAAATTTCTGAACTGGGGTGCGTTACAACGTTCCCATTATGTACACACACACACACACACACACACAATTCATTAATGCCCGACGGCTGGGCCGAAAGGCAACTATCACTAATCTACCAGTACATGCATGTTTAGGCATGCGCCGTGTCTCATTGGAGCCCATACAGTATTTCCTTCGGCATTGACTTCTCATAGTTGGACCCTATGGGTTAGTATTACTTAGTAGAGTGGCTTGAAGGCGCTTCTTCAAGTGTTCAACATCCTATCCTCGGCAGTTGAAGCGCGTCTACCGTTTGTCACATGGTTTTAGGGCTAGTAGGTGGGGGGGTATTCTAACCGCATTCGTTGGCTAGGTTAAGTGGCCTCAAGTCGGCCGTAGCAATCGCAAATCGTATTGAGGCTCGCACTGCTTCCAAATTCGGTTTCCACTTTTGATCATCGGAGGGTGGCTTCCCTCCTAAGAAGAAGGACGTATTACTTCGGTGAGTGTGGGTGCATTGCAGCATTTCCTTCCGGTGGGCGGTCTACTTCCAACATCGAAATAGAAATAGAAATTGGTCTACGGTCTCTCTCGCTTGTCCACATGTATATTGACCTGTCTCGACGGCATTGATTCGAAAGAGATATCCATTGAGTCTTGCCATGCCGGTACGGAGCTGGGCCAGTACGCTTTCATTGTATGCTCCTACTCCGGGATACTTCCGAAGCCCTTATGCTACAAGATCCGCTTGTAGTCCCTTCCTATCTATCCTCCTCGACGATGAGCTCAATCTCGCATGCCGATCTCGACCGAATACCTTACCATTTCTTTAGGAATCTGAGTAGGAGAAAGATAAGATCTATGACAAGGACCCGCTAAGCTGTATTCACTACTTCATAGAATTGCGGGTCACGCTGAACAATAAGGCTGTGGTGAAGGACACCGAAGAAGACCTAGTATTAGCCCCGAGCATATACTGACGTTTAGTGCTGGAAGAGAAGCTATAGAAAGCCCTTCGGGAGAAAGTTTCTTATAATAAGAGGATCAGGGTCGATAATACGGCGATTATTGTATCGGTCAATAGTCGTTCTCAGCGTGATCTAACTAAACGTTTTAATAAAACTGATATAGTCTGGATACCAATCGAGAAACAACTCTAGACGTGGTCTAGTCGCTTCTCCTGTGGCAAAAGACTTATAAAGATATATTTTAGCTATATAGAAGATCACATTTCTCTGTCCGCTGGGTAGAAAGGGGAGAAGAGGAAAATTATCTGTGATAAGGAGAATACTCGATAATCGAGACGTATAACTAGATACCGAAGAACATATAAGTAGACAGCAAGTAGTTTGGCGTTACGTCTATGATATGATAAAATGTGATTTAGCTATATACTACCTCGGCCCTTACTACTAGGTGGATCCAGTGGTAAAAAAGCATTATCCATTGTGTACGCAAACCCTTAAGCGATTGGATACCTACGCCGAGAAAGGCGGTCTTCTAGAGATGTATAAAGATGTCCCCAATGCAATCTGAGACAAGCTTTATATCTAAGAGTAGTAGCGACAGAGAAAACCAACCGAAAGACCAGTTATATTCCTAGAGACGGTTCGCTGTATCTACCTATCAATATTATTGCTCTCTAGTCTCACCTACCTGGATTGGATGTGACGGCTTCCAATGCAGCCGCTAACCAAAGCGGCTCGAAGGAGATAGGTCCATTGAAGATTCCCGGGTTCGGAGACTTAGCCGTTAAAGAATATGGTGAGTGGCTCGCATCAACTTTATCGGATGATACCCTTAAGGCTGCATTCCGGCAAGCGTCCGATATGACGCTGTCTGATGGTTTTGACCTTATGCACATATATAAGGACCAAAATCCAGTGTTACGAGCCAATTCGATTCAGGAGAAAAGAGTGCAATTCAGACCAAATTCTAAGTACGAAGAAGAAAGGAAAAAAGAGAAACTACTTGGGAAGGTATAGGGGCATAGTCGTTCCTGCTCCGTTTGGCAAGTACGATCCTTCCTAGATCGTTATATAACTCCCGGCTAAGAATGCATTTAGTCCCTAAATGTGGGTTTATCATCGTTAACGTGGTCGTCTAAGAATCTATCTTTATTTATATTATTGGTCTATTCTTATAATTGTATCGGTAGTCTAGGCTTCTGTAGGTATTGGTTATGGAAGGCTTGATCTTCTTGGGAGTATTCTTGAAGTTACTTACAGAAAACTATTGTAAGTCTAGGTCGTGTCCTAGCCACTGAACGCGGTATTGTAGTTTTTGATAGTATATCCTAGCGATAAGAATCTTATCGACTTCCTACTCGTTAGTTTTACTAATCCTGAGTAGTGGTAGTAGGTGTCACGATTGGCACTTGCGGGACTCGTACTTTCCCGTCTGGGATTGTACTGTTGGTCGTTTGCGCAGGCAGTCGCACCTTCCTTCTGGGGGAAACGAGAATAGGGCTTTGCCCCTGGAGGGGTATAAAAGCCCATTTGTTGTTTTCACGTTTGTTTCTTTTCTTTTCCTTTCCCATACTTGATATTCGATTAGAAATGCACTTCTTTTGTTAAAAGGAATCTGGCACGCAACAGTAGGTCGGGGTATTGTCTAAGTAATGGTTTAGTGATTGCTGCTCTTTAGAGTTTGCTTAGATAGAATATTAGGTATACCTTGATCGATTCGGGGAGTTTAAGGCGATAGGAATATCCTACCTTCTCGGTGATCTTATATAGGCTACAGTCTTCCTCTATATATCTCTTCTTCTAGTATAGAAAGTACCCCTCTAAAGAGTACCTAAAACCTAGAGAAGAATCAAAAAGAGCTTTCGAAGCTATTCGGTATAGATACCTTTATACCGAAGCTCTAACGAGGCCTATAATGTGCGTTCTACTATTATAAACATATAGCGAAGGGCTTACGATAATAAGCGATACCGTCAGTTGTATAAGGGAGACACAGGCCCCTCGGAAACGAAAAATCACTAAGAGAGAGATTCCTGAGATCGCAGACTCTGGTATACTCAGTACAAAAGATGCCAATCGATCAATTAAGACCAGGAGAGAGAAAGAAGCTTTACAAGAGAGGAAGAAGTTGGATAAACAGTGGACAAGATTGTACGGCTGACCGCCACCCAAGTCGCCTAGTAGGGAGAATTCTACATTATCACATAGTATGGTAGCTTCGCAACAGGGAGGGGAATCTTTTTGGGTAGATACTTAGGGTGAAAGATAGTAATTAATATGAATGGCTTCAAAATTGGGCTTACGGTGTGAATTGGGTTTACGGTGTGGTGCACCCCCAACCCGAAGGCGGTGGGGGGGACTGGAAGGCACAAATATAGTGGCACAAACCTCCTAGGCGGTCTGGTTCTGCCACTTCAATACCATTCACCTAATCAAGAAGGCGGTATCTCTACGCAGAAAAGTGGGGTTATATTGAACTATAAGGATGTCCTTTCGCCCTTCGGGGCATACGGTGAAAAGAAAATATACAGAGAAGATTAGCATGGCCCCTGCACTAAGGATGACACGCTCAATCAAAGAGAAGTAACCCATTTTTTTTTTCTTTTACACCAGCTCAATTGATGAGATAGAGTGCACCCTCTTTGTATAATTATTCTACTACTCCGTTTGTATATACTACACATACTACGTATAAAGTCACGTGTTCATCTCCGTTCGACTCTGCACGTTGTCGTAAATGGCAGTTTTATTAAGCACCAGATTATTTCCTGGTTAGCATACTCTTGCTTCTGGACTAAGTTAGGTCAATGAGAGTTCCTATGAATATCCAGATTGCGTTCATACATTCATTCTCATCCTATTTTTCATCATACAACCCAATATCCAGTGGGGACCAAAGTGATATATTCTCTTCAGCCAGAAAAGGCTATGAAAAAGGTGTAAAATGTTTAGATTGAATTTATCCCTGTTGCCACAGCAATGATCTGATGATCATCAGACCGACAGAAGAGCCCGATATACAACATCATATTAGTACAAGTATAAGAATGGTGTGAAGATGTTTGAATCAAGATCGCTTCGTTGAGACATGCAAAAACATAGCCGCTAAAATATGACTTTTAATAATTACATTTCCCTAGTGGGAATATGATCGTGTACAAAAAACAAGACAATTATATGTTCAGTGCTGGTGCACCGTCTCCTCCGCCTGCTCGTCGGCCTCCTCAGCTGCGTGTCCCTCCTGGACAGCTTCATAAAATGGTGCGAACTTGCTCTTCATCCTGAGTCTCTTTCCGAAGAAGTAGAATCCAATAGGAATCGGAACAAGGACGGCTGCGACACATCCGAGAAGCGTAGCGGCCCACTGGATACCCATGCCATGGAACATTTGGCGTGAGAAGAGCGGGAAGCTGGCTGCCACCATTGAGCGGCAGAATGTGTTTGCTGCGATGGCTGATGCGGCACTGTAGATAGTATGTTAGATAAACCCATGGCAAGTTAGAGGAATGGGGAATATGACGTACAACATGAGATATGTGTCAATCAGATAGTTGAACAATTGGATGAAGATGACCAGAAGGCCAAATCCAGTAAACAGGCCACTCAAGGTGGGTACGATCCAGTGGACGTTACCACTAAAGCCAGCCCACCCAAACCAGAAGAGCCCAGCAGCGAAGAGACCACCGCCGAGTATTACAGGCGGGAGACGCCACTCGGGAATGGGGACACCACCGTTCATTTCGAGTTTCTTATTGTAGGCCTTGCTCGAGATTATGATGTACGCCGCGGCGGTGAACAGGCCCACCACCATGCCGAAGAGTGGGAGACCTCCAACACCGGCGTTCATCCCGTAAACACCCTGGAAGACCAGAGTATAGGCGGTCAAGAAGCAGTAGAGCAATCCGTAGATAAAACTCAGGTAGACAGTGACCGCTAGGATCAAGGGTTCGTTAATCAGCAGTCGAAGCGGGCGAGAGAAGTTGTTCACGATCAGGTCGCGAAGATCGACCTCGATCTCCTCTTGCTTTGCATGAATTCCCCAGTTCTTAGTCCGACGACGTAGCTCCGCGGCCTTAGCCACAAGCACAACAGGTGGGTATGACTCCCTCAGGAAGAAAAGATTCATGATGAAAGCGGAAAAGCCCATAATCGCGGGGATATAGGCGGTCCAGCGCCAGCCGAGATATGACATGTTAATGAAGCCTCCGATGAAAGGTGCCACGAGAGGGCCCAGGAACACCGTTGAGGAGAATATGGCAATGGCAACACCACGGGTGCGGTTGTCCCAGATATCAGAGAATACAGCAGCCACGACTGCCAAGGGACAACTGCCGAACATACCACAGAAGAACCGGCAGATCATGAGTGTCTGCAAATCTTTGGCGACTGCCACTCCGATATTGAACACGCCAAATCCGAACATGGCGATGAGAATGGGGATTCGACGGCCCTGGAGTTCGGATAGGGGAGCCCATACCAAGGGACCTGAGGCGTAGCCGACGATGTATAGAGAGCTGGAGAGGATGGCGACTTCGAGACTGACGCCGAAGTGTTTTGAAACATTACTCGATGAAGCACTAAAAACGGCGGAATCGAAGGTGGAACAAATACTGGTGAAGGCGAGCATGGCACTGATGTAACATCTGGATTGCAAAAGTTAGTAAGAACGCTGCACGCTAGATACGCAGTACGGTATAGACATGGTGAAACTCACTTCTTTTTCACAGACCAGTTCAGTGGGTATAATGGGTCATCTGGCCCATCAAACTCCACAACGTAATCCTCCCGTTCAGGGAGAGGTGGAGGGTAGGGCTTGCCTCCACCGAAAGCTGGCAATGGAGTCCGTGATGGTCGCGATCGAAGACTCTCGCCCACAGTGAGCGCATGTTGAGCGCGTTGCGTCTCAGTCCTGCTCAATGCTCGCGACGTGCCAGTGCGATGGCGTTCCAAGTCCAGCTCTGTATTCCGCGATTGCAGCCTATGAATCTGTGGGTCATATTCAAAGGAGCTGCTTGAGCCAGTCGACGATCCGATAGAGTTTGATGTGATCCGTCTCTCTATCTCAGCCGAGGTCCGTGGCTTTTCGCTTGATAGATGCGATTCAATCACAGGCAGCTGATCATCCATATTGCCAAGGGTGACCGCTTCACGGGTATAATCTGGACGATCTTGTAGATCTTCTTGGCTGCAGTATCTTTTTCCCTGTTGGGACTGTCAGACCAGAAAAGTATCAGGTGCCTGGAATATATAGGGGAAAAGCTTTTTTCGCCATCAAGCGCGGGCGATTTGTTTATAAAAACAAGCCCGAAAAAAAAAAACCAAAAGAAAGGAGCGCCGAAAGCAAATGTGATCGTCTAGACCCACCACTTAGCGGCTTCAGCCTTGGATAACTGCCGAACTAGTTGCCTGAAACATATTGAGCATTCTTGGAAGGCCAGTCAGACTACTCAGCAATTAGCAATTAGCAATGAACAAAGACGATACAGTGAGCTGGATTATAATTTAGATTGACTGCCAATAAGAATGAGCAAGTATACAACATTCCTTCTCAGAAATGAATCCCCCTTGAGTCATGTGCCCAGATATCAGGTGGTGCCAGTCACCGCCTCTTTACGTCATCATGAGTCAGGCCGCCACGGGCTCGGGTGGCTTGCATGTGCTTTGGCCTAGAAAGACCTTATAATCTAGTATAGAGTCCGGACTAGGCCTCGGATAGTAGAGCGAAGTTTCTTCACCCAAAAGCAGCACATACCCTTGGTGTAAACTGTATCCTCCAGGGCAGGAGTGGAGGTTGGGCATCTATGGCGACCCACAAACCCACAAGCTAGTACTATAAAATATCCACTTCCCACTCCCGAGGTCCCTATAATATAGAAATATAGACTGAAAAGAAAGCGATTAGGAGAGTTGTTGATGATATTGGAGCGGCCATTCTTGCTGAATTCATTTAGAATCGTCTTCTTTGTTGTATATAACCTTCCACAACGTCCAAACCCGAGGAATTTTCCCCTTTCAAGAGCAGGGTCATACAAGTCATTACGCAACAAGCGATTTTCTGAAACCTAGAGCTCATAAGAGTCATAACGCCAGGACTGACAATTGCGCCCGATGGTACCCAACATTCTTTGGCTAACTTCTTTTCACTAAATTGAACTTCCCCTGAGAATTGAATAGAAGATTCTGGAGATTGCTTGCCTGCCAAGAACTTCATCCGAAGTATCATTTAGATACATCAGCGCGCCATGTAGTGTCGTTAGGTCTCCACATCACTGGCGCTTGGAATATTCTACAAGCTGCTGGTGTACAACGTAGGAAGACTAGGGGGTCCTGTGGGGCTCCTGGGTGCAATTTGTTGAATGCGCTAGTGAGCACGGTTCATTGTGAATAGCTCAATATCAAAAAACATACAAATCCGAATACAGATTTATATGGTAGGAGTGCCTTCAATGTTAAGAAACATACAGACTTGTACGGTCGGAACATCTTCAAACCACCTAGACTTAGATAAATATAGTGGGAATATCTAGAATGGGGCAAGCTACAGTTTTATACTATATGAATAGCTTTATTTTCAAACATACACAATCTGTCAAAGAATAGGCACGGCCTTGCCGCAGAAAGCACTGCGGATAGAGAGCGAGGCGAATATGCGCAATGATCGATCCAGGAGACTTTTGACATACTTACTCATTCTTATCATACTTAGACAAGAACTCTGCTGGGGAGAACAGACTCTAGAGTAACTACGGCGTAGAAAGCGTCGAAGCTGCCTAATCCATCGGTGTACCATTTATACTTCACCTGACACTCGAGACTGCGAGCTTAGCCTCTAGGCAGTGTGCTGAAGGCTCTTAATTCGGTTTGTAACGTGGCATGTACTGCGCTCGCTAATTTTGCGTGTTCAGCAGGGCTAACAACTTGCTGGGAGGCGTTTGCCTGAACAGCGATACAATGGAGCCATTGTATGATACTCGGGATACTAGGATGAGTGATAACAACACAAGGGACGCCGATCACGAAACTATACCGCTTATAGAAGTATACTTGAGATATTGTAGCATTAAAGCAGACTTTTATACCGGACCTAGCAAGACCTTTCCAGAGAGAATGGGCACAACGAGTCTCCTCCCCAGCATATGAGCTTTTCTAACATACAGAAAAGGGAGATAGAAAGCACACTCAGCCCATAGTTATAAATCCATGGATCTTGAAGGTTAATAATACATGAAACTCCCGAAGTGTCTTCCTTACCCGAGGTCGATGTCTTGAAGGCTAATAATACATGAAAATCTCTCGGTGTCTTTGATAAAGAAAGCGACGTCAGGGCAGGAAAATCAGAATACAGGACAAGCAAAGCTAAACGATCTCCTTTAAGCTTCCGTCAAAATCAACATAGCTCTCTAGAATGAGATCCCCCCAGAACTTTTCATCAACCGACTCCCCTCTGGCCTCAAGAATTGATCGCGGGATAGATCTATACTGGATGGCATCGATGCAATCCCTTTGTCCCAGGATCATGCCTGACCGGAAATTTGGGATTGCTTCTTTATCCACGACCCATGCGATCACGGTCATTGTAAAAAGCGTGTTGGTAAACTCGACGGCGAAGGAAAGCTGGACGCGAGTGCCGCTCGAATTGGTGTACGGCATATGGATTGAATCTGACAGATGGGCTTGGAAATCTTGACTTCAGATATCTTCGTGATGATAGTGGCGGTAGCACCAGTGTCCCAGATCATTTCAACTCCATCGAGGTGGCATTGCGGCATACCCACATCCCAATCGACAGCACTGATTGTTGAGTTCTCGACAATAGATACGGGCGTATTCTCTGTGCGCAAAGCGCGGATTTCGAGAACAGAAGCTCGCGGTGGAGGCATGTTTTCGGCCTTCTTCTTCAACGCGGCATGGTGTTCGCGAGAGAGCGGCTCTGGAAAACCTGCGTATTCGAGCCTGCCCGTGGTTCGAATACGTCGGCTTAATGCTGTGGGGGGGTTGTTCTCCAAACTGATATTTTCGAGGGCACTTTGTCGTAAAGCTGCACGTCGGTGTGGATTCGTGGTTGGTAGAAAATGCGTTCCGGAATGCCATACACACAATCCAGACTTGCAGCGAGAGCTTCTACGCACAGCGGGTGATTGGAGGTAAGGGAGACGCGAAGTTCACTGTGATGATCGTGCAGCTTCTTGGCGACTTCAGCCAATAGCATACTTGGTGGATATCTCTCGGACAGATCCATGTTTCCGGGGTTCAATAGTCAAAGCTTGTACCAGACAATAGACTAAGAAAATCTGATGAGAATCAACAATGAGTTCATTCGGGAAGGTGTATACATACTACGGGCCCCGTTCTATGTGGGGAAAAGGGAATTAGAGTACCTGGCCTAAGCCTATTTGGGAGAAAAAGGATTGGAAAGTCACATGATTGCGGAGCGAAGCGAAGCAATTAAATAACCTTGTGTGCATGTCTTTTCATAGATTAGTTACTAAAGCAGTTTCTCAAGCATTTTTTCAAGCGGTTGCTAAAGTGGTCACTTAAGTAGTTGACGATAAAGCAGTTGATCAAGCAGTTAATAATGATATCACAAAGGGGACTTAATTTTATCAGTGGTTTATATATAAGTTGTAGGTACCTACTGTCTTACTACTACCACATGGCAGGAAATATGCCTAATTGTGAAGGCGGTACTGAAATTATAGGCAGGGGGAGAATAAGCCAGTAAGAGGGGGGCTTTGCGTAGCATTAGGAGTTGGAATCAGTCGCTTCGCTCTGCAACAACTATCTGAAGGCCTTAGACGGTCGAGGTCCCTAGTATTACTGTAATATAGGTTATGTAACATATAAGCTTGTAGATATCAGAGCCATTGATATTGTTTGGTTTTCATGATATGTACAACTTAGCTTGCCTTGTAGATCGATAGGCATACACTTTTGAAGTAAAGGCTGCCTAGATGAATACCGAACACCCTCCTCTCGATAGCGGCTCACAATACTGCTACACAAGACAACATACCCACCATCCAACCCCTCATTACCTCCTCGCAACAACAACAACACCCCTAACAACCCTCCTCTTAGCCCACCACGCAAAAACAAAACTCGCCGCACGGAACTTCCCCAGCTTGATCCCAAACGGCCTCGCCTCCTCAGCCCTGCGCTTAATGAAATCCGCCAACCCCCCAAAAGTGTGCTGCGAGATATCCCGGATCTGAACAGAAGCAGGATTATACCCAGCCGTAACAAGTAGCTCCACATATTCCTTCTCGCAAACAAAATTCCCAAACGGCGAGTTCGTGCCCCAGCACACCAATCGGAGGAGGATACTTTCGTACCAGGTTATACTGTCAGATAGTATCAAGTCAAAAGCCATGAACGAGGCATTGAGGTTGTCGTGTGCATAGCCTAGGAGAGGGAGACGCGAGGGGCGGAAGTGATAGAATGTGTCTAGGGCCAGGAGCCATGTAGACGTGTTATCATTGTCATTTTCATTTTGGTTACTGGACGCGTCCTCAAGCGCCGTGATTGATTTCTTCAAATCCCCAGTCCAAGAGCTGGGTACTGCGGCGTCTGCGCAGAAGATATCTGCCTGGAAAGAGCTTTCACTCTTTCGCTGCAGATCATGGATACGACGTGAGCCGAGCGCGGCCTGTGCGGGTTCCAGCGTGATCCCGATATAGGAATCTAGGCGTGGCTGAGAGGGGGATTGCGGCTTGGTCTTGCTATGGCGAGACCGCAGGCCTGACTCTGATGCTTGGATGTCTGACTGGGTACTGGAGCTTGGGGCAGAGGTTGCTGTCCTAGTCCCAGTTTCAGGATCGGACTGGGCTGTAGAAGAAGAGCAATTGAAAAACTTCGCCATGTATAACGACTGATCACCACACCCACACCCGACATCCACGATGCTCACGGCAGATGCCTTCTCCGTTGTTAGCGCAGCTGTGAGGACCTGGTCTAGAAGCGCTTGGCAGGCTTCTGGGAAGTCATTTGTATACTAGTAAGCGGGTCAATGTGGATTCAAACCAGACAATTATTTAATTGAGTGGACTCACTTCCCAGTAGCCCATGTTCATCCACATACTCTGCTGTGGGAGCTGTATGTTGAGGACCGCATGGTCTAGACCGTACACGTTTCCGCGAGATTTGCGTAGGGTGCGTTTCAGGAATTCTAGCATTTCTGGATATATCGGGGGATGGGAGTAGATGATCCACGCCTTTTTGTCGAATTTGCAGAGCCGGGTGTTGTGGAGCTTGCTGGGTGGATCAGTCCGTTTACGAAGGTGTATAGCGGCCAGTCGGTACCATTGCCGAGCGAGGCCGGTCGAGGGTGGAAACATTTAAGTATGTAGATTGAAGCAAAGGTTATTTGGTGTTTAGTTAAAACGGATAATCTACGCAAGTCGGACAGGCGTAAACCGAGCTGAAAGACATGAAAACTTGCATCTAGAATTCTTGTAACTGCATGAGAGACATCACTCATCCACCCACCACCCCCTGGGCCTGCAGATAAAATCTGAAGTAGCTCTGGCTGCTAGAAACAAGGAAAACAACATCGCTGGAAAAAGAACACTATGAACAAGAAGGCAAAGATGGTGAGATGGAGCTAACAAGCAAAAGCCCAGGACATTCACCACCTGAAGCAGCAGAGTAGAGTAGCAGGGCAATCAAATAAGACTGGGGTTTCTTTTTTTTTTTATTTTTGCCGGTTTTTTTTCTTCCTCTTTTAATATTAGGCAATGGTTCATACGGTAGTGCCCACACCGCGCTTCAGGTCGGAAATACTTGATTCATCGGCCTTCTGTGAGGCCAAGAACTTCTTGAACATGTTCGAGATGTCTTGCTCAGACTGCTCGTCGGCACCATTCTTCTCCATGATCAGACCACGGAGCCAGTGGTTCTCCAGCTCGAGCTGAGACACGCGGGCCTCAAGAATGTCGTTCTTGTCGGTGGTCTCTTTGACGGTCTGCTCGAGAGCAGCCTCACGCTGCTTCTTCTTCACACGGAAGCGAGCACTGGCGGCGGTGTTGCGACGGCGCTTATCCTCCTCGGCCATTTGGCGACTAGCCTCCTCAGCACTCTCCTGGCTCGAGTGTGCTGAGTTCTTGCGCTTGGTGCCGGTAACCGGAGTGGAAGGCGACATAGAAACAGAGGATGGAGTTTGAGCGACCTTCGGAGCGGTGTGAATAGGCGCAGGCTGCAGGGGTGCCTGGCTCGCAGCCACAGGCCCACTAGGAACGGACGGAACCGCAGGGAAGTGGGCATTGTGCATGGGCACCTGGACGTTGGAGCCAGTCAGGTCGGGCTGGAAATCGGTAATGCCATTGAGACCCTCTGCTGTAAAGCCGTTAGCATTGATTCAATTTCAAAACATCCACATCGCGGGTTTCGATTTCCCGAAGAGTAGTGGGGGTCCGAGCAGTAGTTAGAGTCTGAGCAGGGGTTTGTATCACGTGGAATGGCGTAATAGCGGAGAGCATTAACGCCAACGACCAAAGTCAAATTTGAGTGGAAGAAAACCCTGCTAGGGCCACGGGAAGGATGATATGCAGGGTTCAAAAATCCAGCCAAGGAGGTCAAAGCTGTGGAAGGATGTGGGATGATATTGAGGGTAGGAAGCGCATGAACCGCCATAAATGCCAAAACGACCCCAAAACGATGGACTCGTGCAATAGGCATGAATGACGAATTCATGAGGCAACCAATGAAACAATATGCATGTTGTAGACATTGGTCCAATAGACACAATTGTGAACAAGTCCGCGGAGTATGGTGTGATCAGGGGAAAGCCATGCAGCTGAGACTCAGGACTAACCAACCAGCGATGCGAAAAACAGAAACCGAAATCAGCCACACTTACCATTCAAGAAATCCAAGAACTTCAGATCCACATTCTGCGCAGATTGATCGGAGACAGCCTCGTGTGTCTTGTCATCTTCTGCCGAGAACGAAGGCAGACCGTTGAAGTCGGTGAACTTGTCGAACTCGAAGAACTCGGTGTTGGTGAACAGAGCTAGGTCCTCGTCGTTGAAGGTAGTCTGCTGCTGTTGCTGCTGCTGGGCCTGGTCATACGGCGATGGAATTGCGTTCAAGTCATCGAGGTATTGCGAGAAGTTGGGCATGCGACGCCCATTGTAGTTGGCCATTATGAAGGCTTTCCCGTTTACCCGTAGGATCAATTAAGGCAGGAGCCGGAAACCGATTTTCTCGATGCCGATGGACGGTGAAAATGCGCGTTGCGCGGACGGGAGAGACGTGACTCAAATGCCGAATGCGGCTCGGTGCGGATTTGTCGCGGATGCGATTGATGTCGAACCTGTTGCGAGGTGACTTGGGTTCGATTCGTGGGAATCGTGATTTTGGCGATGTTGTAAGATGGAATCCGGAGAGAGAGAAGGAGAGAGAAGTCGGGGCCACAAGTGGGTTTTTTTCTTTGAATCTTCAGTGGGGGGAAGCCCGGGGGCCGGAGGGGTGGATGATGATTAATCCCTCGGGTTTGCCTCCGTTTTGCCTTCATTCGCCTCCCGATTCGGATACTAAGGATCTCGTGTCGCTTGTGAATATTCCCTACTTATACCTGTACATTGCCTTTCTCGTCCAGCTCATCCTACCCTATTATTCCTTCCCACACCCTCTGCAAATCTGGTCTACAATGTTATCGAAACGAGTCGATCGAAGGCCGACCATCGGAGCCTGCCGAGTCTAATCCTCGGTTCCACGTTCCCATTTTCCAATTAGGCAACTCCACGATGATCGGTCCTTGTAGATATTATAGCCTCCAACATTGTATGGTATGAGATGAATGCTGCAGGAATCACGAATCCCGCCTCATGAATCATGCAACTATTACCCAATCCCTCCTTTCTCTCGACCTTGCAACAAATCCTGCGACAAACGCGGCTCCCACACAAAAACGGATACCGAAACCCCGAAATCGGGGTTTGCAACCGGTGATTGGTGGTCCTTGCCAGCTTTGTCAGCGTCGGATGCTCCGAATTACTCATCAACACACCTCATTTCAACTCTTATCCTGCTGTTCACTCCGTTCTTTGACTATTGAAGAACGGACTGGTTTATTATTTCAAATGCGCTGGGAGAAGACTACTAGCTGTGCAAGGGCATTTAAATTTCTTTTTGGCGATATATATGTAGAAGAGCGGATACAGACCCTTCAATACGGTCTAAACCGACACCGTCTACTCCTCCGCAGACCTCGGCCATTATCCTCCTTCCCCTTTGGTCTCCTAAGTACTGCCCAAGACATGCAACTGAATGCAACTAAACTATAATTCTGCTTTATATTCAGTCAGCTACCTGAAGCAATTTATTCCATGCCATATAACTCCATACCCAAACTTGTTACATCACGCATGGGGTTTGAGCCCTGACTTATCCTCTAGAATGAGCGAGATCAGACCCCGAAAGACGCTAAGGCAATCCACCCAAATCTCGGATTTGTTTTCGCTTTGACAACATACGCTGCAATTGCTTTCCCCCTGAGCTAGTCCTTCTATGTCCGAGTCCACTTTCGACCCTCAGCGATCCGCCGAGCTTCACAATCAAATTCTGCAATATGCATGGACCGGCGCCGGTCATTTCTCCGCTCCCATCCACGACATGATGGGAAGAATACCCCCCAGTCAGCCTTGACTCGTGCTTAACTCCTAAACCCGCCCAGTCTCTTCGTTCAGCTAGATCCACTCCATCGAGGGGATGGTCACACGAGGATCCTGGCTTTCACTTTTTTTATTTTCTGAGTGGGCTACAAATCAGCGACCACTTACTCCAGTTTCCCATAGGAGTATTGTCAATATACGCTGCGGGATATCGATAAATCCATTGCTGCGTTCACTCACGTCAATTGAAACTCTACTCCCGGTTCAATTAGCCCGGGTCGATGTCTAATTTCTAGAGTCGGTACTTGATGAAGCTTTTGCTCCGCGCTTCCTGTGCGCCAGATTCATTTCCGCTACATTGCTCCGGGAACCCGGATACAGTCTGTTGCTGAATTGAAAACCCAGCCCTTTGTAGCCTGTCGTACTATAGGTCAAGGTGAACCGGATGAAAATGACGATGAGGCTAACGACGAAGAAATGCCATTTCTCCTAGTCCGAGCAGATGGGTCCAATCTATCACCCTGGGGCCGGGCTTTGGATAATATTGATATCCCTGCTGGTTTATACACGGAAGAAATTAACAAGGGCAGAATGCAGGACTCCGGGAATATGTCCAGACTGCTTCTTACCAGTCGCATCGGGTCTATAGGATACGCCCGAGATACTATTAGGGAGCAGATTGGATTATATGCCAGTCATAAACTGATAGATTATCCTCATAAACTTTATCAAGTCTGTGGTTGGAATGGGATTCGAGAAACTCATGGTGCTCAGCTTTACAAGGTGCTGTTGAATTGGGCAGAGAGGGTTGAAATGGGAGATTGGGAAGTGGATGAGAATGGGGTTGCTGGTGGAATTGAGAAGTTCAGGGACGCTGATACTCCTGGTAATTGGGAGAAGTATCAGATCCCGCTGTCTTGGTGATATAGCTTTGACCATGTTTATGGGTGAGTAACTAAGTGGTTTGCCTGGTTACTATTTGCTCTTTTCGTCTATCGAGTATTAGATACCTAGAATGCCTAACTATCGGCCCAAGGCCACCAACTACTCTCCAGCTCTTTTCATTCAACTGTATCATGCGCCAGCCTGACCCGACTCGACTCGTCCAATCCAGTACCTCGACCGTGAGTTGATCAAATTTGATCCTCCGGGAGAGATTTACGGTGAGTATCTGGCATAGTTTCTCAGCACCGATACGGTTGTCGATCAGTATCTTGCAGGGCAAATCTACTAGGTATCTTCTAGCTCTAGGCGTAGATAATTCTCACTTTTTTAGGCGTCATTGAACTTTATTACCTATTTTCAGTTCTATATTTCTTCATGTTCATATCCAGTAGCTACACCGAGACCCGCTATGTGTCTGCATTTATCTTTTTACTTTTCGATCGATTCATTTTCACTTGGTGGCGGTGAGAATCAGCAGATCTCGATTGGCGTAGTGAAGTCACATTATGTATTCGCTGCATGATTTTGGCCGATCTGGATCTGCAGTTGCTCAATTGATAATAATTGAAAGGTGATAGGTGCTAGCTAGGTACATGTGATATACCGTAATAGCTAGGAGATGCACGTTTCAGGCCAGATAGTTTTTAGTGCACTCCAGGCACTAGACGTGGTTGGGTCGCATTCCAATCAGAGGAGATAATGTAGTATCCAGACTGCATATGCCAGGATCGTGTACAGTATCTCTACCATACCAAAGCTGCGAATATCTCACTTCCATGTCTCCAGCGATGCATCAATGTATGCCTATTGCAACAATGTGGAGCACTACATAAACTCGGACCGCTCCGTTGGGGAATGGATCGACTCCTTCTATCTAAACACGTCATTCTGGTCTCTTTCACAGGCAGCCACGGTAGATGGGACAATGTCAGCTGGTACAGTGATATTCTCGATTTGTATCGCATGGTTGTACAGTAATTCTCGGGACAGCCACCTTACATCACGGAATGTGATTAGTCTATCTATGTCGTAGATGGATACGAAAGAACAATCTGCTTGCAGCTCATGCTACGTGGAGTATGTAGTAGCAGCATCATTGATGCTTGGCCGCGGCATGCTCTTACGTCTCGACCTCGCCCGATTTCCAAGCATTAGCCATTGTATGGTGTAGCTAAAATTATAAGAAAGCTCTGCATATCCCTCGCCCCTTCACCCCTCAAAAGTCTTTTCCTAGAACGACTGCAACTGGAAACAATTGACCTAGTCGTTAAAATGGCACCCCCCAACAAGAAGAACATCCAGGGAGACATCTGGTAAGTCAATACCCTTCTTGGTATTCCAGTTTCGGATTTGATTCTAATAATTCCAGGCCCCGTCTGTCCAAGAAGCACGAGCTTTTTGTCTTCTTCCGCATCACTAACCCTGAGCTGTTCAAGAAACACTTGGCCGCCCTTATTCCTAATCTGACGACTGCCCGCGATGCTGAGAGATTCAGAAAAGGAATCTACCAGAAGAAGGAAGAGGGTACTCTCAAAGGTCTCGTCCATATGTCTGCCATCAATGTTGCCTTCTCTGCCAAAGGTCTAGCAAAGGTGAGTTATGAGACTACCCGGTGATTATAAGAGCGTGCTAAACCATGCCAGCTTGGAGCCGAGGCATTCACCGATGATGTCTTCAACAACGGCCAGTGGGAGGATATGACCTACCCCCTTGAGGGAGATGACAAGAAAAAGCATAACGGTCTCGATGACCAGCATGATTGGTTCCACCAATTCACCCCACGATCTGGATACCTCGACGGTGTCTTCACTATAACCGGTGAAAGTGAGAAGACATTAGTCGATACCATCAAAATGGTTGAGCAGACTTTCGAAGTTGGTCTCGAGGTCGACAAGCCAAAGCCAAGTATCCAACTTGTCTTCCGGCAGCAGGGACATGTCCTTGATGATGACAGAGAACAGTATGATACTTCAGGCGCATTGCATAAATCCTGCAAGACTAACATCTACGGTTTAGCTTTGGATGGGTTGATGGTATCTCCCAGCCAGTTGTCATTGGTCTAGACACCGATGCAAAGGTCGAAGAAGCCAAGAAGGGTTTGAAGCCAATTCAGGCTGGGTAAGCTCTAGACTTTTTACACCAAGTGTCAGTGAATTTAGTCGCTGACGACCTCTTTAGTGCTATTCTTGTTGGAGGCGAAGGCGATCAAGGGAATCACCCAGCTTGGGCCAACGAGGGAAGCTTCATGGTGTTCCGCACATACGAACAGAGAACACCCGAGTTCGTCGCGTACGTGTCCTCTTTGGCTTTCTTCTGCTACAATATTCTTAACATGTCACTTTCAGTTGGTGTGCCCGCAACACTAAGAAAGTGGTCGCTGAGGGCATTAACGAACGATCTGCAGCAGAGCTTCGCAAATTCTCCTCCCGTGTTGTTGGACGATGGCCCAACGGTAAGATCGTCTGCTTGCTGTGTATTCCTTTACTTGCAGCATTCACTTATTTGATATGTACAGGAGCCCCGCTTGAACTTTACCCAGACCAAGATCCATCGCCTATGTTGAACCCCGATCCTATCGAGAACAAGAAGAAGTTGTTCACACAGTGGAAAAAGGAGAATAAAGACCCCGAAGCGGAATTTAAAAAGCTGGAACAGATAAATCACACGGATGCCTTCACTTACAACCCTGAGGACCAAACCAAATGTCCTTACGCTGCCCACATCCGGAAGTGTGGGCCTCGAGATGACTTCCCCAATTACGAGAAGCATCTTATGTTGCGACGGGGAATTCCCTACGGACCACTGACACTGAACAATGAGAAGGCCGGCGGTGTGTCCCAGCATGATCGTGGTCTGTTGTTTGTTTCCTACCAGAGCAGCATCACCAACGGATTCCGATTTGTCCAGAAAGGTCTGTATTCTCGCTAAATTTACAACCACGTTGAGGACTAACAGCTCTGCAGAATGGGCAAACAAGGAGGATAAACCTGTTGATTTCACTGCCAAGATGGGAAATATCGCGCCCCAGGGTATCGACGCTATCATCGGCCAAATGCCTCCCGACTACCGCGCGGAGGACGATGTTACCAAATACGAGCACCCAGCCCCTGTTGCAAACTTTCCCGATGTTGAGAAGCCCGTGCCAACCCCGAACAAGCACTACATTCCCATCGAACGCTGGGTCATCCCTCGCGGTGGTGAGTACTTCTTCGCTCCTTCCATTTCTGGAATGCAGGACACTCTTTGCAAATAAGCGGGTACATTAGTTTGTCCACATACGTCCACTTGACAATGATATGCTGTGCTGCTGGGATTTTTTTGGCCTTTAACCTTTGCTGGTAGATAGTTGGGTGCTCTGTCGGTAACTATGTAGTTAGCAAACCTTGGAACATGACCTGATTACGCCATTCTTCTCCTTCACTTGAGCATTAAACTTGATCATATTCCGGTAACAGCAAAGAAGAAACTCTATACACAAGTACTAGCCCGGTTTTCCTCGGTCGAGACCAAACTATGTTGTTACGGCATTCTACTAAGAGATTTCTATTGTTGGACATTGATCCGAGTACTGTGTGGGTAACTGACACGCGCATGCGGTTATGTCTAAGGGTTTTGCCCATCTAGAACCGTGGATACCACTGGTATAAGATGTGGGTTGAAATATGTGGTGATGATCGCTTCCGAAATTATGAATCACAAGTATAGTAAGCCGGCCGTGTCATGTCATGTAATTTCGGTAGTCATTTTAGTCACTTCGGTGATCTTCTTAAATGTATATTTTATGGATATCTTCCCTTCCTTCCGGGGTACGCCGCGGTAAAAGCCAAAAGGATTAAGTTTGTGGTTTTTCTATGTAGTATAACCATGGATTTTCATGGCGATCCCCAACATCAAGGGTGTAGTAGAACGCAGAACGGAGTGGCCCCAAACCTTGCGTAGAATTTTCAATGACGAGGGTACCCCAGTGCTGTGCAGGGCCCTAAAAATGAAAGAAAAAGGGTTGCACGGCACGGAACGGTCCACCGTGAACGGAATGGGGCAAGAGGCGACCTTGCAGCATTCGATCGTCATCATACCTACATGCGGTGCAACTTGAGCCGTAGATCTATTTATCGTGCATCTTGGTAGGACCAATCAGTCGAGAGCGATATAGAGACCTATGCAATGCACCTTTAAGTTTTTATTGACCGACCTTGTCCAAATATTCAGCTACACTGAAAAAAGGCCCCAGTTCCTTACGTGGAAAGCATACGGTTTATTGGAGAATGTTGCTAGCGCTGGCCCACATTTCTCAATAGCTAAGTCTTATACATCATGCATCTATGGCTAGAGAAATTACAGCACAGCTGAAGCTGGAGGATGGATATGAAGCTCATATAAATAACCTCTACAGTCACGACTCACTCCATTACCTTGTCTACTTACATCTTCTCCTACTTGACCAAAACAATTTTGACCTTAAACAACCCGTCACGATGCAGTTCTCAACCTTCCTATTTGCCACTCTCGCGTTGGCTGTCTCTAGTGCTTGGGCCAAGGATGCCACTTCCGATGATGACCCTACCTGCCTGACTACCTGCCGTGATGACCCTTATCCCTGCCAGGGCGGTTGGGTGTCTACACAGCTCGACGTCGATGATGAAGTATGTGTCCACTCCAATTATCCTTCGGCTTGATACTAATCTGTTGAATAGCCCTGCTGGACTTGCTGCTCGAGCTAGATCAGCAATATGACACCAACGAAGGATGGAAGATTGCCACAATTGAAGGAATGAGCTTGGGTTGAACTGTGGCCTGGAAGGCACCTCGAATCCATGGTCCCATGTATGTGAAGTAGTACTCCACCTCCACAATCTGGTGAAAATGATAGTGTCATATCGATTTTTCGAGATCAGCCTACGGCCACCTTGGTAATTAGACTTGGGACGTAACGGTCCCCCGAGAATACGCTATCGCATTTCGACTTCGATACTACATTGTAGATCAAATATTGTTCTCCTGTTCTTGACGCAAGGATAGGTACGGAGTAGGTAGTTAAAGTTCAGATCTACGGACCCACCCCAGCTAGCCACCAACAGTGTGATATCTCGACGAAGCAGTTCTAGTCCGTGGCACACTGTCTAGCTTGAACAGACTCAGTCATTCTTTTTACTTAATTATTCATTGTTGCTTCTAAGTACCACTTATTCAACTCGCTCCGGTATATATCTAGTTGTGGCCGCATATTGCTTCACTCCTAGTTGTTGGGGAGATTGGATACTTTTTCTTTTTCAAATTTCCTGCAATGATTACAAAAATCGCAATGAGAGTCAAGAGACCTTTCATTTCCATCTGCAAGACACTATCTAATATTTGACCAGCTCTTCGAGTCTCTCCAGGAGCTAAAATGAACTCGTCAGTAGTGCGTCAAAATCCAATAGAACACCCGGGAAGACGTACCCAATTATTGAGATCAGCCTGGTTGTCTCTCAAGTTCTCGAACTGGGCATCCAAATGTTCTGTATTTGAAAGTTAGACTGATCCATGTTACTTCTAATTTACTTCAGTTATCACTTACCAGCAGTCACGTTGATCCTGTTGGGGACAAGATCATTCATCTCCCAGCTTTCCAAAAATGCAGTAGCCTCAGGCGCGTTGCCCACCTGGCTAAGGTCATAACGGACGGCTATGCAGGGTTAGCGGTATCGTCGACGTAGAACTACGACCAAAGCTTACCTTCGTCTCCGTATCCGTTGGCCTTCACAAAGTTCAGAGATGCCCTGACTTCATTTTCGTATGCATCAGGATCTTCACTGTTTGGAGCTCCATCGGTGACGGTCAGGATAAGAAGGGGCCGCGAGAGCACATAGCCCTTGTTAATTGGGCCATAGAGAAAGTCATCCAAGACTTTATCTTTCAGGTTCGAGCCCAGTCTAGTCGATCCTGTTGGGGAGAAATTCATCTTCAAGGAAAGCTCGTTGGGGTTGAGATTATCAAATTTGTCGTCCTTATTGATGAAGCGAAGATGAACAAGCCTTTGATCCTCGGTAGCAGCCGCCGTGATGAGATGTGCCATATTTTCAACCATGGCTGCCTGAAGGCTCATGCGGTTGTCAGTATCCATCGAGCCACTATCATCTAGAGGCAACGAGTATAAGCATGGTGTTCATATGCGATGTGATGACTTTGGCTTACCGCAGTATAGAATAGGCTGATACAACGCCAGGTGGGACATGATGGTCACATTCTTGGGTGTTGCACCCGGGATGGTTGAATCGTTCAGGATCTTGAATGCGTTCTCCGCTACCTTGGCCACGTATTCATTGCCCTCTGGGTAGAAGTCCTCAAGACCCTTTTTCTTGATTAATTTATGAAGGTTTGACTTGAACTCTTCCACCGTGCGGGGATACGTAGTTTGCTATTTCGGGATTAGGCAAATTTAGAAATGAGAGAATGTCGATGACAAGATACATACGCCTGGCAATGGCTCCGCCAATGCAGCAACACGATTTATGGCGTTTATGCCGACGTCCTTGAAGTTTTTGAAGTATGCCAGGGCGAAAAGACCGGAGCTAACGAGAAGATTCTCTAGCTCAGGCTTCCACGCTGGCTTATCGTCCTTGGGACGAATAGCCTTGGAGACAGCGGTGTTGGTAGACTTTTCAGCAAGGCTCGCAGGCGTTTCTCCAAGGTCATTTGGCCTATCCATGGCTGCTCCAGCCTCGATGAGGGCACGGATGGCCTCGGGGCTAGTGCCTAGTCGAATTGCCGACATCAACGGGGTGTCACCTTTCTGCTGTGAGACCGGCTCATCAGGCTTGGCGCCGTGCTTGAGCAGAAGCTCGACAATGCGACCGCTGTTTGGTGCCTGCGTGGCCGCATAGAGGGGGGTCTTGCCATCCGAAGATACTCTGTTGGCATCCGCATCGTTCTGCAAAAGCAGCTTTACAGCACCAACATGGCCGTTTCGAATTGCCAAGTCAAGGGCCGTATCACCATAGCTATCTTCGTCATTGACTTCTACCTGGATAAGGAATTGGACAATGTTCTTCAGATTTAGAGTTCCGCTCTTCGCATGAGTGTGAAGGTTTGCCGTCATTATGAAGATCTCTGTCGCGAGTCACTTGAGTTATTGCTGAGCTAAGGTAGACCAAATTGCTTTGGGAAAAGGATGAAGGTCACGATTCATCGATTCAAGTCGTACTTATATCCTTAGGTGGAGGGGAAGACACCCCCTTCTTGTCTGCCGCTTTCAGGCAGCCCCATCGCGTCCGTTGACGCGTAATGCCTGTCAGTTCAGCTCAATTCTGTAAATACAGGAGATGTATCACCCAGCAATTGCCCTCCAAAAAGATACCGACAGATTGTGAGCCAATACGCGACCATGAACCTTAATGAAAGTGACGTCAGCACAAGGGGGGCGACCTGGCCTATCCATCATGGGACGAAAGGGTGACTCCAATGTGACATAGTTTCTCCAGGGGACGGGATCAGGAGGGTTGCACGGCAGCTGCGCCATTGGGAAAATCTCAAAGCGACACTAGTTTCTGCAGGTTGGCTCAGCTAGGACAGGCCGCCTTCAGCTGAGCCATCTGCTGCACCATTGGCAACTGATTGGCTCACTCCGATGCTGCACAAGGTCAGCCTATAGCGTTCTCCTGTTGAGTGCATCTATCTGACGGGAGCTGTACGTACTCCCTGGCATGACGTTATTGATAAGTTGGAAGGCTCGACCCACCGGTTCCCCGCGGAACGGGCCGGAAATTAGAAAGTGGACTCCGCGTGACGGATCCGGAAGGCGGTATTAGGGCTTTTTATAGGCAGTGCCCAGCAAATCGATATTCTTAGATGTTTCTTCCATAACAGCGTCGATCACATCGAACTAGCGACCACGGACGACTTTGCTTATATTGGCTTTTGTTGCCTGCATAAAATTGGCCATTTACCGATTTTTCATTCGTTCCGCAGTTGGCTTATCTTCTCCTTTTAGGCTTTCTGGGGATCTGCAATTTTCCAGCTCCACATCCTGCAGAAGCTGAGCTGAACCGAATCATCTGGCCATCCCAGAGTCCTAGCTACCCACTCCAGCTACCCACTCCAGCTACCCACTCCAGCTACCCACTCCAGCTACCCACTTCCAGGTCCACCAATGTAACTTATCACTCGATCTATGATTTTGACACCTCTTCTCTCCTTAACGATCGCTTATGGAGTAGTACTTTGCATCATGTCTTAATATCAAAGTGGGGCTATAACGCGGGGGAGAGAAAAGGGGTTGTGGAGGACCTGGCCGTGTCGCTATGCTATTTATTCAAGCTTTGAGCACCTGCAATTCCTCTTGCCTTTCTGCGACAACCAGAGACAGTTCTTTCTTTTGTTTCTTGATTGACGATGACTGCCAAATCATTCCTCTTGCTGCTAGGCGCGGCTTCGGCCTTCGCCAACCAAATCCCAATCGGCGTCGGCTCGGTATGCCTGTCCTCAGCTACTCCTAATGACTGCTGTACCAGTGGTGCGCCCACTCCCACTGGTGAGGTGACAATTGATGACCGCACCTTCAAGTTCACTTGCGGATCGGCCTTGGGGTCTCTCAATCCCAAAACAGCCCAAAAAGTCAGCAATGCCCACGAGTGTGCATCACTCTGTGCAGATGACCTGTCCTGTGAAGCATCATCTTTCAAGGCACACGGCAAGCCACCCCGCGGAAACAACTGCTTCTTTGTCCTAGGAGACAACCTGGATCAGAGGTCCGATGAAGAGTGGATTACCTTTACGGAGGTATTTCCATCCTGTTTGGAGTCGGATGATCGTAACGCATGCTGCTCTAATCCAGACAAGCAAGAAGACGAGGTTGTTATTGGTAATGGCCGTTGGAAATGGACTTGCAAGACTATCCTGTCTTCGCTGAATAAAATCAGCAGGCCGGCGGCCAATGCCCTCGAATGTGCTTCGCTCTGCGCGTCAGAGGACTGCGAGGCAATTTCCTTCAGAACACTGGGTGATCACAAAGCCGGCAACTGCTTCTTCGTCCTTAGCAGCAATAAAGATCAACAGCAGGCAACCAAGTTTATGTCAATCGTTAAAATCGAGAATATCGACCCCCCGACTCCCGAACCGCAGTGCGAAAAGTACGTGGAGGAGAAGGAACAATGCGCCAAAGAGAAGGAACAGTGCCTTCAGGATAAGAAGGAGTGCGACAATAGCAAGGACACCTGTCAAAATGACCTAGAGCAAGCTAAGCACAACCTCGAAATATGTCAAACAAACCAGGTGGATCCAGCGAAATTGGCGCAATGCGAAGCGGACAAGCTGACGGCCCAGAGTGCCGAAGAGGACTGCCGTCGCCACTCTGGTGAAATTGAAGAGAAGAAAAAAGAATGTCGTGCGGAGCAACATAAGTGTGAATCAGAAAAGGGCGACCTCAGCATCCAGAAGCAGCAGTGCGAGAACGACAAGAACAAATTGGCTCTGGATCTCACCAATAAAAATGATGAGATCACCGCCCTCAACTCGCAGATCACATCGCTCAAAGGCAAACTAGACACACTCCAGCAGTCGTATGATGCTCTCAATGTTAATTGCAACGGAGAAGGCGCCGATGGAAAATGCCGCACAAACCTTTTCGACGCCGGTAAGTAATGAAATTCAATGACTCCCGCGGTATCGCATTTCACTGCTCAACCGATACTGACCACTGAGTCACAGAGCTTCGCGACGATCAATGCATCATCACGGCTGGAAACGAGAAATTCAAGATTCACTATGCTAAGCGTTTGTCTACCCTATAAAATCTCATAGTAGGGACATGCCATGCTAACTTCTGGAAAGTTGATGACCCCGGACCAGCAGACTTGGGTACTGGCAGGGCGAACTCTTTCAAGGACTGCGCTGAGAAGTGCGCCAACTACAAGGGCGCTAAGAAGTGTGTGCGATTCATGTGGAAAACAGACGGTAATGACAGAGCTTGTTACATGCGGTCGACCGGGCTTGGTACGGTCCCCACCAAGTCGTCGCTATTTAGTTCTGGGCAGCTTCTGGTTTGAAACTAAGCAACCACGAGATACTTTGGAGACGGGGATAGTAACGATGCAGAGGGGGAAATAATCACGGTCGACTTTCTAGTGTTAGGGAGAGCACCAGCAGACTAAATATTTTCCTCTTGAGTGACTTTTTCCAACTATTGTAACTAGGCCTTTCTCCACGTGTTATATCTTTGGCATATCACGTTGCACTGTTTAGGCCTCTCCCAGATCTCTCATCTTTCATTCCCGAAGAAATCTTCCATTAAATTCAACATCTCAGATTACTGTCAAGTGAGATACTCGAAGTGGGTATAAACAAATCATACAGGGCCACGAGATTTACCCTGACCTTCTCGCACCACGAACGGGGTTACGACTTGAGACAAACAATTAGGGTCTATGGTCATGAAATCCAGATGAAATCGTCTATTGAGAGTAATTATATTCGCATGTTAAGGTCGACCGCTTCCCGTTGCTTGTGGTGATTCTTCTGTCTCAAAGTCCTTCACGAGCCGTGATTATAGGTCACCGACACCTCGGTTATCATATTGATATTTTCGCCCTTTGGAACGATAGGCTCTAGGATCGCTGTTTGACTTCCCGTGTCATGAACACTCGTGTGTCCAATATCCGTCTGCGTTTCGCCCTGGGAGTTGTCGAATATCTTGCGGCTGGGGGGCTGTTTTGGATACGCGATCATGTTATAACTGTCCGCTGATGTGCTGGGGAACATCCTTGTCAAGAGAGGCTTAAGCGCGGGAATAGATGCAGCGGTGATAGCGAGACCGTCTTCAACTGCTGCCCAGATTAATAAGGGAGCGAGTTCCCCTAAGCAAAGAAAGCAAATTAGTCCTGACAAGAGACGAAGAAGGTAACAATGGTGGCGTACATGTGAAGTCGGATTTGGCTGAGAGGGCCACGAGGTGGATGGTCTTGACTATGGATGCTGCGCCTGCACTTGAAGAGATAAGTCAATCAGCATGTGGGACGGTTCGAGGTTTGCAAGGGCTTCCGCCCAAGGACTTACAAGATTCCAAGACTCATTGCAACGACCACACCAAGCTTTTCCTTCTTCTTCATTTGCAAATTCCACACAATCGTCCATGGTAGCAGGGCTAGGACGAAATCTTGTGCTCCAGAATAAGCTGAGGGAGTTTACGTGTTAGTCGTCAATCACAACCAAAGCAGACTTCTGCGAGCAGACTCACCACCAACAAAGAGAGAGAAATGCGTAAAGATATGCGACGGCCAACACTCCGATGGGATCATCGGATTCCACAGATGCCGAGGATCTTTGCATTGCAGGAAGACAAAGAGCGCAGCCAAGATGTTGACAATGTTCATTGTAACAATCACGAACCATAGCAAAATAACCATCCATCTGCGGACCACGATCCGAAGCAATGTGACAGCAAAGGACGTCTTGCCGAGGGTGCATGCAATGATTGCCAGAGATTCGCCAATGTTGCATAAGAGCGCCACCTGGATGAGGTTATCGGGGTTTTTCTGGACAATTTCAAGGTGTTGCCCTAATCCCAGGTTTGCAGCGACATGGGAGACAGCAGCGTATCCAATCAGACAACCCTACCAAGGGAATTGAAGTTAGCAAGATCATCCAAGTCAGTCAGTCACGAAAAGGAGTCCCTTACAATTGCCGCGATTGCAATGCCGTCATCCCAGCCAAACACTCTCCGCATGTATACTCGCACATACAAGCGCAGGAAAACGAAGACCAAAGGAACCATCGACATCGTCCACATCACACCCTTCACTGTAGGAGCCTGGCTCTCCGGTAGGAGAGATGCACCCCCGCTAGACGACATTCTGAGTATTCACCAATGCTGTGCAGACAGTCCGGGGTATACCCGTCGGTTTAAAGATCCAACGTCCCCAGATGTGGACACACCACGGATTATTTCAAGCGCATGGGCATTGTCAACAGGGTGTCATATCTCGGAAACTAAAACGTCCCGACAATATGAAATACGACAGGGGCGAAGTCTGAAAAAGTTAATTATTGTCACAGCAAGTGGGACTCATACTTCCCAAGTGGATCTCAAAGCGATGCGATCGGTCAACTTGGGCCGCCTTCCCGGTATGAACAAGTATGCCATTGTGCATTGACTCGGTTACAATGGTAGTGGCGGCGGTGGATCTGTCACAATAACGAGAGGCTGTTACAGATCCATGGTATCTCTTCCGGGCGCTAGGGCAGAACCGCTCTAGAGCCAAGGTTATCATAGCCGCATTGGGAAAGTCGGGTCATCGAAGAGCCATTCATAGCCGTCGACAATCAATCACCGACTCCACATTCCGTCCACCCGCGCCAGAATACGAAAGCTAAAGCCCACTTGGATATAATTTCCATATCATTGGAGAATCATTGGCGCTTCTTCGCGTCTTTCACTTGTTTCCCGCAAAGAACCCCGCTCGTGTTGAAAAATGGACAAATCGCGTCCTGCCGTTATCTCAGCAGCCCTAGGGGTTAGGGGCTTCGAGGGGCATTGAAAAGCTGCAACTGCCGACTGTGTTGCACTTCTCGAAAGTCTAACTATTGGCAGTGAATTGGACTCGGAATCCCCTTGCTGCACTGCACTGCACTGACTTCCGTGCGCGCACATTATACACGTTGGACATGATCTCTCTTCCTTCCAGCCTGTGGGCCCAGGCCTTGGCCACTCTGGGTTTGCTTGTTGTGACAAAGTTGATTTCAGATGTGTTCTTTTCGCGTTTGAAATCCATCCCTGGCCCGGCGTTGGCGAAGATCACTGATGTTTGGCGTGCGGCTCATGCATATGGCGGACGTATTGATCTGAAGAATGTTCAATTACATCGGAAATATGGCACAGCGGTGCAGGTCGGGCCCAATTGCGTGAGCATATCAGACCCGAATCTAATTCGGACAATTTATTCCACTCGCAATCCATGGAAAAAGGTTGGATATATCGTCTCCTAGTCAATGCCGTCCTTTTAGATGTGAGAATAGGCCATGCTGACCAGTCGTAACCATGAGTAAAGAGTGATATGTACCGCCCCAATGATGTACTGATTGAAGGCCATCGAATGTCGAATCTCTTCAACACCCAGGATGAAGATTGGCATAACCAGAACATCCGACCTATCCGGGGCCTGTGGACCATGACTAAGGTTCTGGAATACGAGCCTTTCATCGATGAAACAATAACAAAGTTTGTGGACAAGCTTGCGCTGAGATTTGTCGATGGTGATAACGCAGGAAAGGTTTGCCCGGCAGATGAATGGATTGGTTTCTGTGAGCTCTCAAATGCCCCCTAGCAGCCTGCGCAGCTTTCAGCTAACACATCACATAGTCGCCTGGGATGTGACCGCCAATTACAGCTTTGGTCGGCACTATGGATTCATTGACCAGGAGAAGGATGTCGACAATTTGATCACAGACTCCACTGCTGGCCTGAGATACTTCGCACCGGTAAGAACTGCGATATCAATGATTCAGCGTAAGCAAGGAGGGTGACTGATACGTCCCACCAGGTCTCTCAAATCCCCTGGGTTGACAACTTCCTCGACAAGAACCCAATCAAGCGCATTGGGCCCAAGCCCACCTTGACAGGTGTCCTCTACGCCTTCAGAGTCGTCGCCGAGTATCAGGCCCAGCTTGCTGAGAAAAAAATCTCCGCCGGTACTGTCGATCACACGCTCGACAAATATGTGCAGCTGAAAGAAACGTACCCCGATCTCGTTGATGACAACCAAATTGTTAACTGGCTGATGCTGAGCATTCTCGCTGGAGGGGACACAAGCTCAGCCACCATGCGTGCTGCCGTTTACTACCTAGCCAAATCACCTGCTGCGACGGCCAGACTTGTCGCCGAACTTCAATCCGCCGGTATCTCTGCCCCCGCTCCCTGGAAGGAGATCCGCGACTTGCCGTACCTGGATGCCGTCATTCGTGAAGCCCTGCGCGTCAACCCTGGTATTGCCATGATCTTCGAGCGTATCGTTCCAGAGGGTGGATTCACGCTTCCGGACGGACGATATCTCCCCGCGGGTACTAAGGTCGGGATTAACCCCTTTGTCACGAACCGTGATTTCGGAGTGTTCGGGGATGATGCGGATGACTTCAATCCGGATCGCTGGCTGCAGGGCAAGGACGAAAGCCCGGAGAACTTCGAGGTTCGCCTGCGTCGGATGAAGGATACTGTCGACTTATCTTTCGGCGGCGGAGGCCGGGTTTGCATGGGCCGGTATCTCGCTACGTTGGAGATCAAAAAGCTGATCGCGTCGCTGTACACCTCGTTCGATGTGAGTGGTTTATTGGCGTTTGTTGGATTCCAGCTTTTTGGTGCTAACTCGCGGTATAGATTCAATTGGTCGACCCCAAGCATGAATGGAACTATCAAAATGCCTGGTTCGTGTATCAGTACGATATGCCCATGGTCATTCGGCGCCGATGAAAAGGGGTGTCCGAGGGCCAACTGGTAGGTAGAGATAAAAACGCCCGAAGCGGACTCTAGGGAGATCTAATGAATACACGAAAGATCTGAGTTGCATGCAATATGGATTGAGTAGAAATAATTTGTCCATACCGCATAGGGTATCAAAGTCCAAGCCTAGAAAACGCCGCCAAACCATTAAGAATACCCAAGTCCTTGGAAGATTGCCATGCATCAAGTCATTATGTAGTAGCGGATCACTGATACTTCGCTCAAGCTTTCGAAATGTCCATCCGGAATTTCATTCAAGCACACCTCACCGTTCAATCGTTACTGGAAGGTATGCCGGTACGTGCGAAGTGAAATCATGCCTTAAGCCGCTCAACGGGAAAGCCGTTACCATCCTTAATTGCGGCTTCATCCTCGTTTTTCTCAACTGGCTTTCCTTCATTACCTTCCTCGCCGGTAATTTCTCCCCAGCCAGAACTTCTTCGACTCATGCGACCAGCCACGGCATATGGACTGCTAATACCCCCGGAGATACTGGCACCAGTACTGTCATGTCGGCTGTGCGATTGGACAACGCTGCGAATGCTGGCCGTATCACCGCCGACGGTTTGCTTAGTAGTGTATAAGCCGCCCCGCTCCGCAGTAGTGGTGGCTAGCGGAATTGCTCCGGAGGCCGAGTAGACACTGATGCGTTCAGCACTAGCAAGGCCAACAATACTCGGTCGGCTCAGTACCCCCGACGCATTGAATACTGAGGTATTGGATGCTTCAGTCGTATTTCCACTCAGAACACTCAGCGGCAAGCTCTCCCGACTCCCGCCGAAAACAGAAGACGGAGCCAACCCGCGTACAGACGCATTGGTATCTAGGGAGTTGCGGCGACGGCGCTTGGATGAGCTTGCCAAGGTGAGAAGAGAAGCGTTATCGGTCAAAGCATTGTTCGCGGTTGCAGCGCTGTACGTCATCGCATGACTTTGTGGTGCCAGGTGCGAGGGGACTGCAGTGGCGGGTGAGGTTGAAGGGAATTGGTGGGAAAATTGAACCTGCTGGTTTGAAGAACTCTGTGCTGAGCTGCCATGGTGGTGCCCATTGTGGCTGTTTTGTGCATTGTACAGTTGGGTTGAGGGTGCTGCCGAGTGCACAGTGGTCAGGGTAGTGGTCATCGATCGAATTGAAGGTGCCGGCGACGAGAAGGTGCTGCCCTCACCCCCTCCATGGCTGCTTAATCCTTCAGTGCCAGTTGCCAATGTCCCAGCCTTGGAATACGCTGCTTCGGATACTGCGGCATCGCCGTTGGTTGAAATAGTTGGCGCAGCTGATTTTGCACTTGTCAGGGGAACCGGGTTCTCATAGCCCGAACAGAAAGATGGGTCGCTTCTGGAGCGAGATGTTGTACCATAATGATCATCTGTATATGAGTCGGTCGGTGTCTGAGTCCCTGTGTCACGGTTGATGATTCCAGAGAGCGGGTATGGGTTGTTTTCTTGGTCGGCCTTCTTGCCCTTATTGCCCGTGGAGCGCTTGTTGGTCCATCGATTTGTCGTAGAATCAGAGGAGCTCTTAAGGTTCGCCAGGCGTTTCACCCAGTTCGAGAATGGGCGGCGACGTGCATTCCGGTCTGTTTTGTATGAATCCCTTAGCAGGGGTTCGCGGTGGCCAACAGGCACAATCTGTACATATGTACTTACCATGCACCCTAGCAGGACCATCGGCAGTAGTCATTCTAGCTTGGAGAGGTAGCCTAGTCACTAACCACTCTTGCTTGCGAAATGTCAAAGGTAGGCAGGGGAGTAAGTAGAGCTCTGGGCATCAAGTCGCGCCGCGGCAGATGGGGCAGCGGGCGGGGAGACTGTTTATCCGCGCACGTCATGTGCCTGCCTTCGATATTGCCTCTCGACTTCTATTGTGTGACGTATTCTCAACATTTCGGTCGTTTTATTTTTCGCAAGTCATTGACTGGTACCTATTGGAAAGGTTCTACCAGCGACAATGACAGGTGATCATGATTGAAATGCGTATTTATAGTACTGTTTCCAGGATCCATTTTGGGATCTTTCTTGCATCTAGTGGCACAATGCCCCGGTGAATACAACTGCGTCAATGCCTCCTTCTCGGTCTATGATACAAGCGCTACCTTCTGAAGTGGTTGCAAAGATCAAATCATCTACATCCATTTTGCATCTGACTGGTGTCATTTTGGAGCTAGTCAAAAATTCTTTGGATGCCAATGCACATACCGTCTTCGTCACTGTCGATTTCAAGCGTGGTGGCTGTATAGTTGAAGATGATGGTGATGGAATCCCTCCGGCCGAGTTTGAAGTTACCGGAGGGCTAGGCAAACCTCATCGCATGTCTCCCAACCTTAGGATTATTTATGCTAGCTAACATATGCGATAGATACATCCAAATTCGAGCTGAGTGGCTTGTATGGCCATCGGGGCTTGTTCTTGGCTTCCCTGGCCTCGGTGTCTCTGCTCACTGTGACTTCTCATCACATTCATCATGGATGCACAAACTCAATCATACTTCATCATTCGACACCTGTGGCTCGGCTAACCCCTGCACCACCACACCAGGTGCTTCGCTTTGCCGGCCATGGCACATCTATAACTGTCAATGACCTTTTTGGGAACATGCCAGTTCGAGTCAAGAGTCGAGCTCTCACTCTTCAGCGGCCGGACGAGCTAGAACGGGAGTGGGACCATCTCAGGAACTCTTTGGTGTCTCTCCTTTTAGCCAACCCTCAATTCTCAAAATTAGTCCTCCTCGATGTGGAACGAAATAAACGGATTTCTATTCGTCTTGGAACTACCTCTATACCCGAAGCGTGCATTCCTCATGCTCAGAAGGATTTTGATCTCAAACGTGTCGGGTCAATTCTGACACAATCCGGGCTGATCACATCACCAAACTTCGATTCTTGGCATGCAATTTCAGCCTCGGTTTCTGACCTGATAGTTCGGGGAGCAATATCTCTCCAACCCAGCCCAAGTCGGAAGGTTCAGTTCATCTCTTTGGGGAAAGACCCCATCCTATCGCGCAACAGCACAAATGTGCTTTATGACGAAGTAAATCGGCTATTTGCTGAGTCTGATTTCAGTAATGTTGGAGCCATTTCCCACAGAAGCTCATCTTCGTTGAATCAGCTTGATGCCCCAAGTAACGCAAGCACTCGAAGCTGGGCAAAGCCCGTCAATAAGTGGCCAATGTTTTACATTCGCATTGACACAAACGCTGTTATACGATTGGGCGACGATGCGTCTGTGAATCTTCCAGAGTCGGCCAAATCGGTTCAGCGTATAGTTGATGTGCTTGGGGCCATGGTTCATGAGTTTCTGAAGCAACACAATCTCCGCCCTCGTAACCGCAAACAGCAGACCATTTTATCACACCAAAACCAGAGTATCCGTTCCAAAGCCTCTCGAGCAGCTGGCAGTTCTCGTGGTTCTCGTGGCCCTCTACAACAAGGTCGGTCTATTTCTAGCACCGAAGAGGTGTTCAGCGGTCGTCTAAAAATCCCCTCCTTTCCAAGAGCACAGTCTCTAAACTCTGGTCAAAGCTTCGACAACTGGTCCAGGATAAAAGCCGCTAAGGGTCCCAAAGGACGTTCTCCAACCCATCAAACATCTCGGCTTTCCCATGCGGCTCCTAATATAATACAGGGTGAGAGCTCCTTGCCGATCCTCCCTAACCATAAGTCAAACCATCCAAATGATGGCCAGGAGTGCAGAATTATTCCAAACCACCCGAATAAAAGAGTCTCCGGTGAGGACAGGAACAGGACAGAGGATCTGCCTGGAGACTCGCCATCAGACAAGATGATCAGCTGGATCGATCCATACACCAAGATGGCCTATATGATTAATTCTCGAACGGGCCAAACGATGGACGCCCAGAAGTCATTAGCTACCCATCGGTCTTCCACCGATTGCGCCAACGCCTCGTCCAAGCATCCAGTGCAAACATTTTGGATAGAAAATCTGTTAGGGAAATGGGACAATCCTTCCTTCAGCCGAACAGAAATGCCAATACCAAATCTAGGCGCAGAGTCCGTCGGTCAGCAGAATGTAATTACTTCTTCGCACGGCTGCTTCAAAGGCATTGGATCGCTTGATACAGCGCAAGTTGCCAAATATCGAGGCAAGCTTCAACGCCGTGCGCTCGAGACTGCCGAAGTGATAGCCCAGGTGGACAACAAGTTCATCTTGGCTAAGGTCCACACGACTCCCGTCATTCCCAATTTGGAGGAGACATCAAACGATGTTCTACTCTTAATCGATCAGCACGCGGCCGATGAGCGATGCCGAATCGAACAGTTGTTCAAGGAGATGTTTCTCTCTGCTGAGCTGGGTGAGAATTTGGAGTCGAGTTGTCGAGTGCGGACTGTCCAAGTCGGCTCTCTAGCATTCGAAGTTTCGTCAACAGAGGGTGACCTCTTCCAAAAATATATGGCTCTCTTCTCGGCCTGGGGTATTGAGTATGTGACACAAGGCGAAACCAAATCTACTGTCTCGATCACCGTCCACACTGTCCCTGTCCTAATAGCCGAACGCTGTCGGCTCGAGCCTCGCGTGTTGATTGACTTGATGAGGCGTGAGATTTGGTCAAGTGAGGAAGATGGTAGGAAGCCGTTCCAGTCGAAGAAGGCATTTGAAACGGAATATGCCGACCAGGATATCGAACTATCAGACAGCGATGACGTTGTACACAAAGGAACCCTAAAATCGTCCGCCTCGCGCTCATGGGTTCAACATATGAATGGATGCCCTCAAGGCATCGTGGACCTATTAAATTCCCGGGCCTGTCGCACTGCTATCATGTTCAATGACTCGTTGAACATCGAAGAGTGCCAGGCCTTGGTCTCCAGGCTGGCCGATTGTGCCTTCCCGTTTCAATGCGCCCACGGCCGTCCTTCAATGATTCCTATACTTGATTTACGAACGCTCTCCGAGACTGCTGTTTCATTGCCGCTCGACTTGGATACCGGTGCATCTGCTTATGATGACAATGACGGCATGAATTTCGTGGAGGCGTTTAGAACACGTTATGTAACATAGTTGGTTAATCTAAGGCTCTTGTATAGGGAATTAGGGATTTCGATAATGCAAAATATGTTTAAACGAAATGACGATGTGTACAGTAGGTGATATATCAATCAAGAGTTGTCAAACTTGCACCCAGGTCCCGAATCATGTCTTGAACGGTCTATAATTCAGGCATCAACCCCACAGAACCATGCATTTAACCTTTTGCGGCTCTGCTCCTTCGCGCCGTCAAGTCAACAAACACCCTGGCGCGTCAAGAAAATTTGCCCACCATAACGATACGATGTCAGCATTACCAACATCCACTCATTCTTGTCGGCACCGTTTCAAGCGGCCATCCAACGTGAGCACTTCTAGACCGACTCAAATTCCTGACGGGTCCTTCACTATCTAATCCCTCTCAGATCCTCGTAGCAGAACCACAAATCACCTGCAATCTACTTAGCTTACCTCCCGAACTAATCGTTGATATCCTCAACAAATGTGAACATCTGGATCGAATGTGCCTTGCGTTGACATGCAAGCGCCTGCTACACGTCTCATCACTTGTCCGAATTCGCATACCATCAGTACCCAAGCACAGATTTCTTCCACCATCAACCTGTGTTGATATATTCACTCTCCTAAGGCGAATAGCACCCCGTGACAATTCCGGTCGACCTGAAGCAAATATTGGCCTTTGCTGCGACTGCCTAAGGTATCGCACACGACGAATACAGTACTGGGATGGCTACGAAGACAAGTACTTGGAAATGGGGGTCGAACCTGAAATGTGGGATAATGCGGTCAGCCATTGGCATTCTAAGTATTATTTTCAATGTCCGGAGTGCTGGTGTCGAGAAAAATTTAGGCTCTCCTGAGCATCTGAATGTCTTGAAGTGGTTTGTCGGCTGGAATATACGGTGAAGGGGTTCTCTGGTATTCAAAATCGAGATCCTCTGAACATTTTCCTTACATGTACTGAAGAAAATTCAGCATAGCGGCCACGTCGGCATTGTACGAGGCAGAGAGAGGTACATTTACAGTCTACAGTCTACAGTTTCAATGGTTCAGAAGAAAACTGTTGAATTAAAGCGTATGTTGCATTTCAGTTTTTCAGGCAGCTTTTAAGAGTTGCTCCTGTACAAAAGCCGTGAGGCCGAAATATTGTCTAGAGGGTATCCGATTAGGAAAACGCCCAGTTGACAGATAAGAAACCATTTTTCCAGTCCCATCCTTGTTTCCCCCGTCCCCAGCCGAAATAAGAACAGACCAGACAAGAAAGAAATCAAACTAAAAAAACATAACAGAGCAAGGCCTTTGGTAAACTCCATTTGGGTAGTCCCAGGCCCCGTTCCATACATAGCCGCTTTTTCAAATGCTGCATCTCTCGAACGAGAAATCGCAAAAACAAGACACAAGAAACCCAAGAGTAAAATAAAAAAAGTAAAAAGGTAAGACAAGAATGATGGGATATTCACAAATCGTAAGAAGATGGGTTTTGAGAAAATTGATGCACGTATGCATAATAGAATGGTTAAGATGATGTGGATGTGGACACCAGTAAAGTGGGAATGAGAAGAAGAAGTCATCAGTCATTAGGTTCTGAGGGATGGGATAGGTGATGGTGTGTAGTAGTGAGTGAGTTATCCGTGTGTCGGGACGGACTTCGCCTTGGGATGGTTGGTCCATGAGAGGAAGTCGAACTTGTCCTTGGCATTGTCAAGCATGGAAGGCATGGGCTCGGACTGGGACTGAAGGTTGTTTGCGCTGCGGGAGGCTTCTCTAGGCTCGAGAACCAGAGAGCGGCGGTAGAAGGTTTGTGTGGTGATTTCGCCGTTTGAGCGCACGCGCACAAACTCATTCTGCATCCAGACCTGTAGCTCTGGGACTTCGGTCAGACGGTAGGGGATCTGGAACCGTTGGAGCTCGCTGATAATACGGGCTGTCTTCATGTGCTTGTCGAAGTTGATGACAGTCATTTCACTGTCATGGGTGGAGAGGGTGCGGAGAGATTGGTTGCCGTGGTCGACGAAGGTGAGGTCGGTCAGGTAGGTACCGACAAATGGAAGGCAAGGAGGGACGTGGTTCTGAAGGCGCTGACGGAGTACTGCGTAGTTGCGAGACACATCCACGATACCGCAGAGCTGCTCGAGGACAGTCTTGGTCTTCTGCGATACGATGTCCCAGGTCTTCTTCAGTCGAGAGATCATAGACGAGTTCAATGAGCAGATTATCGCCATGAGGGAGTCGTAGTTGTTCAACTCTAGACATTTGTTCGCAATCTTGACCCAGTGCTTGATGGTAGCGGCACGCTTCTTAGGCTCCTCGAGGTATAGGATAGAGTCAGCAACGAGGTGGGCGAGGTCAGTCGAGAGAGTTG
This sequence comes from Penicillium roqueforti, assembly GCF_015533775.1. Taxonomy (NCBI): domain Eukaryota; kingdom Fungi; phylum Ascomycota; class Eurotiomycetes; order Eurotiales; family Aspergillaceae; genus Penicillium; species Penicillium roqueforti. Next base: position 63,809 of record NW_024067566.1, on the reverse strand, counting down.
ACATGGCGCGAACGTTCACAGCCAACGATCCTGACTTTGGAGTCCATTCCGTGTTCAGCAGTTCTTCGGGAAGGATCGAGCAGAAAATGCGTGACTCCTTAATGGTGAGCTGGCGGGCGAGCTCAAGTGGGTCGAAGTCAAGGATGGTTATAGAGGCTTCGCCGTTCTTCCATTGCTTGAGCAAGTGGTGCTCCTTCTTGCCAAGGATGGGAGGGGGTAAGGGAGTATCGGGGTGAATGTATTGGGCAATGGAAGTGTTGGTCTTGCCCATGGAAGATATCAGGCGAGGCACAAGAGGACCACCAACGGAGGACACCTTGCCGGCCAAATCAAGCAACCTCATACCAGCAGTGGGAAGGTCCGCCATAAGTCGTGTGCTTGCGAAGTCGACGATGAACTCCAGGGCCGTGTTGTCGCGGTCGTGGCGCCAGTGCGACTCGAGCCAGCCCTTGAAGATGTTGTATACACGCAGACGGACGGGTCCGGCGGCGTGGGGTGTCTCACCAATATAGTCGAAGCGTTCAGCGAGGGCCTCGGCAAACTCAAGAGGCGTAGCAAACAGACGGAAGGTGAGGTAGAAGGTTGAAACAAACATGGCATCGGGGGTAGATTGATGAGCAGTCAGCTTCTCAATAAGAGCACGCAAACTCCCGCCCATCACCGAACCTTCCTTGTAAATAAGTTCGTGTGCGAAAGTCTTCTCCAGGATGTTGGCCTCAGTCTCCTCATTTTCCTCGGCGAGGGTGGAGTAGCTCAGACTCTCCTTCAGCGAGTGAACCTTGAAGCTACCCTGGAAGCTACCCCCAATATCAGGCGAGGTAGCCCGAGTCGAGGTTTGGGAAACGCCACTCATCTCAGAATCACGTGCATGGCTATTATACGTGAAGCTGCTGCCATTGCTTGTAATTCCACGTCCGAATGATTCGCTCATATCAGACTTGGGATGACTTTCACGGTAGTTACTGTCAGTGGAGGAGAAGGAAGAGATGTTCTCGAGGTGGGTGGGGAGTATGGCAGAATTAGGTAAAGAAGAAATGGCGGTGATGTTGGCGGGGGAATTTGCAGGAAGAGACTGAAAGGATGAAGGTGTTGTAGCGTCGGTGAGAGCAGGTGTGCTAGGGATCTGAAGAGGAGGTGGGGGAAGACGTGACATCTCCTGTCGCTCTTCTTCTACGGGAGTCTGCGGTTCATCTTGTGGAGAGGCAACGCTAGACAATTCCTGTCTTTCCTCTTCGAAGTGTTCAGGGTCAAGCTCAAGGTCACCAATTTGCTCAAGCACCAGGCGAGCCTTGGCCAAACAGTTTCCAGCTGCTCGGACACAGTCAGTCGCAGCACCCACAAGGCGTTTTCCTTCATCTACCATGAAAAATAGATCATCTTCTGGCATTTGTGCGGGACGAAACACGTCGCGTGCAGCGTGAACGAGCTCAGATAGCTTCTCCCACATTAACTCTCGTGCCTGTTCGAGAAACGCGCTGCGATGTGTACCATGCTCACATACTACCTCAATGACGTTTAGCAATTGCTTGCATGCCTCGACAGCCTGCTGTGTAGTGACAACCAACTCCATCGAGGAGCGGGACTGCATATGGAACCCGAGGAATGAGCCAAGTACGCCGAGGAATGCATCATATGTTGTTCCCAGGCGTTCGGATGCCAGATTCTGGGCAACGATGGCAGTCGAAGGGCCGGAGACTGACATGCGGTGGGATACAGAAACCCGTTTGGTAGCGACGGAGGCCGGTCTAGGATCAACCATCTCCGTGCGCATCGATGATCGACTCATATCCATCCGGCTATGGTCCATTCGTGATTCCAGCATTCGCGACGCAGATCGATCAGGTCCCTCGTTCTCGCCCAAGTTGAAAGTTTCGGATGCAGGAGTCGGTGGCATGCTATACTGGCCTGAGCTTTCGTTGGGCCCATCCATCTCGGCGATAGTCCGACCCAAGCCTACCTCCTCGTTCCAGACGTCGAGGAATCGAACTCCTCTAGTAACAATCTTGAAAGCCTTGAGAAGCATCTCATCCAGAATGGCCTCAACCTCGTCTTCTGACGGGAGCCCGTTTGCAATTTCCTGGAACTTTTTCGCAGTTTTCACCAGCGAAGACAGGTCAGATAGCAAAGCCTTTCGAATTCTGCGTAGTCCCTCAAATCGCCTTACCAGAGCGGATTCTCGAGTAAGACATTCTGATTTTTCCTGTGGAATGATAAGCCCCGTAATTGTTTCTCGGTTCTAATTCATACTTACTAGTAGAAAGCGGACGCCAGCGATAGGGCCTCTCATCAAGTCTTGATTTCCAAAGTCCTTCAGTGATGACCCGAAGTTTCCTCGAATGATATCCCAGAAATCAGTCAAGGCCTTCAACAAAGGACGCATGGGTAATTGGTCGTAAGCCTCGCAGTAATTCGTGGGTAACCAGCCGCGATTCCCAGAATCTAATAATGTACCATCGGCCCAGCCATTGGTGTGAACGGAGTGTACCAAAATGATATCTCCCTGGTCCAGCGGGAGTGTAACGGTCGAAGGAGAGACATTGCCAGCCGGGTGAAAAGGGTAGAAGGCGCGCAGATAGTTGTGAAAGACAGGCCTCGGGGCTTCCAATTGATCCATGTTTGTGTCCTGGGCGTTTTGTGGCGTTAACGGAGGGGTCATATCTGATGAGCCCCAGCCGGAGTAAGATCGAATCGGTATAGATGTAGCGTCGTTGCTCGACTCGGATAAATTCGAATTGGATTTCGAGATCTTCAATGGGGGGATATGTGGCTTCATTGATTCCATCTCTTGGGTATATCGTGACTGAGTAATTTCTTTCTCGCCGTTGAGGTCACTGACCGGGGGCGTTTATTCGATAAGTGCAATGGACATGGCTCAATGGATCCAAAAGAAAGTCAAGTATCGTAGGCGAAGTGGCGTTGGATAATCAAGGATGGAGGGGAGGAATCAGATCGCCAGAGGCTGGGGTTGATCCTACACAATCTAGGTCAATTGGGGGGCTCAAGGATAGTATAGAGTATAGCCCTGGAGGGATTGAATGATTGGAATGCGCCCAAGGAGGTTGAGGGCTAGGAATGCCAGGAGAGGGGAAGGATTTAGGAACTTTGCACTGGACATACAAACACAAGAAGCAATATTAACAAGTAATCGAAAACTATAAACAGATCCAAACAGACTTCCTTTCAAGGAGTCCGGATTATTCAAGGTCCCGGAGGGATGACGAGTCGCAACGAGGTCCCAATATCAAGGGATGAACAGCTTCCAATGGATAAATAATGCAAATGCCTATGAAGGGGAGAGTGGCAAGATGCTAAGGATCGCAGCAAGGACTGTACGCAAAGCTGGAAAAGAGGGATTCCCTATTAAGGCAACGCAAGGGCGGAAGGGATATAAGTGAAAGAATGCTAAGTATAGCTAAGTATCGCGATTGCTACCGGTAGCAACAGTACAAAAAGTGGAAAATGAAGAGAGCTTTGAATCAAAAGGAGAAGGGAAAAGAGGGAAATAAGAGGAATAATAGCTCTTTGGGAGTTTGAAAGGGCTAAAGGTTGAATCTTCTGGGACTCGATCGGGACGATCCACGCTCCACCTGGTATGAGCCCGTATGGCGATGTACCGTACGCATACCGAAGGCCGTATTTTAATTCCTGCGTTTTGTTTTTTATTTGTTTTTTCTGTTTTTTTCATTATTTGGATTTGGCTAATTATTCTTTTGGGATTATGTGCAGACAACATGTATTCAATAGTATCTACGGGGTATCTTTGGTAAGAAGATCCAAGATTGAGATCATTACAGTAATAGCAAGAGAAGAAATCCAACAAAAAAAAACCGGCCTTGGAGATAGCCCTTCTTCCCCAAGAGTTGGCCTATCTACTCACTTCATAACACGGTACCAGGTCAGGAGGTACCTTCAACCCTAATAACCCGCCGAAAAGGTACACATCTCACATGTATCAACTCACTATCCACCTTGCGTCCGCCGAGCTCTGTTCCAGACCTTCCACGACAAATTCTCCGTTTTAATTTGTTAGAATTGGAATGCTACTCCCGTCTGAGACCAATCACATTGCCCTAACCAAATAAATCCTGTGGGGTTAGGTTCATGTCTTAAAATGCATTGACCGTGTTGTGTGCTAGAGCCTGCAGGGAGACTCGATCAATCATTAAAAGTGACGGACGGGGGTCTTTTGTTCGCCTGTCATCAATATCTCTCCGGGATGAGATCGACAACGCAGTGGCCCCCAATGTGACAGCAGCCAAAAGCCTTTTTTTTATTCTGACCGTTATGGTTGATTTCCAGCGGATTGCAAATAGGGTCCATATCCCTCGGTGATCCGTACCTCACATCAAAAATCCCAATATCCCTGCTCACCCCCTTGTCCAGACCTCGGTCTCTATTGACATTCAGACCAGTTTGTATGTACGTTGTACCGAGTACTCCGTACCATACTGCGATCCCCCTCCTTTTCTTTCCCCCTCCCGCGTGGGGCGATAATCGTAGGAACAGGTTCGTAATTGGCAAACAGGATCCACAAACGGTGGCTGTTGCGAGTTGCGAAAAAGTTGAGCAAACACTGTCGCAACGCTACCCGATGCTTGCATACGTTGTAGGCATCCTCAATCCTTGCTAGATCGTAGCTATGGAGTACGTGGAGGGGGATCTCATGATGCGGACCCGCTCATGTCTAAGACCTCGAATAATAATAGATGCGAGGCGAGATACGGGAGTACCTTGCCGGTGAAAAAATTCGATGTACTTTTGCCTTGCAATAGAATGTACGAAGTACCTCGACTTAAAATGAACTTCGGAATATTTTCTATAAACGCTAGGTGGAATATACGAATATCTGGTCAACGCGTTCTGAGGTCCTCATCGGAACAGTTGAGCGAACCATCGCAAAATTGAATAACCCACGGTCTAGGCTTGGAGAAAGACACTTAGTATCGAGCTCGTAATACACAACTAAGACCATCATAGTATCCATAGGGCCATTCTCCCATTCCCCATCACAGTTGCGTCGCACGTCCTCCCGTAGTTCGACCAACCGATTCGCAGAACTACGTAAACTCGGTGATCCTGCAGTCGCCAGTCAACATTGAAATGTGCAAAGCGCATAATTATTTCTCATCATGCATTGGTTGCCCGTCACATGTTCTGGGATATTTGCCTCCTTGGGAAAGAGCAAAATGTGATAGTTCCTATAAACTAATGTGCGACTAATGTATGTCAGCGAAGCTATCAACCGAGCCGACTAGAGCTCCTAAACAGCATTGGCAGCTTAACCAAAAAAATAAAAATACTCCGAACGTCTCGCCCTCGTGGGGGTCCAACCAACGGCTATCATACTAGGGTAATGCAAGCCCCCTCTATATCCATCACATTAGGTGGGCAAGCAAAATGCGATCTGCGGGCCATACCTTCAATGGGTCGAATGTCCGTGCCGTACGGAGTAGTCGGGTTCAAAGCCATGGCAGAGTGGCAGAGGGGTGGTGCCTGGACCAAGTCCCATTCTATCTCTAATGGAGATGATCTGCTTTTTACCGGTCGCGTATATAAATCGCGTCGAACCGATATTGAGGCTACTCAAATTTACACCCGGTTTGGTTATGGTCAGGTTCGGAACTTTGTCTCTCTTAATCTCTTACTATCTCAGGAAAATACACTGTAAACAAAAACAAGTCGCACAATGCAACTCATAGCGTGATACAATTGACGGGTCAGCCCGCGTGGTCTCAGAGAAACTGTTTGCTTGTCTCATGGCGCATCGATCTTACCTACGGTGGACGGAGTACTCCGTACAGCACAAATCAATCACCCCTGCATATGCATGTAGTCCATTAGCTTAACTTGCTAGCTTGCGATTTTATCAGCTAGCTGTATAGCACGAGCACATCACGTTCCGGCAGACTCGTGCCCAAGTAGTGGGGCATGCACGGTCGTTCTCCCAAGGGACTTTGGACTATAGCCATTGTGCAGTTGAGCTGCAGAACCCGTCTAGTTGACAAGAGATCGTCGGGGGAAAGTGATATCGTCACATTTAGTTTGGTCTGTTTAATGTTCCCCGAGGTTGAGGAGCCCGACCGGCATCCATATGCCCGTTTAGGAAGGAGTCTTGTTAATCCGGATCAGCAATGGGTTCGGTGATAGACACATGTGTCTCTGCGTGATGTCAGCGTATTTTTGCTGGAGGATTACCTCGGGTGATACCTCCACCGAAATGTATCTCTTTCGTGCGACATGATCTAGTTCTCGTACTGCTCTCGTATGGGAGATGACCGGCTTACTTGCGGCGGATTAGCAAGATACTAATCTTCAGATGCAATCTTACTCATGGTTAGCCTCATAGGGCAATTGCTGGAAGAAAGCATGCTAGAGATCTGAGATGTCTTGAATATCCACGTTGGTATCCGAGGGTCAGTGGAACGTGCCAAATAGCGATGTATAATTATGCTATGCAGTCAGAGTAGTAGACGAGGTTCCAGACGTAGCTTTCGTTTAGACAGAGCCTCTATTGGATGCAGGTGGTATGGAGTAGCCTACTAGTTGAATATGTCTTGTCTCGCCGATATATATCCACGGATAGGAATGACCGCGTAGAAAGATTCTGTATTAGACTACAACCTAGTTGAGACCTTGAGATTTTCAAATATATATTGCTTGGCAACATGAAAGACACATCCATATAATCTATCCTCACCATCTTGTAGCACAACCTCCAATAACCAACACGCGGAAGCGCATTCAGACAATCCGAAGGCTGTCGGCCTAAGTCTTCGAGATTATCTTGTGTCACCTCGTGGCCTTGGTTGTTGAGATGCGGTGAACGGTTGAGGCTGAAAGAACACTGCAGTTTTATGCGGCAGGTACCTGCATTCGGCTGCAAGATCGCGCTCAAACCTTACAATTTTGGTTATGATCTCAATAAAGTCGGTCTGCTATAGGGTCTAATGTGATTTGGGAAGCAGAAATGGTTCCTTACTATATTTTTATTCGAAGTTGTGTTATGCTTTCTCGCCGGGTTTTCGAGGTTCTATTGATGGCTGAGAGAATGCTGTTCTTTCATGGCCTTTTACCCCACGATTGCGATTGTGTAACCACGCTGTGTCACAGTCTATTAGATTTACTAGACTATTCAGTTCAATCTCGAAATAGAGCATATTCGAAGATCATATCTCGCTGTATCGTGATTCGTATGTTGTGAATTGTCAGCTACAAACTCCGTACACCCTCTTGATCTATATATCGAGCCTAAGCTCTTGCTCAAAATAATGTTAGTCAAATAATCAAGTTGAAATACTGCACCATAACAACCACATTGAGCGTGTGTATATCACTAAAGAACCCGATTAACGAATTTTAAACATTAAATTTAACGCAGCTCATCCATGGATGCGAGCGGAAAGACGAAACCTTGATGTCTACAGGGGTAACATGGCCCATGCATCTATACCTAAATTTATTATAGGATGTACTTTGTATTGACAAACAGTTCGAGTTAAAAAATGAAGAACATACATACAGAGTACTGTATATGTATAATGCAAGCTCATGAAATCACGGTGGGGGGAGTATCCATTCAATAACAGAGTATACTTCGTACTCCGCAAATTCTTTACAATCGTATGGATATTGCAAGCAGCCCAAAAAGCAGATAGATAATCCTAGACATCTAGACCATCTAAAATGGTAGAATTGATAGACTAGTACAGGGATCCAGTGAGCGGTAAAAAGTACCCCGAGAACAAGTACATAATACCGGACCTTGTATAGTAATTTGCTAGATCGTAACGGTCAACAATACATACGGCGTAAGTTTCACATCGCCGATTCAATACGAGACCCCACTTAGACTGGCGCATGAAAGAGAACGGCCCAGGAATAGTCGCAGATGGGGCGATATGAAGGCAATCAACAAAGAAAGATAGAAGCTACGCACACATCTCCACTCATGACACTTATGACACTCCACAGTTCATTTCGCCTTAAGGAGAAACCCACACGAAAATGAAATCCTCCAAGCCTAAGTTAACCGGAAAGGCCTCCGCGCGATGTCTAGAAAGCCACTAGAAGGCGGACGCGCACGGCTGGCTAGCACGTTTCCGCGCCACGGTCTAGACGGTACCTGTCTCCGGGATTAGGGGCTAGTCTGCGCCTCTATTTTCGGTATTGGACATCCCCGACGCCACTAATAGATTGTATATGACAGCTTATGTTACCGTGTACCTGTCAAGCAGTCGGATGCATCAAACGAGCGGCACAATGAACGGACTGGGATAGACGCAATGTCCTAGATGAAAATCGACCGGCTGGACCGCCACGCGCGATATGGTTCTTTGTTATCTCTTTGTGCGGGATCTGAGATGTTAGATTGGGACGGGCGATAATCGCGTCCAGAGAGCCCACATTTCAACCAGGTAGATAGAGCATTGCCCAAAATTGGATCACAGCTTTTTTTCCCTTTCACTTTTTGGCCTAGTTATGGGGCGTGTGCTCGCGGGAGAGCTTCCGGTTCCAGGGACAATGACTCGGATTTGCCTTGGTGGAGGCTCGCAGTCAGGGGCTTGGGGATGTGCTCATAAATCCACTTTGTGAAGTCCATTAACTGTCAGTATTAATTAATTTCAAACCCTAAGCTGGGTACAGCTACTCTATCTCGTTCTGCTTTAAAATCAATAGTTTAACGTCCCCTCAAATTTGAATAGGGGGGCGGCTGTGCAGTTCTAAAGTTTTCTTAGAGTTCGAGGCCAGAACCTACATACCTTGTATTCCATACCGGGAAACTGATTTGAGGTCACCGTAGTTTCGGGGCATGCAACTCAAAGCGTCATTGAGATCCCGGCTGTTCGAGTTCTTTGTTTGACGTCTCACGTGATTGAATTGCAATGCGGGACTAACAGCACAATCCCTGTCAATGCCCCTGAATCGGCTTGGCCGTTGCGCAATGAGCAGGGGTTTGAGAGTGCGTGGGGGGCCTAGAAAACTAGCAGGGCCTATCAAAAAGATGGCCATGGCAAAACGATTAACGAAGGATCTTGCTGACTCGAAGTGCCCCACAAGAAGGCTATCTTGGCTTTGGATGGAGGAACGCGCCAGGCACTGCGTGCTCCGTACGGCTTATATATTGTATAATGATCGCCCACCATGATGATGGACATATCGTTCTCATAGGAGTACAGACGGTACTCCGTAGACTATTGATAACTTTGTGTCGCGTCAGGCCGTTGTATCAATAGTTTCGCTGGTCCTTATATGTATTGTAATGTGCTGACCGTAGACCGCACTCCCCACACCTGGGCCATTTTTTTTGGGGACGGGATGAAAGGGGCAATATGATAGGCGTTAGACTAATTGAATCATTCTCAGTATGTATAGTGCGGGACGGCACGGTTAGAGGGGGATCGCCCTCGCATCCGCGCTGGCGACGTGATAGAGGGGAGAATTTAATACGATGTACTCCGTACTCCGTACTCCGTATGTTGTATGTTGTATGTTTATAGAGTAGAGTGGGCAATACTCCGTATTCCGTAGTCAGAACCTAGAATAGATTATTGATCCTGTAATCCTATTATTGAGACTGCAGATGCCGAGGAAACAAAAACAAACATGTGACTACGCGCCCGTGTCACGTGGATACCAGCACGTCTTGACAACACTTCCAAAATCATTACAACTTATTCCTTTGGCTTCACTGAACTAATCTATGAAGTATACTGAGAGAGTCTCATTTTCACCCGAGATGAAACAACCTCCACATTACCAGTTTCAAGCGCGATCGCATCAGCTCCACTGTTTCCAGAATTCTGTTTCGTAACCTTCGACATAGCACAAGTCTCACCTGATGCAATTTATGAACAATTATCCCGTCACCGCGCCATATGTGGAAATAAGGACTTGAGGCTTAAGCCGAACCAAATGATTTATGGCTTCAACGGCAAACTCATCACATCCGCTTTTTCTCCCCAACTCATACATTGTTTGTTGTTCCAGCAAGGATCCCGCTTAGCCGAGAATGGGCACTATGTCTGAAGTCAACAATTATTTGCTCCAAAGGACTACACAAGTGGCAAAGCCCGACAGGTACACGAGGAGAAGGCTCACGGCGGAGCTTTTGCTTTTTGTTCTTATGACGCCACGCCTATTATTTCACTCCACTATTACTCTATCACTGCTGATCTTTGCTTGGCTGGATGATGTGATAGAAAAGAGGCGGGAACAAGGACGGTTTCTGTGCGAAATGGACAAAGAGCATGCATTCAAACTCTACATTTCCCGAGATTATCATGACAGCGTACGGAATACTCTCTTGTTCAACTAGCTTGAGGGTCTTACCCGCAACCCATTTTTCAATGCCTCTCCCCACCTAAGCCAGATTTCTACAAAAGGAGATATATGGAGCGATCAGCAATGCTTCCTGGGCAACACAGTAATACCCGTGCTTGTGTGTCTGGGATGTGATGAGAAATTCTAGCCTATCCTATGCCACCCAAATTTTTGTCGGGAAATGCGGGGAGGCACTTTTCTTTTCTTTTTTTTTCTCAAACAAGAAAGTGCTCATCACAGTTCCTGCAGAAAACCAGCTCGTGTGCAGATCCCAAGTTCTTCATCGGGCGAGTTTCCACTCGCGTGCAGCATCGCGCAATGTCCCTCCGATTTTCATGTCCCCCAGGGGAAATTGGGGTAAGCTACTCCGTACTCCTATGAATGAGAGAGTTTAAGTATGGCTGGAGGTTCCATGTTGTCGGTATCAGCTTACAATAATTAGGCAATGATCGGCCATGCGAGAAATGCAAATGGTCCTTCTTCCAAGGTTGGCCCATGACGCTGGGTCGACCCCGTCATTTCCCCTTGAGCATTCGGGTCTGTATCTTTTCGCTCGGTGGAGGTAATCATGGATCTACAATCTTGGAGACCTTTTTCTTTCCGCTTTCTATTTTGGAGTTACTTTTCGAATACTGCCTAATCGGGAAGGTGGGATATGTGTCACAATCTCGGCTCTCCGGATAATTTCTCCAGTACATCCATGGACGCATCTCCACACGCCAGCTTGTGGTCCTGAGTCTTGATGCAACTTCATCACAATTTGGATATTGGTAAAATTCAGAAAGTAGCCCGCATGTTGTACATTTCTCATACTGGCGGCTAACCCGGAGAGTTGGAATACGGGTTCATATTACTAGTCTGAATCGACTACCTCGGAAATATATCTATGCTTTTGTTTCCCTTTTGGGCTTGTGGATATATATCACGTACATATGTGACGCACGTACAGTACGTCACTAAGAAATAAGAAGTAATTATTGATGATTGGACTACTGTCATGGATTTTTCGAAATAGCTTCCCATGTGCACAAAGCGACATAGATTGAAAGACAAAGAATCATAACTAGTTAGAGGAGTAAAGGGAGGCCAGACAAATTGGATGTAAACAAGCAATGCCTACATCAATGATCTTCTAACTGCTACAATTTAATCTCGAAGAGGATTCTTTGGTCAACATTTTGAGAATGACAATCTATATTCTATATGGTTATGGTCTATGATCTATATGCAGTCTATATGCTAGCTAATAACATGTATGCGGGGAAATGACAAATATGCTCGATGACTAGAGGATCGAGATTCGCAGGTGCAGGGCTCCATGAATGAAGGGCTGGGTAGTGAATGTATGGCAAAATTTGGGGAAATAGTCCTCTAAGGAACGGAAGAAGTGAAGAAGGAAATAGTGAGAAAATAGGAGGAAAGATCGGGAAAGGGGAAAGCTCAAGTAATGAGGATCCCGAGGAGATGATGGCCTTTTGAGAGAAAGGATGAACAGACGCTCAACCTACTCAGCCTTCTTGGAAGCCTTGGTTCTCAACTTCATGAGACCGAACACCAAAGCGTATCCACTGAAGGCGAAGATCCAGGCGATACCAATGTTTCTCCATCCGGTGGTGTAGTTCTTGATGTGGAGAGTGTTAAGGAACTCGCTTCCAGATTTGTATTGGCAGACCTTGCAGGCGGAGGTAGCATCGGGGTTGAGCAAGTTGATACCCTTACCAGTGCCAGCCATGTAGTCCGACAGGTAATCCGCGCAGGTGCCGTTGGGCGGGTCGAAGAAAGCGTACTCATCTTCATTGCAGACGACCTTGGCACCCCAGATACCGAAGGTCAACATGCCGTTGACGACGTAGTTGAAGGGGTTGAGGTAGTACATCCAGAAACGCCAGAACACGTTGAGCTCATCGTATGGAACCAAGACACCACAGAAGATGACGAGGGTACTGATGATCAGAGGGTTCACAAGCGCAGCGAAGGTTGCGTTGGGCGAATAAGCGGCGATGAATTGACCAATACCGGTGTAAATGAGCTCGTAGACCAACATCATGAAGAAGGTGGCACCAGATCGGTTGGAGTCATGGGGAAGTCTCCAAACGGGGTAGTACCAACAGGCGAAGTAGAGAACGGCACAGATGCAGAGGTATGGGAACTCGGAAACAATCAATCCAGTGACGAAGGCAATCCAGGAGTACATCTTGGACTTCTTCTCGCGAGTATCGTAAATATCACGACGCTGGATGAAGAGAGGTTGAAGCTGGTTGATGACACCGGGGGCGACGAAAACGAAGTTCCAGATGGAGAACATCTTCAGATTCAGAGCGATGATACTTGGGCCAGGACGCCAGAAGGAGAAACCATTGAGAGCGGCGGAGATGATGTGAAGCTCGAACTTGTTGTTGATGTAGTCGGTGTTTCGGAAAAGCGCGACATTCATCCGCTGGGTGACGATCTTGATCTGGTCCCAAAGAGGCATAGAGAAATCATAACCATCATCGACTGTTCCGGGGGGCTTGGAAGCAGCGTCCTCAATCATTCTGTCCAGTTCCGTGATCATCTGGCTTTGCTCAGGGGAGTCGAGCCAGATCTGATGCCAGTCCTTGTCCTTGACAGCCTCGATACCACCAGTAACAACGTCAATCATGAATTCAGCTGGGTTGGACTCGGTAGGACAGACGGCACCGTATTGGCCAAAGTATTTCTTGATGCTGCTCGCATTTTCACCGATGTCTCCAAAGTAGACAGTCTTTCCACCCCTTGCGAGGAGAAGGAGAGTATCGAATTGAGCGAAAAGCTGCGCGGAAGGCTGGTGAATTGTTACCTAGAACATGACTTGTTAGCAATATGATCTTGTAGTTGAGGAGATTGAAGACTTACCAAAACAGCTTGACCAACATCAGCCAATTTGCGAAGGAAACGAACGGTGTTATAGGCAGATTGTCCATCCAGACCGGAGGTGGGCTCGTCCAAGAAGATCAGAATACTAGGCTTGGAGACCAGTTCGACACCAATTGTAACACGCTTTCTTTGTTCGACACTGAGACCGTTTCCAGTGGTACCAATCAGAGTATCTGCCAGGTCGTGGAGCTCGAGAAGGTCGATGATAGTGTTAACGTACTTGATCTTTTCTTCCCGAGGGGTGTCGCGAGACTGGCGAAGGAGGGCAGAGAATTCAAGTGCTTCTCTCACGGTTGCAAATGGCTCGTGAACATCCAGTTGTTCGCAGTATCCAGCCATTCTCTGGAAAGAAACCGGGAGCTCACGGCCATCGACCATGATAGAACCGTTGATAGTACCGTCTGTCTTACGCTGAGCAAGCACATCAAGCAGTGTCGTTTTGCCTGCACCAGAAGATCCCATGAGAGCGCCGAGCATGCCGGGCTTGACCCATCCGTTAATGTTATCCAACAGCACGCGATCACCGGTGGGGGTTGAGACAGTGTATGTGAGGTTTCTCCAGGTAAAGATAGAGGTGTTCCGGGTGAGATTCCCTTCGTCAACCTCGGCGGGGGCATCGGGGGTTTCGTGGTTGCGGGCCTTCTCGTTGCGTTGCGCCTCTTCATCGCAGATGGCAGCATTGTGCGCCTTGAGTTTCTCGCGGGGAATGAGAAGAGAAGCACCACCGTTACCAGCTGCTTTCCAGTAGGATGTGAAAATAACTGTCAGGACGGCGAAGAAACCCCACCAGGCCCAGACGACACCGAAGTTTCGCCACAGTTGAGAGTGTTTGTAGTGAAGGTATCCAAGATACTGATCGCCGGTCACAAAGTTCGCGCCTGGCAACGCACCACCAACACCCGCACAAGCTTGGTTATCAGCTCCGACGTCTTCGTAGCCAGGGCCACTTGGGATCAGGTTGCGACCAACACAGGGGAATGTGCGGTCATGGAACTCGTTCGTCAGGCCAGCTTGGAAAGCATAGGCAAAGGGATTCGTGTAGTACACTTCGAGGAACCAGTTCTTCATCTTAGGCTTGGGAATCATGTAACCAGCGTACATGACAATACCCTTGACTGCAGTTCCTGAGATCTTAGACGCGGCTTCGAAGGTACTGAAAGCGGATCCAATGAATCTGAAGACAGCCGTAATACACTGAAAAAGTCATAGTTAGTCTTAGTTCAAAGAAATCGAATGAGAAACGACGACTTACCAGAGTTGTCGAGAACAGAATAATCCAGAAGGTGAAGAAAGCAGCCGCAGTGTGTTTCAGGCCAGACATCCAGTAGATGACGACCGAGAAGATAGTGCACTGGAACAACAGAACCGGGAAATCCGCCATGATTTGAGCCAAGGAAAATGCAGCCGGGTGGTACATAGCAAAGGCCTTGTGTTTGAGCAAAACCGGACGACCCTTGAAAGATTCAGTCACCTCAGACATGGCAACGATACAATTGTACAACAGCGAGAAGAAGACAGCACCACCCTTCGTGAAGAGACCCAATGAGTTGTCGGGCGAGTCATAGAAACAAGAACCAGCGATCAAGGCCATGATACATGAACAAACTTGTTTGATGATGAATGTTGACATATCACCCCACAGAATCTGGTACTGTCGCTTGGTGCATGCAATGAGCTGAGCCCAGAAACTGATAGTCAGACTACTACCCTTGGGCAGGTGGTTAGACCTTTCCCACGCAACGGACTCCTTGAATGCCTCTGTGCGCTCGCGGCAGATTTCGGAGTCGGGGTAGTCGTATGTTGCAATCTCACGAGTGTAGATGCTGGACTTTTTGTATTCAGCCATAATGGCATCGGCAGTTCTGGGGAATGTGCGTTCGCATTCGGGTCGGACTCTCCGCTCTGTCGGGACTGTCAAACCAGTGAGGAAGTCACCTATCGTTGTGTTAGTTGGTGTCGGGGTTTTGACAGATGCAGGAAACACTTACCGACGTTTGCTCCCTCGGTGTGGATGAAGCCAAGCTTTTCCATGAAAGGTCTGGCTTCAGTTGCAGGACCATAGTAGATCTGAAGTCCTTCGTCAAGGACAAGGACCTTGTCGAAGAGATCGTAAATTCCATTTCCTGCTTGGTAGAGGGTCACAATGGTGGTAAGGCCAAGAACATCAGTCATAGCACGAAGGGCCTTTGCCCACTCCAATGCAGTACTGGCATCCAGACCACGGGTACTGTTATCCCAGGAGTAGATAGAACCCCTGGTCGCGAGACACTCGATGATAGAAACACGCTTCCGCTCACCACCGGAGACACCACGGACGAACTCATTTCCAACCTTAGTACCGGCGGTGTGAGAAATTCCCATAGACTCCAGAAGGAATGCTTTCGTCTCGGCTGTGTACTCATCGACACTGACTCCTTCGGGAAGATGGAAAGGAACCTTAAGTCTAGCCGCAAAGTCCATAGTCTGACCGACTGTCAAGCGGGGGTAGAACAGCTCTTCTTCTGAGTTCATGATAATCTGGCCATGATAGGCGGAAGCTTCCTTGGGAGTCATGCTTCCGAAACGCACGTCACCCGTGATGGAGTGGAAACCTTCGCGTTGATTCGTGAGCAACTTGAGCAGCGTGGTACATCCTGAGCCCGGACGGCCGAGCACAAGAAGCATTTCTCCGGGCTTGACGCATCCATGACTCTCTGACACAATCGACTTGAGCGGGGGCTTTCGGCGCCAATCCTTGATCAATTGAGGAACGTTGAATTGCGAGATCATGTTTTCGTTGACGGCGGCTTCGGCGGCAAGAACATCGACGGTTAGGTTCTGCCATGTAACACCCAGCTCGCGCTTCTTGAAGCCAGCTGCTTCATCCCGTTCTGCGTTTCGGATCACATGGGATGTCATGTGCCAATCCGCCGCCTTCTTCTTGGGGGGTGGAGAGTCATCCTCATTGTCGACGTTCAGAGTCTCGGTACTCTTTGATTCGTGAAGGTTGGGCTGGGGTCCGTGGAGGGTCTCCACGCTGGTGAAATCGTGAGTGTTGAGCTTGTGGACGGGCGTATGGTTCTTCTCGTCTTCGTCATTGTGATATCCGCTGTGCAGCGACGCATCATCGGGATGCTGCTCCATGATGGGAGACTTTGAAAGAGTGGAGATTGGTCAGGGAACAAAAAATTATTATAAGAGCAGAAGTAATTAAATTGGGAGGACTAGCATATTTATCTTAGAATCTTCTGCAAAGGGGGCGAGTTATTATATGTGCCGACTCCAGACCGAGGGAATAGGAGATCGGAAGGGCGATATTGAGCAGTGGCCTGCGATTGGCTGAGACGATTTGTTACCATTATTTCGTTCAGTATTGCTGCTAATGTGAAAGATGTTGTTTTACTCCTATGAATAGATCCAAAGTAACCTGGAAAGCGCGGCACAAAGGCCGAGTTCCATAAGGGAACCCACTTTTGGGCAAATCTTGGGTCCAGTGAACTAGTTGTATTCCAGGTCTAACCAATAATGCCTCAACAGATAAGCATTGGAAGCCGGAAAGGTCCGATTCCTCCGACTTCTATGGAGTACCTGTCTGGATCCATGAGGCTTTTAGGGCTTCTAGGGCTACTATTTGATTGATGCAGATCACAGTACAAAGTATGGTGCATGTTTTGGCGATTGTTCCCACTTCTCGTTTCATGGTGGATCACTACCAGCTGAAATTGCCGGGCAATACTTTGTATGAGTGGCTTCGAAACCTCTACGCGATGTTCGTCATCCGTGGCGATTGAACGAGCTATAAGCGGATATATGTTTATATGTCTTCCGGATAAAAATTTAAAGTTCTAGATTGAGGCGCCTTGGCGAAACCAAAGTTCCCCCTCAAACGAACTGCCAAAGCCAGTTATGCCTAGTATGAAATAATCAACAATGCCGAGACGCGGAAAGCGTGACGATTCCGCAGGGTGATACGTCCCGATAACCGGGTTCCCTGACGATCCCGATCTACCCGGGTCTTATCTAATCGGATTCTAGCCCGGTCCGTGTTCCCAATCAGGCAATATGCGCCCTCGTTCCCAAAGAGGCAATTTGCGACTGCCTGTCTAGATCCGTTTTGCGGGTCTGCGCAACATCTTGCGTGTTGAATGAAGAGGTCCAACGGTTCTGACATTTCGTTCAGTTATTAGCACTGGCCGCGTCTATGTAACCCCCCACCTCTAGACCAAACTCTAACGAATCAATTGATACGCAGTGAAATGATTTTTACTTCCAGGGGTTCGTAGGTCCAGGCCCCCCACACATCATGTATAAATGTAGTTGGTTTATATACGAATTTACACCGCAAGAAGCGTTCTAATAGTGCTCTGCTTTTTGCCTATACCTTGTTTACCTACAGCAGTCTCTTGTATCCCCACCAAAGTTCCAAATGAGTAATTTCCACTCTGGGAAATAGCAGGACTCGCCGCTACTCTCGGAGACCGACATTTTGAAAGGTGATCCGTGCTTGAACAAGTGGAGATTGATCGGCAAGTCACTTCCATTGGCCGGAACTGGCTCGGCTCCGTTATGACGACTTTTGTATGGGAAGAATGGTGAATTAACGAGGCCCGTAGTAAGGGGGGGAATTTGTTCTTGCTAGGCAGATTAATTGACGCATCGGTATTAAACCGGGTATTCTTATATATTCTTCCGGGAATATCACGTCATGCATGCCTTGGGGCTGCTGGGGGTCTCAACCACATCAAAGACATGCTCCTGAGTGCCATCCAATATACAATCTACTCCCAAAGACTGTGAGCTTGGACACGACAGCGCTTCCAGTGTAGAAGTACTTCTTCCCCGTACGGAGTACTCCGTACAAAGATGAGCACTAAAGATCAGATTACTCAATGAGCAGCGGGGTCGGACGACGGGGCTACCTTGAGAGCTAGTCTCACATTGTACGGAGTACCGGAGCCATACGGAGCACTGGATCAACAGGCTGCTCTTGGCTCAGGTGGGTTGTGGCAGGTGGGGTGGAAGAATTATCGAAAGTCAGACTCAGATGTATTCACTTGGGCCCATACTTATTTACATATAAATATCCTCAAGACGACAGCAACGAATGTTCACAATCTGTTCATTCAGCTTCCCTATGGTCAGAAGGAACTAACTTCTAGTAGCGATGTGTATTCAAGGGCTGGATTGTATCCCTTGACTGAACAGCATCTCACTAAAGAATCTTTGACAGGGGTGTAACTAATCTTATGCATGGAGATAAGAGGTGCATTCTAGCATGATCAGAATATGTCTCATACAGTAATTGCGCGATCTTCATTCAATAATTGCGTGTATCAATCTGATAATTGCAACAACCCTGCAGATGTCAAGTAGCGGATCAAATGTACAACCCTGTACAACCCTCAACACCATCCGTAAGTCTAGACACGTCCGTCGCGTACATTCCCTCAAATTCCCCACGCCGAAGAAAAACCTTCTTCCCATGAGTGCCTTCAAGCCATCGGAATGAGCTAGACCCATGCCTGAAGTTCCCCGACATGAGGGTCTTAGCCCCAGACCCAGGATGGCAGATAAGAAGGCCTATCAGGCACAAAGCACGAAACTCGGGGATGTAGATAAGAAGGCCGTGCCAGGCATTATTGGTCATTGGAAAGGGGTACTCTCTCTTCTGCTAATCCAATCCAAGAGTATCAAGCACTCCACTACTACTCTAGTCAGGAAATAGTAAGTGACCCTTCAGACAGATACCTTGTTATTACCTACAACAGCATATTGACTAGTTACGTAGACTTGACCACTAACACACAGGATATATATATTTCCACCTTGGAGTCAACGACCAGCAATTCCACCTCAGTTCCACAGCAATTCAAGAAGACAGCTCAACATGAAACTCACTACAATATTCGCCACCATCTCCATCTCGGCTCTGGCAGCAGCAGGCCCAGTCCCACTCAATCCTATTAGAAATAATAACCGACGAGGCCTCCTCCCGACCCCCATGCAAGCTGTGGAGAAACTTTTCCCTGGCTCGGGGATTCCCCAGCTGGCCGGGAAAGTTGAGAAGACTTTCAATATTTGTACGTACATGGCTTTTGCTTTTGCATCGTGGTAACTACGACGTCGGCTACTGAGACATACTCCGGTTTCTAGGATTGAGTGAGTCATAGGTCCTATGTCGACGATGTATCGAGGCGCAGCTAGATGGTGTATTATTATTGGGTGCGGAGTATAGGATCGAATTGCTAGTTATGGGGCGATGGGGTTGATGGTGTTTTATTTTGTTTATTTTTTTTTCTCTTGTGGGTTGTGCAGCGAGTCTGGCATGATGTTCCTTACGCTGGTTCCATCTTATATCCATTTCTAATATTTCAGAGGTGTTCAAAATGAAGGAATTGAAAAACTGCCAAAAAAAGAACAAGACTGGGGTCTTCCAGGAGAGATGGTGATTGGTGGACAGAATTAGTCCTGCAGGGAAATCCATAGTCATGTGACTCAGTCTGATAGGGCCGTAGTTGGGTACTTTGGTCCTGAGGTCCTCTTCTTCTTTTCCCTAGTGCTCTGTTGATAGTTTTTGATAGTCAATACGAGTTTTATTTCTCTTCTTCTGTTTCTTCCGGTAAGAAGATATAATTGTTATTTTTCGTTGTCCAATGAATCATCATTCGCCAAAACATAGATCGAACAAAATGCCATGCAAAAATTGGACATTGTAAGTCCATAGATTATGTACCAAAGATAAAACCATCCCGACTAAAACATGTCTTCCATATCCAAGTCAAGGAACTCAGGATTGCCAACCGCCATATCCGCCGCATTAAGCACATCGTCAATAGCATCCATGCCAGCCCCATGATCAAGTCCCATATCCTGACCTACACCAATACCACCCCCATCCATCCCAGCAGCCGCCGCATCCGCCGCCGCCTTATCCAGCATCTGATTGATATTATCCGGATCATCCTCATTGACCGTATCACCCGAAACACCAGCAGCGGAAGGCTCAAGATCCATCCGATCCTCATGCCCCTCAACACCAAGATGCATATTCTGAATAATATTCGAGACGTCGATGTTCGAGACCTGCGACGGCGGCGCCATGAGCATATTAACCCGTCGCGCAAGTCGCACCACGACCTCGGCGCGTAGCGGATCACTCTCGGAGATCTTGGGCACGTTCTCGTGCTGTAGTGACAAGGCGTCGCGCAGCGTCAGGATCGCGCACCGTGGTAAAGCCTCCTTGCTTGGGTCGACTGGGTGGTAGTTGTTTTGGTCGACGGCGAAGGACTCCGTCATCGGAGCGCACACCATCGTCGTCGCAATGTCTAGCGCGATATGTCCGTTACCTGCTTCGCTCTGCTGCTTGACTTCGTCGATTATCGCGCCTAGCACACGTGTTGCGCCCAGCATACGAATCCCTGCTAGCACCTGCCGGTGCGTGTATGCGTGTGGGGCCATGCTGATTCCTGGGTTGGCGCTCCAGAGGACGAGAGCTTGTAAAGTTGTGCGGATGCTGGCTATTAGCCCGCCCGCGGAGTGGGACGTCCAGGTGTCAAGTTCGGAGCGGCGACAGCTGCCGACGCGGCGGAAGGAGATGTATGGCTCCAGGGCATCGAGGATTGGTTTGATGTCTGTCCGCGACTGGTTTCTCGTTCGGACATTTTTTAGTTGCTCTTCTAGTGGACAGCCGGTTATGTTCAGGACTGTTTGGTGGATAGCTTGGGCTTCGCCGGAGATTGAGTTGGGTTTAACGAGGGAGTGGAGGGTTTTGATGGGGATTGTGGGGTCGGTCTCTGATTCCCAGATGTGATTGCCCAGCCATGTCAATGCGACGACTAGGGACGGGAGGAGGAAGGGCTCGAGCAGATCTTTATGGCGGTTAGCTAAGTATCCAGTGGAAGCGATCGCGTGAAGATTTTCTTACATTCAAATCCGCCTTTCAGAGTGTCGAAATCTAGCTTTCCGGACTCGCACGCCCCAAGACTCTGATCGAACAATGTCGTCACAAGCATGTAGAATTCGTGTGGGCTGCAAGAGGACATGGTCTCTTCACTGATGCCCTCGGCAATGAACAGAGCTCCGATCCAAGCGCCGAGATCTTTGTTTTGCTTCTCGCTCAAGTCGCTCAGCTTCTGGCTGCAAGCGCCCCGGTCCAAGAGTTTCAACAAGAACGAGTCATTGTTCGAGATACCCATATCAGTAGGGCTCAGATCATATCGGTATTTGAACGCAAGAACGAGCAACAAGATACTGCCAAATTCATCATAGACAGGCTGATTTTCGCCTTGGTCCTCGTCCCACTTCCAGGAATCAAGGACAGCGCAAAGAGGTTGCAATACTTGCTTTGTATTGCGGAAAAGCAACATGACGTCCAAAGTCTGCGGGCGGCGTGAGAGCGAATTGCAGATATTCTTGAGCGTCATTGTCTCTTTTTGATGACACAAATTTTGCATGACCTTGAAGAAGTTAGCATGTTGATACTCCCAGGAATTGATATCGGATCGAACATACATCGACCACAGCGCCAACTATCGCGCCTGCATTACCCTCCATCGACTCGATCTCACCAATAAGTTGCTCAGCACGTTCATGATTGTTATTGATTTGCGAAACGAGATCATCCTTGACATAAGGGCCGCCACCAGGCAGTGTCTGCATGGGATTTTCTCCGAGAAGCTGTTCAATGCTGGATTCTCGTATGAGCTTGTGCGACGCACAAGCGAAGAGGAACTCCTGGCGAGCATCTGATAAAACACTGCTGCCCTGCATGGAGAACATCTGAGAGAAGGAGGGGAATGCGTTCGGATCCAGACGGCTTAAGGCGTGGCTGATACACATTTCCATGGAGATCGGCACCATGGATGCTGCCGAGATGGCTGCAAAAAAGGCGGGGAGCTTGTTGACAAGGAAAGACCGGAATAAGAGCATCGTGCGGCCAGATTCGTTACGATACACGCCGTTGGAGAGAACATCAAAGGCGGCTGTGATGATTTCCTCGATGAGAACGTCATTGTGGCCCTGGTAAGGGTTAATCAAATGTTGTAAACAACTCTGACTAGAAATCGTGTCAATTGGACTTACCTGGTATCGATTGGTGAGGTAGTTGATCAGAATAGTGTCATCGACCAAAGGACGTCCCACGACCTGTTACTAGTCAGCCATGAACCAACATCGTAGCGTAAGATAATCGTACCATCGAGTTGATGTACACATAGAGCCCAGCTCTAGTGTTAATAACGGGGCCATCCATGACGGAAGACTCAAACTGGAGGGCATTGACATTAACACCGTCAATAGCAGGCCCACCCAAAGCCTTAGAAGGTTGACCGGGGTAAAGATGAAACACTTTCTGCAACCCCTCCAAACGATGCCTCAGCGGCAGAGAGACATCGATACAGAGAGGCAAGTAGCTTGACAAAGCCTGTCCTAGCTTCGCCTTCAATTCTAGAGGATATCGTTAATAACGTGTAACAAACACGGAAACCACATATACATACCTTGATTGTAATCACTGGACAACACCTCCAGCCCTTTACCAGTCCCCGACAGAGCGGCAAGCAGAATCCCCAGCGACTCAAACAACGAGACCGCATCAGGCGACCCCATCAAGCCACCCGTCGCGTGCTCAGAGTCAGAGCTGTGATTGTGCCACGCCACGACGGCCAGAATCCAGTCTACGGTAGCCGAGTATATATCCGCAGCTTCGATGACAGTTTTCGGGATTGACCCGGTGGATATGAACACCATGACATCCTGAATGACTTTGATATCAGTCATGAGCGTGGACGGTTTGTGCTTCTTAGCCTTGGACGGAGAGCCGTGTCCCTGTCCCTCCTCACCATCGCCATCACCAGTCCCCAACGCATCCATAACAGAAGAATGCTTCAGCAAACTCGTCAGCGCAGACGAAGACCTAACCCTCCCAATCTTGCACAGTCCATCGACGTACAATGGCAAAAGAGGGTCCCAGGTAACACTGGAAGAAGCGCGAGCTTCAAGGAGCAGATCAAGGAGCTCGTTTTCCTTAACCGGTGCGCGGGCAAACATCAGCCCGGACAAGTCCGTGAACTCGTCTATATCTATACGGTTCGCCAAACATTGGTGGAGGAAGGTCCTCCATTGTTCGGGGATTGCCCTGTCCGACAGCATTGTCATCTCCACAACATAACACTGCGCCCCGGATGTTGTAGAAATAGGAATTGCAAGTTACAGACTCGCGCTAGTCATTTTTCTTTAGAGGAATAGGTCACGGGTTTTGAGGCTGGGAGGGATAGCTCTTTCTTTGGTCGGGGCTCCGAGG
The DNA here is from genome assembly GCF_015533775.1 of Penicillium roqueforti. NCBI lineage: Eukaryota > Fungi > Ascomycota > Eurotiomycetes > Eurotiales > Aspergillaceae > Penicillium > Penicillium roqueforti. Next base: position 40,315 of record NW_024067566.1, on the reverse strand, counting down.
CTCGTGAAGTTATTACGTAATCACCGCGTGACAAAGCATATCCATCAGCACGTGACTTGTATCTTTGGGTGCAAGCCACATTTTGATAGCCACATGTTCTGAGACAGCATTGGTAGGCCTTGGCAAGTGCTGCAGCACTTGTCAATGGCTAAGCGTTGGACATGACAGATTTAACACCTGATTTGGATCTATAGATTTCTCTAGGGTTTCATGGGATTGAAGGATTGAAAGTTTCATGCAACCGTAGGGCTCTACTTTGATCTACAGTTTACAGGGCACAGGTATTTTTGAATCATTCATTGAATCTCGTTATCATCATGACAATCCCAAGTGCAGAACCAAAACAAACAGCGGTGCTCAAGTGGGGATATCAATCAAATGCAACAGGGGAAAAACCAAGCGCCTCTATCCATAACCCGCTTGACATAAAGGGTAAAAAGCTATTTTGAAAGAAAAGAATAAAATGCATCGAAGCTGCCTCTCCTCAAAAGAGGACAGAAATCATCACAGAACACCGCCCAGAATAAACGGGAGGGCGACTGATCTACCACCAGTCACCGTGCTCCTTCATGGCCTCAGCAACCTTGGTGAAACCAGCAATGTTGGAGCCAGCCACGAGGGAAGGAAGCACGCCCTCGGTGGGGGTGACATACTCCTTAGCAGTAGCAAGGCCGTTGTTGAAGCAGTCCTCCATGATCTTCTGAAGACGGGAGTCGACCTCCTCGCGGGACCAGTTGACGCGGGCGGAGTTCTGGGCCATCTCGAGACCAGACACGGCGACACCACCGGCGTTGGCGGCCTTACCGGGAGCGTACCAGATGGCAGCAGCGCCGGGGTTGGCAGTGCGGTGGGCCTCGAAGACATCGATGGCATCCTGGGTGGAGCCCATGTTGGAGCCCTCGGCGATGAACTTGCAGCCAGCGGCGATGAGAGCCTTGGCCTCGTCGCCGGAGACCTCGTTCTGGGTGGCGGAGGGGAGAGCGACATCGATGCGGCCGGTGATGTTGGTCCAGGGACGGGCACCGGGAATGTACTTGAACTTGGAGCTGAAGGTGGCCACGGTGGCGAGCTCGGAGATCTGCTTGCGCTCGACCTTGATGGCGGCAATGGCGTTGATCTCCTCGACGGTGAAGGAGCCCTCCTCACCGTTGAGGATGAGGGCACCCTGGGAGTCGGAGAGGGAGACGACGGAGCCGCCGAGCTCGATGACCTTGAGGGCGGCGTACTGGGCGACGTTTCCGGAGCCGGAGACGGCAACGCGCTTGCCGGCGAAGGACTCCTTACCACCGGAGGCGTACTTGATCATGTGGTCGACGTAGTAGACGAGACCGTAGCCGGTAGCCTCGGGACGGATGAGGGAACCACCCCAGCTGCCGCCCTTGCCGGTGAGAACACCCTCCCACTGGTTGCGGATCTTCTTGTACTGGCCGAACATGAAGCCAACCTCGCGGCCGGTGACACCGATATCACCGGCGGGAACGTCGGTGTCGGCACCGATGTGCTTGCACAGCTCGGTCATGAAGGAGACACAGAAGCGGCGGATCTCGCTGTCGCTCTTGCCCTTGGGGTCGAAGTCGGATCCACCCTTGCCACCACCCATGTTCAGGCCGGTCAGGGCATTCTTGAAGATCTGCTCGAAACCGAGGAACTTGAGGATGGAAAGGTTCACGGTGGGGTGGAAGCGGAGGCCACCCTTGTAGGGACCGAGAGCGGAGTTGAACTGGACACGGTATCCGCGGTTGATTTGGACCTGAAGGAGGGGGGGTTAGAATGTGGCAATTGATCGAATATCTTTTGACAAGAATCTTACCTGGCCTTGATCATCCTCCCAGACAACGCGGAACTGGATAATGCGCTCGGGGACGGAGACGACCTGGAGAGCCTTGCGGTACTCGGGCTTCTTCTCGAAAAGAGTGGAGTTCTCGAGGGTGGAGGCGAGCTCTGTTTCGGGAATGTTAGCTGAGTCACCCCGAAATTGTGGAGCCGCACGCCGGGAAGATGCCGACGGTAAAGGAATTAAGCCGGGCAAAAATTGTGATATGGCATTGGCGTGGACAAGGGAAAGGGAAGAGACATACCCTTGTAGGCCTGCTCGAACTCAGGCTCGAAGGGGAGGTTCTGGATCATTTCGGCGGGTTTTTAGTCTCGGTTACTCTGCTTTTAGGTAGGGTAGATCAATGCTAGGCAGTGATCTGATGTGATTATGATATTAGAAATTGCCCACGAGCAGAGTATAAGACAATCGAGATTTTGGAGAGTAGATGGAGGAAGAAGGAGGGAAGGGGATGATTGTACAAATATATAGAAATGTGGAGAGCCAGACTCCAAGCCGGAGTCGGACGACAGATTCCGGACGATGGGGGGAAAAGGGACGGGAGTTGGTCGATGAGCCTACAGTCGACGACCATGCCAGAAGACCAGGTTGCACGAATTGGAAGGAGAAGATCCCAAGCGAAAGATGAAACCCAATGGTTTCCAGTGGTTTCCGTGGGAAGCACGTCCGAAGTTCGGGGCCCGAACAATGTTATCTTATGGTTTAAGGTCACAGAATTTGCACAGAATTTGGCTTATCTTGCCCACATTGGACTACCTCGAATCTTCCCATCAATCATAGCCCGTGGTTTCTTCCTAAATCTTCCTTGTCTGTGAATATCTCTTCCGCGATCCGTATTCTCGGAGAGGACCGATCCGAGAGGTGAAAAAATATAATTGAAGTGAATGTAACCTTGTGAGGAGGCTGAACCTCTAATGCATGCGTGGACTGTGCATTTCGTAGTTACTAGGAAGTCCAACATAGTATCTTCGAGCTATCTTCGAGCTATCCTCATATGAATATCCCTATGGCTATGGATTGAATCGAAAATGAAGTAAATAAAAGTAAAATAAAAGAAATAAAAAAATAAAACTCGTCTCCGCCACTCAACTCGGCAATTTCACTCGGCTGCAGGCTGGGTCACGTGTCCACTATACCCAAAGCGGCCCCCCAAAACGGGGCCTGCCACTTTTAGCTTACCGAGCTTATCTGATCGTCTTTGCTTTCTAACACTTTTTACTCATTTTTCCTTTATCTACACCCTACGGCTCGTCCTTTGCCCCACTGGATCAGTTGAACTGAGGGGTAGAGGGGTAGAGGGATGGAGGGGTGGAGGGGTAATTCCAGACCTAAATCTAGTCGGAATGAGATCAAAAAAGTTGCTACAACATATAGAATGCTCATATTCATACATACACAGAGTAGCCAAATCCATGGAATATCGAATACCCGCACCAAATCCCGGTCCAGTCAATCGCCCCCGAATAGTCATCTCGGACTGTCCAGGGTTTGTCCTTTCCCCCGTGGGTCAGGCACCAATCCCGTGTGATGCCAAGACCCGGTTAACCGCATTGGAGCCCCGATGGTCGGCGCTGCCGTGGACGTACTTCGGAGTACCTTTAATATCAGCTCTAGATTATCCTAATCTTAAGGAAATATATTGCAGGATTCGACTGCCTCTACAGAGTACGAGGATAACGATCATACGATGCAAATAAATATAAAATAAATAGAAAGGAAGAAACAAATGCCAACATCCTGATCCTTTACACATTGCTAGATCCTAGATCATGCCACGGTCCACCAATCGAACGGGTGCCCGCTACAGCTCTCCGCCAAAACTCAGACGCGCCTCTCCACTCCTTGTTGATAGCGATTTGCGGAGGCTGCGTGTTGCTTCCTGGGGTTGCGACAGGAATCCTCACCGAGAAGCCAAATGTAGAATCACTCACACGGGATGCTCCGTCTTTTTTACTCCCGAGGTCCCTGTGGTTTGATCTGATCTATAACTACTCCGTACTCGCACGAGAGTTCGCCTCGGTCGACCTCCAATTCATACTCGCACATGACCACATGTGGCCCGTGGGACAACCTTGGGACCCTCAGGACCCAGTGGATTTCCGTTGCAGATCCAGAAGCTTATCTCCGTTAGAGCTCTCTAGTCTTAGGGTTGACTGTGGACTGTTCCCGTTACTTAGCGTCTGCATATGCGTTCTTATCTTGCAGATTCGGATGTTGGATCTTGTGGGTTCGACAACGTGCTTGCAGAGGGTTGCAACGTGGAGACCGTTGGGTCATTTAGTTCGTCGGGTAGATCTCTTAGCTTGTCTAGCGTCTCCATGTTTCACTTATGCCGCTTGCTATTGTAGAGATTCTTGGATTTTTGACATAAATATTCTATAATTGGACGTCCTTGTGCTCCGGACTTGCCATGACGTGATATCTGACGAATGGGAATCTGTGCTTCCAAAGTTGTCTTGACTGATATTGAATATCTATTCAATGATGTACATACTCCGTACAACGTAAAGTATTCTCCGCTATGAACATGATTAATCTCCAGGGCTGAATTCATCTGGTCAATGCACACCCCAAAGCATGGTCCACCATATATTTACCGTTCAAACAGACAATAACCATAGGATATATCTCCGGAAATTCACCCATGGGTTTAGTTAACAACCACATATTTATGGGACAGTGTGTATAAAGATAGTCCAACCTAGCGCTTCAACACCGATCTATATACGGAGTACAGACCCATCAGCGTTTCAACCAAGCCACGTGGAAATAACACGAGCCTCACTTCCACGCTAACATGACACTAACTTAACTCATCGACACCACGATATCCAAGCCCATCAGACCCATCCCAGTCATCATCAACACACCTACTCCATTCAAAAATATGCACATCTACGTTATCTATGGATAGTATACGAGTATCAACTATGCATTTCATTTCCCCAGATCAGCCCAGACTAGCCCAGACCAGGAAAACGGCGTTCTCCGCAACAAGCGATCCCGCACACCAGCACGAGTCCATGACAGTAGCAAATTTCCCATTCGTCCAATATTTCCCTATCGGAGACACCGTGCGCCCATGACACACGGTTTACCCGAGATCGTCAGCTGGGGCCCTGCGTTCGTTTCTGCCGGCCGAGTGGGTTAGAGATCGCCACTGTCGCGCTATTCGCGGGGTACATACAAAGAAAGTAGCGGAGTACGGAGTACGGAGTTTTGAAGCGAGGATTTACGAAGCCCTGTTTGTGGAGGGCTTGGGGTTATCCATGTCTAGCACGAACTTAGAAGAACTTGAGTTACGGTCTATAGAAATCCTCATCGCTCACTTGCAGCATTGCAAAGTCGTAGAGGGATACGAGTTACACGGCATGTCATGTCATGTACGAAGTGGACATGGATGGCCAGGTAACTAGAGGAGATGGATCAGATAATGCGATGATCTTCGCGCTGTTTGCTGGTTAAGTATTGTTTTTCCTATTCGTGTCGGGGATGTTGATCTGCTAGAGATGTGCGGTGACACGTGTCGGCTGCCGGGTGTGGGTTGATATACCGTTTTCGACCCTGCATGGATATATAAACGCCGGCGATCTTGTCGCGAAGGGGTGCAAGTCCAACGTTCACCGTTTTCTCCCATCTTGGGATTGGTGTGGTACATGTTCTTCGCCACGACACATGTGCGAAGGATGCACTGATCGCGCGTGGCAAGTTGCGATGTTGTGACACCTACTTACCACCGGCATAATTCGACGCTTCTGACATAACGAGTACATAGGGCGGTCGGCGGGAACCCTGTCTGTATGGAGTACTCGTACACTCTTGGCAACGAAGCCCGGTCGCCAACTCGCTGCGGAGCTTTATCCGAATACCCACTAGCTGCAGTGCAGAGGGCTTGGTCATGCGACCATGCTGTCTCTGTCTTGGAACGACACATATCCATGCAGACCGGCTTGTTTCAAATGCTTTATACCATTGGCATAGGGTATGGTAGTGTGGTGATTGGGCAGCAGCTTGAGATTCCCCTTAATCTATCTACCCGCTCCGCAACCTTTACAGGGGTATCCGCGGAACTGAGCGTGGATACTGCGTGCGTACTAGTTGTCGTCGCGCTTGAGTTGAGACAGGCTATAGCCTCTAGCAGCTCAATGGCGTCGGCCGAGTTGTGTCACTGTTCTGGGTTGGCTCCGCTCCGCAAGAATGGCAATAGGTTGTCATCACTAGCGGGTATACCAAACTACCGTCTTGGAGAATATTGTGGTCTTCGCATATTCGCATAAACATCGGCGAGACCGTGCAGCGTGCGCACTATGATCGAATTGGCAAGAGCATCTCAGGCTGTGATTTGTGATCACACTTCTTGCCAGTTCGTGATTCCGACTGGCTGACTCGAACTGCAGTCCTAGCTCAATAGAGACACATGTCATATATTGTAAAGAATCGCCCCGTCACCTGTCAAATGGCAAACGAGTGGATCAGATTGGAGCTCCGCATGTGGCGAATTCCACGGGGAAGTGAGTGAGAATAGATTGATCGGATGGCTAGAATTCACAATATTAGAATTGGTCAGTGATGAATACATTAAACTCGACCCAATCGAAATAGCCGACAGTATAATCTCGAAAAAGAAAGCGCAAAAGGGGAATGCGACGCACATAGTTCCGCCCTTTACTTAACCCCTGGCCCGGCGCCACCAGATTTTGTGCAGCTGAAGGGACCCATATCGACTCCAGAAAAGGAGTTACAAAAACTCGCCCGCACACAAACTGCGATTTGAATTCTTAATCAGTAGACAATATAAAGCAGGTCGCCGTACTCCATACGGAGTGCTCCGTATTCCGTACGGGATGGTCAACCCCCCTAAAGATCAGCTCTGTCATTTCTTATCTGGGAGGCGCGATCGGGTCAGAGCTTGACCTCCCCGCTAAAGGGGGATCTGACTCTCACAGCTCGATGAGTGGCCCCTGCTCTCCTATGTTCTGGCCCTTTTTTAAGTAGATCCTAGCGCGTGTGCTCTAGTGACGCCAATATGGGGCTGACTTTGCAAGCTTGTGTCATATTGCGGCCCCTGAACAAATGGGGATTGAGGTGGAAGAAGTACTCCGTAGCCTTGCAATGCATACAATCAGAATAAGGAATGTTCCCGGATCGAAGATCGGGGTCGATAACAACAAAGTGGATTCCGGGTCTTGCGTGCTGCATGCGATGTTGAAGAACCCGGTTTGTGGGAACTTGGCAGGGAGGAGGGGTACATGGTATACAGATCAACTCCCTGTGTTTGATTTAGATATGAAACCCACTATCAAAACGTCACTCTTAGTGTGATTCTTGATTCAATTATTGCGTCAAGTGATACCGAAACGAACTACCCTGCAGGGTTCAATCTATTTAACGCTATGCTCTGACTAGTCGTCCACTTAATACTGAGGCAATGCTGACATGGAATAGGCAGGCGTTCTCTGGTCTAATATTATTTCAATCATGACTAGGCGCCTTGCAGCGAGTACCAGCCCGGGTTGAGATTGGTTGAGCACATACCAGGAGGTCCCGGTCTTGAAGGGGCCCCCTTTTTTTCCCTTTCTGATCCAGCCTGATCTAGTTACGCTTCGATGCAGCTATGTCATGTACCCGGACGCCTTTTATAGGAACAGGTATTATTAGCATGCCCGGATCCGGGCCAATAGGACGTGCCAGACGTGCAAAGTAATTGATATCTGTGACAAAATAGGGAGTTATCCAGGATTGAGAGCCTTCCGTATCGGGAATGTATGTGGTAAAGGTGTAATATAAGCGTAATATATTAATATATCAAATAAAAATTCCCAAAACCTGCCCTAGATCGATATCCACCGTCGACCCGTGGTTAAGCAGATCTCAGAATGATTGGCCTGACCGGATAGACCCGTCCTCGATGGATCCGATTCAGAAATACTCCGTATAGAGGTTGAGTGCGTCTCTTATTAGTCCTACAGACCCCGTTTCTCTTCTATGGACGTTCCAGAACAATTCTGATATCTTTTTTTCTCTCTGAATTTACTTCAGTTCTCCCGTCTGGTTCCTCTTCTACTTCCCTCCCTCTGCCTCTTGAGGTATTGGAATTCACATGTATGTCTCCGGTTCTTTTGCTTCATACATAATATCCCCAATGGGTATTCCGTGAACATCCCCCAATCCTCACCTGAACATCCTAGATGGTTCCCTAACAGATGTCCATCAACAAGCCCCAATCTCGTGGCGGACTCGGGACCATCAGGGATCTGTTCCGCTCTGCACCGCCCTCCCCAACCTCCCCTTCACGACGTCGAGTCTCTCTCCTAGTTCGTCGAGGTAGGGATATTTTTTCCAAGTAATCATTCCCCAATCTATCTTTCACCCACCTACCCCTCCGGTTCCTTCAACTTGGGGCCGCAATTCGACCCCACTGGATTCCCAGACCTCGGGAAAGAGGCGCAGCCCCAAACAGACCAAGAAGAGAGAGAACACGAACTAAGCAAAGCATCGGGAAAAGGAATAGACAAGTAGATCCTCCAGGACTACAAACTGCAACTCCAGCTCCAACTGCAACCTCGACCTCGACCTCAACATCCTATTCGGACTCACCTTCACCACACCCATCTATGAGCTCCCATCCACAAATTGACCCGGCCCCTGTGATTGGTTTAGCCGACGCCTCGCCAGGGTCAGACGACAACTCCGATATCTTTGAATGGTATCCCCGCTATCAAAGCTGTCAACGCTACTTCCTAGATCACGCCCAGCACAGCGCCCCCGTCCAGGCCCTCTCCACATTCTTAAACATCCGACTCCCCTTCCAGCGCCAACCTCACCCAATCTTCAACTCAACCTCGACCCCTTCCAACCAACCCTCCCCACCCGGCACACAACCCTCAGGGCCACCCCCCATCTCATTGATCCCTTACATCCGCCGCCTAGTCGCAACCGGCATGGACTTCCCCGGCGTGCTGCACGGCTTCTTCGGCGACGACTGGGGCAGCGGCGTGGGACCCATGCACGAGCAAGAGCGCCGCAACTACCTCTTCGCAGCCAAGAGCGGCGGCTGGGCCTCCGTGAAAAAGGACTACGACATCCCCCCGCTGGAGACCATACCGTTCCTGCGTCCGTTGCAGGGGGCCCTGGACGCCGAGATCGAGGCCGCCGAGCGCAGCTGGAGTGAATGGCTCGCTATGGAAGACTGGATGGTTGGTCCCCGGGCGCCGGATATCATGCACGACTCGTCCTCGCAGAACTCACTGCCGCGGAGTGCGCGCAGCTGAGGTTCATCGAGCACTGTTGACTGTTCTTGTTTCGACTCTTGTCTTTTTACATTGGGTCAGCGACTTGGCGTCCACCAGAGCCCTGTCTGGCTCCTGGTTTTTCATCTCTAGCGATCTTGTTTCTTGTTTATTTCATTTGTTCTGTCCAGCGGGTTCTTCTTATTAATACGGGTTCCTGTACATTAGGATATGGGTGCTGGCTTCTGCGCAAAATACGCATTTAGTAACGGGCGACTTGTGTTACGAGTTTCATCATTGGGGGGGAGCTTTCTTTGTCCTATTCGGTTTTACTAGATCGCATAGGTAGATGGATATATACGTAATTCATCTATACATATAATCCATATGAAAACTAGAATCAACACTCTCCAACAAGGTCTGTAGAACAACGGAAGTCACCCGAGGCTCCGGAATGATCCCGGAGTTGAGATACAGAGAGCCAGACATTGGGGCGATTGCGCCTTCGACGTGGAGAAAAAAAAAAGGAATTCAAACTTAAAGCCGATCCCACCTGTCCGGTTTAGTATAATAGAGAATAGGCTACATTTCGGTCTGTATAAATCAACCAATCCCAGTGCAGCCAAAAAAAAAAAAGAAACCCCGTCGGGAATCGTACCAAACGAACAGAATCGCCGTTTCAAAAATCGCTGAATCTCGCAACCCCACTGGTTTGCGCTTGTTCCGCTGTGGACTCTCCAGATCCAATCCGAACGGCAACCGCTGGTGGCTGCCCGTTGGATGGCTGTGCGCGTTTGAGGGGGGCGACTTTTTTTCGCTCGATCTGAATATCATGGAAGAATCGGGCAATAAGTCCGTGTCTTGATTGTTACATGTATCTTTCAGAGCATCTTTGAGTTTTGGACCAGATTAGCTCTTACGCCTAATCGTAGGCCTAATCTTAACGGCGGTAGGGACTGACTATATAAGAACCGATCGTGATATCTATAGAGCATCGCAAGCATAACTTAATCTACTCCGAAACTTTATCGAGAAATTTACTTATATTGTAGTTACTCCAGGCACATCGCTTTATTAGCTCTAATAGATGAGGCTTTGTGAACTATCTCGTGGCGTAGCTGAGACTGGGGCGTGCCTAGGCTTTTAACCTTCTTATAGGCTTTTTAGTTCGACGCTTGCTCCACTAGCCTTGCCACCGCCGGAATCCAATCTGACTGGCTTCTATCAAAAGGTAAATCTCCGAGATCACACCTTTTTCGGTGTTGCATCGGAGGCTCTGATTTTTGGTCATGGTTTCAGTTTGAGTGTACTATCCTGTATTCTAGCCTGGCCTTGTTCTTTGTTGGGGAATTAAATAATTGTTAGGGAAGGAGGGAAATAGTAGGGGGAATGCCGGGATTGACATTCCTCTGGTATTTCCACCCTCGACCTAGTTCGCGATTTGGAGATCTGTGGCGATCCAAAGAAGACAGTGTGAGTAGCATTAATGGGCTACCTTCAGTAAATCATGTCAGACTACCTAAAATTACTAGTGAGGTACATATTTTGACCATGAAACCGTCTAAAAAGGCACTCTCCAAGATAAACCCTTGACCCACGCAAAATTACATAGAAAGGATTGGGAATCTGATCAAGGCGCAGACTACGAGAGAAGAAGTGATCAACCGCAAGTGAAAGAAATGCCATAGAGGTGCTTCTTCTGGTTTCTGGAGGATGGAATTTGGTGGTTTATAGCATAGAGCTATATAGAGAGCTTTGTGACAGTAGCTAGATCATCACACAGATATGATGACGATGGAGGTAAAGACCACGAGAAGCAAAATAGTCAACCAGAATGATGACGATATGAAGTGGATGGAAAATGATGATCTAGCTATTGCCATAAAGCTCTCTATGTAGCTTCGTGGACAAAGACACATAGGTATCCTCTAGAGAAGCATCTTCCGCAAGATGAGCAAAGAGAGATTTGCCGAGCCGCGTTTCTGCAGGGCGGATAAAGAGATTGCCGTCTGCCAAGCTGCATAGGAATAGCAAACAATGTATCAGCTGCTTTGCATATAAACGGAATCTGCGCTCGGTTGAAGAATGATATATGTCATTATGGGTACGAGGAGATTCATATAGTACATAGCCAATAAATCTAGAACTACCTATTTTCTTGCTAGTGCTATTTTCATGCTAGTGCTTAATGAGCAAGTTCCCAAAACAGCCCTTTTTTGGTTAACACGCCCGGCTACGTGCAGCTTAAGATGCTACGTGTAAATATATAGAATGTATCGACTTGTAAATATTTCTTTAATTCGAAGGTTGTGGACTACATCTAAAATCCGTAGATGGGTCAACCCCGAACCGACTTGAGGCGAAAGCTAAAATGAGGTTGCAGAAGGGGCTGGAACGAGACTTGGTAGGTAGTGCTGCCTGAGCTGCAATTGCCCGCGGGTGATTGGCAAGGATCACGACATCTTGATAGGGTGGGCCATACGAGAACCCTCATGGTCGAGAACCAATCAGATCCAAATTAGGTATATGCAATTGATCCCAGCCAGAAGTCAAGTTTGATCATGAGATTCTTCGAATATCATTAAGCAATGAAACCAGATAAGCTAAGAGAGAAGGAATAACTTTTGGTCAAAACACCATCGCTGAAATGCTGCGAAAAAGCAAAAAGGATTGCCGCCCAATATATGCACAGAGAAGACACATGACATAATATTGTGACAAAACCCAAAAAGCAAAAGCGAAAGGGTATCTAGGGGTTCGCAAGTATCGTGAAGTTTAGGGTATAAGGAAAGAGACAAAAACAGCAGTTAGGCATATTGAGCGACAGTCATAAATCATCAATTCTGGTAGAGAACTTTTTCTTTGAACCAGAATTGCGAGAGGAATTCGACTTGGCACGCGAGGTAGAGCTAAAACTAGATTTAGCCCCTGAAAAATCGCGAGCAAGCGAGTTTTCGTGCATCTCCTCCGGAAGCAGAAGATCCGGTAGGTGATCTGGATTCGATGCCAGACTGCGCGGATGGGAAAGAACACCACCAAGAGAAGGATTGCTCTTTTCGCGATGCACGGTCTCGATCGAGGTCCGAGGTCGGCGGCGATGTCGGCGGAGATACTCGTTCGGAACCGGGTCGACTTGCTTTTTCACGGCGGGTACGAGGTTGAGGTAGATGGGGAAGATGGCACCGGCGCAGAAGAGCGCGACTATAACGCAGAAGGAGTATGACCCGCCGTGTGCGAGGTATGCCGCGTACTCGGCAAACGGGAAAAAGGTGCCGCCGCCAATTGCCGCTGTCATGAAGACTGCGGCTGTTTTCGTATGCTGGGCTGTGCCGCGGAGGGAAATGGCAAAGATAATGCTGAATGCACCGCTCTCGAATAGGTAGACTAGCATTACCATGACGATTGCCCCCGTGCCGCTTGTTTTCATGCAAAGAATTGAGCAGACGATCATGCCGATGTAGCTGACCATAAGAATCCATCGTGGTTTGAGGAACCATTGCGCAAACGCGGCGAAGAAGCGGCCCACGGCGAAAATGCTGTGTCCAATAGTCAGGAAATCGAATGGTTTGAGTGATGAATCTGGACGAGCGGCAAGAACAAAACGTTGGAGAGCTGTCGCAACGACTTCTTGTCCAGCCACGTAGAAGAATTGAGACCAGACTCCCAGGCCGAGGGTCAGCCAAACGACCGGAATACCGATGACTTTGGTCATATTGTCTTCTCGGCGTCGATTTGCTAGTTCTTCCAAATCTTCATCTGACGCTTCGGGGATTGGTAGATAATAGAACGCCACTGCCAACAGCACATCGAACAGAGCAATGCCAAGATATGCCCATTGTACGTCAACCAAGGATGCGACATCCTGAACATTCTTGAAGAGAACACGTTTCGCTAGGAGCGGCGATAATACGCTTCCAATAGCTTGCACACCCTGCGAAATGTTGAGTCTGATCTCGGAATTCTCGAGTGGTCCGCATAGCGCAATGAACGGGTTTGCCGCAGTCTCCAAAACTGCTAGCCCAAACCCGACAATGAAGTTTGACAAAATGAACGCAGGTGTCGACGTCAGAACAGCGGAAGGCCAAAATATGAGGGTTCCACAGGCATAGATGCAAAGTCCAGTGATGAACGTGGACTTGAAGCCCCATATTTTCAAGACCGGTCGGCCAACCAATAGAGGGCCAACCACGTATCCGCCGAAGTACGCGCCATGAAGACCCAAGGAATGCCAAGGACCTAAATTGACGATAGTCTCGAATTGAGAATTCAGAATATCAAGCAAGCCGTATGCGAAACCCCAAAGGAAGAATAGTAGTGTGGTCAATGCAATTGGCGTAATCGACTCTCTGTTGTTCAGCTTTAGCATACTTTCCGGATTCTTCATGTTGACAAAATCGAAGAATGTGATATCCGGTGCATAAGATGCGCTCGTGTTGGTGCCTCCCTCTGTATCGAGGGCCCCTGTTTCTGGGATACCTAGGAAATCCATTATACCCATAGGCTCCGAGTCCCGGGAGCTAGGTCGCCCAGTGGAGACACCACCAACTTGGTTCCGTAGACCCTTATCCCCGTTGTTATTCGATGGAAATGGCAATGGCAATTGAAATTCTGGCGAACCCGAGACTGCAGCCGGGGGTGGCACTGCAACCTGACTTTCTCCTGTTGGGCCTGCAGAGAGTCCATGAGGCGAAGCAGTTGATGTCTCGTCACCAGTGTCTCTAATCAATTTCGGAACAAGACGAGTGACCAGAGGTTTGAGACTCGGGACACAACCGCAGATTATCGAGATGTTGACTTCGACGACAGACCACATGAAAGATAGCGACGCGTACCCTGTGAAATCCCATCGTTAGCCCAATTGACGCGTTAATTTGGAATACGGAGATGAGCGAGTCGTACAACTGAAATCAACCCCCCCGATGTTTTGGATATGAATTGACTTGACTTCCAGCGAACGAGAAATGGCAGCCTGTTGGAGAAAGGCAATTCGAACCACATCGACCACGGCCACAAAGAAACCAAAGGAGAAAGTGACCACCAAAATAATCTTTTGCTTGTAAGGTAGGCGCATTGTTGTCAAAAGCGGCATCGGAAGCAACAGGATCGCGAGATCCGTAATAATATTCACCGGGGACGAGGAAAGGTACAGGGTGACAATATCGGTGCAACTCGCATGGGCCGGGATGTCAGAAAGGAATACTGCGCTGAGAGGACGACATTGAAAAACATTGACCAATGTTAAAGCAAAGCCCGCTGCGTTCACTACAAATAGAGTGACATAGTTTGCACATCGGAATACTTTTTGATTGCGTGTCAAGGTCAGGAAGAAGACGAGGATCGACGTCTTGACCGCCATTAGCGCAGGATTCTGAAATATCGTCAGCATGCCGTTCATTTCAGTATTGGCCTGCGGGGTAACAGGGGGAGTAACAATGGCATTGTAACTCACATAGAGGACCGTAAATGCATAATTAGCCGTATTAAAAGCGAGTTCATCTTCAGGCTTAATGTCACTCGAATGGAGGCCAAGACCCTTCCGAACGGCGTAGAATAGCGAGAAGGAAAAGCCAAAATCGATGAACTGCAGACTAGTTAGCCTCCGAGCTCCAGCACGAGGTTCGATCATGTGCCCAATAGAGCGCATTCTCGCTACATCCCCGGGTACATGCAGGGATCAAGCCGAGGGATCCTACCCATGCGACCAACATCAACCAGTCGTGTAACCCAATCTTTCTGACCACAAATATACGCGAAATGAAGCGAAGGGCGACAAATAGACTGGCGATGGAGAAAAGGGTGATCGAAACACCCAGCGTGGCTTGTTGACGACCCTCCATGACGAATTTGGCCGATGGCGGACTGCCCCAACGGACAGTCCGGTTTTAACAATCACACGTAGCGCAGAACAGTGCAGACGGTTGAAGCTCTCGGATTTTATTGTAAGATCGTGATCGTAAGCGTGCTGAAATGGCGCGTGTACGGAGGCGTCATCGTCTCGTTTCCCGACGGAGTCCGAATCCGGAATATGGAGGACGGGGGGAGAAGAAGGAGAACAGCAGAGATTAAAATACTTGGACAGATGTTGAGATAGAAAGGAAAAGGGGGTTGAAGGAAAAGATGGTAAACACGTCAAAAAGAATGTGGGGAGAGAGAAAATTAGATCCTTTTACCCCGGCTTTGGCCCGCCAATCACCTTGGACTTCTCTCCTTGTCCCTTTTTATTTTCAATGTACATCTATGAGGCTATAATGCTACACGAATACACAGATACACAGCATGCAAATACTATTCCTGTCCAGGGATTGTTCCTTAATGAAGATCCCCACATATGGCTGGCTCATCCAATGAACATGGCACAACAGACCAAAGCGAGCTGACCCCAATCCATGACGAAATCCAACCAACCAACAATATCTTACTCAACCCATTCGAGAGTCCCGTGAGACTGACACGATACTATGATTGTTGTCGCATGGATACCTGCGCGAGTATTCTGTCAGGGGCTGTGCTGGTCCGCGCCTATATAAGCAATTTATGGTTCCTGCACATGAGCCATTCCACATTCCGGAGTCACAAAGTTCTTGAAATACACGTGGCAGTCATTTTATTGAATCTGGCCGAGTCTGCGAGGCTGCGCGCTGGGGGATTCAGCAGAGGAAGTTCTGTTGTGAGACAGACGGGTTGGGGATTTGCGATCGACAGCGATCTGTCTATTCGCCAATTATTAGTGTGATGCATCAGGCCAAAAGTTGAAGCTCCTTCCTAATACGCCCAAGCAGCAGACCCGAGCCCGGATATTGATTTTCTACCCCAGATCAACACCTGCAAGTATCCGTTCGAACCAATCCTCCTACCCATAAGATTTCAAGAATTTATTTACTAAGAATCCTGCAAGTGCTGAGCCTGACATGTACAATGGTTGGACTGGTGCATTCGATCGGATTTTACCGTATGAACTTGGTGTGCATATCTACATTTAGATAAGCTTCTGGTTGTTCATCTATATTTTGGTACTAAATTTTTTTTTGTTTGAACACCGCGACTCCTATTTAAGAGCAAGTTCACGAGTATGCGAACATGCCAAGGATACCCCAATGGCGTATGATAATCAGCCCCTGAGATCAGCGGCTTCGCAACGTTACAAGGGACTATCTGCTAGCTCCTTGGCTGCGTTTCTCGAAATAATACAGCGTATTACCACTAGGCCACAAAAAGACCGTGGTCTATTTTTATGACCTGGAGGGGATATGAATACTACTCTACTGCTCATCACATGATAAAAAGTTGTCCTAAGGTTATGTCTGAACCGAATAAAATCTAAGCAAGCAGCTGTAGGATCACCTTCTATTTGGCAAAGTACGGAAGGGCCTGCCCAGCTGCTCTTGGCCCGTGATATTTAAGATGCCGACTGCCTAGGAGTTTCACATCAATGCTGGGAAGGTACGAAGTGCCCTGACTGCTTCCGAGGTTTGTCTTCATCCAATCAGCCGTTTCATCTAGCCAACTCCTCGTCAAGATGAGACTCAACTTCTTGCTGCTGGCGTTCGGCCTTTCGGCGTCTCTCCGGGGCGTACAAGCCGAGACTCAAGTCGACCAGTCCGTCGCTTCTATCTGGGACGACTTCAAGAATACAGTTGACTGCGGTGCTTGCCAAGTATGCTTATGTTTAGCACTTCCATTCTATTGACTCCTTTGCTGACTCTATGCAATTATACAGATTCTCCTCGGCAGCATCAAAGTTGCCGCAGGGCTTGGTGAGAATTTCATGATCGACGTATTCACAGGGTTGTGCAAAATCAGCAGGGTATGTTGGCCATGCTCGTGAGCTTACTGACTCAATCCCATTAATCGCAAGTGCACAGGTCGAGGACCCAGATGTCTGCGCCGGGATCATCAAGAAAGAAGGCCCTGCGCTGCATGATGTTTTCAAACATTTACAACTGAACTCTGACGCCTCAAAGACACTATGCGCTAATCTGGTCGGGCTCTGCAAGCAACCCGATGTTCATTCCTATAATTTGACGTTCCCTTCACCCAAGCCAAAGACTGTGAGGCCACCACCTAGCGGCAAGACACCGCTCAAGGTCGTCCATTTCAGCGATACACACGTGGACCTCCTCTACGAGCCTGAATCTAGCTACAAGTGTTCCAAGCCTATCTGTTGCAGATCTTGGTCGGATGAATATTCACCAGAGAATACAGCCTACCCATGTGGACCATTTGGAAATACGAAGTGTGACGCACCACAAATACTTCAGGAGAGCTTGCATGCTGCTATCGCAGACATCAATCCGGAGTTCTCCATTTACACCGGTGATGTGGTGGCCCACGATATCTGGTTGGTTGACGAGGCCGAAGCTCTGAAAGCGCTCAATGCTACGTACAGTGCAATGGAAAAGGACATTGGCACTGTGTATGCTGCAATAGGGAATCATGACACTGCACCACTCAACCTCTTTCCCACGGATGCTTCGAATAAAGCTGATCCCAAATGGGCGTACTCGGCTCTTGCAGAAGATTGGTATGGCCTCACAGGTGTTTCTTCTGTCAAATCTGCGGATCAATTCGCGTCGTACTCAGCCGTCCATCCCAACAGCAATCTGCGCATCATTTCTTATAACAGCATCTTCTACTACGTATTCAACTTCTATATGTACCAGGAACCAATGGAGAAAGACCCACGAGGACAATTTGAATGGCTCATCAAGGAACTGCAGGCTGCCGAGGACGCGGGCCAACGTGCATGGCTAATCTCTCATATACCATCCGGTATACCAGATCACTTCCGCGACCATTCGGATTACTTCGACCAAATTGTGCAGCGTTACGAAGCCACCATCGCGGGATTATTCTATGGTCATACACACCGGGATGGGTTCCAGATCGCATACTCCGACTACAACGACCGAGACTGGAACACAGCTACTGCAATGGGTTATATCATTCCAGCCGTAACGCCAACGGAAGGCTCGCCCTCTTTCCGCGTCTACGAAATTGATCCAGTCACTTTCGGCGTCTTGGATTACACTCAATACATCGCCAACATCAGCGACCCGTCCTTTCAGACAAAGCCAGAATGGCTGCCCTATTACTCCGCGAAGGCAGACTATGGATCCAAGATCTCTCCTCCGCTTACGGATCCACAAGCCGAGATCAGTCCAGCTTTCTGGCACAATGTCACCGTCGCGATGGAACGCGATCCCACGGTTTTCCAAGATTATTGGGCGAGACGTGTTCGCGGATTCGAAGTTGAGAGCTGCAATGGTGACTGCATGAAAAATGAGATCTGCCTTCTTCGTGCCGCCAATGCACAGTATAACTGTGATAAACCAAAGTCTTTGGACTTCTCTAAGCTTGATGGGCAGGAGGGTGAGATCTTGCCGGAAAAGGAGCCTCGCACCAGCTGCCATCATGCTGGAATGGCGACTCTGATCTCAAAAATGGCGCATCAGGCTAGACTTGAGGGGAGAAAGGAGCCTGAGGGTTGAAGGGTTATAGCTGATAATTTGGTAGTTGATACATATAATTCTGGACAGTAATAACTACCGACGCTAATTTTGACAATGTTGCCCTCCAAGCGTATTCCCCTTGTCTCTGTTCTCATGATAGATACCTGTAGTAAGCGTCAATGAGCTTTGTGGGGGAGAGGAAAGGCAGGCATAAATTGTTGGAGACAGACTTTAGAGAAAAGTAGAAGGAGGGGAAAAATGGCAAAAAAAGGACATTCCCATCCAGTGCCTGGGGTTATACTCCCAGGTCGCCACTTAGGGGATCATAATGCTTAAGTAACCCCAACCAGCTTTACCCTAAGATCTAGTCGTCCCCAACTGCAGGCACACATTGTCGGACCTCCAGAGCGCGCGTATCGATCTCGCGCGCTCCAGCGGGTCCAGACCGGTACCAGCAAGGTGGGCAATTAGGGGAGCATAATTGGAACATTTATGACCGTGCACTGGGTGGGTCGAACGCTGGCAGCTAGGACCTAAACTAGCATTTAAAACGCATGTCAACACACTCAGCCACTGGGGGAATGTCGGTTAGGGGGAAGGTGTTGCTATGAAATATATAGGAACAAACACTTCCTAAAGGGGAAGGTGGGTCCGCTCCACCACATTGCTTATCACGTGATTATGCCTGAGGTATGAGAGGATGACACTTTATCATGAATGTGCTATATGAAGAAACCCTGTAATATACACCATATAAGCCTAGACATAATGAACTCGTGGGATCATAAAGAATTCCGAAAATAAAACAGAAAAGATAACCACGCACCATTAGAGTACCGGAGCATCAGTACACCATATGCAAAACAATCAACTACCTTCATGGGCAGAAACTACTATCTCCGGCAGGAACTGAGGTCCCGGCGATGAATTTGTGGGGCTGACCTCGGAAATAGACGGTGTTCTACTTCGTGAGATCGACATTGTATCGAAGGGACTCAATTGTCGCTGCCACCCTCCAAGTGTGGCTGGAGGACACTGCAGGGTCGATGTCTCAAATAACCCCCCACCCGGGAGCGAATTTGAGTGAGCTTGGCGTGATTTTGGCCGCGAGACAGCTGGAGCAGGCACAGAATGACGTGTTGTACTCCGGGGCCCAGAGCTGCCTTCGCCATTATCCACAGAGTTCCTGCGACTTGTGAAACTTTCAGCTCTTGATCGGTTATCGGGTGTAGATGACCTTTGGTAATGGGCTTTATGATCAGGGAGATATGAGTTTCTGTATATTTCTCCTGGGATCTCGGGGTAATTTGTTTTTGCTTCGGGATTGAAACCCGTCTTCTTGATTTGATTGTGGGCTTTGGCGGTCATGATGGCGCTTGCTGCATTAAAGAAGCGGGCGACCTTTCGTCTTCCTAAGTCGTGCTGGGATTGAGTGGTGGTGGTTTGATTGGTAGTAGGGCGGCGTATAGTTGTCATTTCGATATCCGAGTCCTGTCTCTCGGCACTTGTTCTAGAATCTTGCGCGGAACTGCTTCCGGCGTATGAAACAGTGCTGTCGTAGTTTGGGGATTTTCCAACGATAATCTCTTCTTGTTGGTCATCTTCTTGTCCCGCGGCTTCCATATCCGCAGAAAGGAGCATATATAGTGATCCCAATACAGCGAGTACTGTACCAACGATTGGCGCCCATTGACCTAACGATTTCTTTTAGTAAATTTATTTCCAATCGCCAAAACCAGGCGAGGTGCAACATCCACTTACCAATGCTTTGTATAGGCTCTGTTTGGTACCTCATTTGCTTACTCCAAAAATTCATCTCGCCTTTGACGAGGATTGCCAGCACTGCTGCAGCAAACACCGGTATCTCGATGAGAGATAGCCATTTGCTTATCCTGTCGGTGATCCCAGTCATGTGGTTGATGGTAGCTCCGTTGGTTCCCAGAATGAAATCATCTGGCTTCTGCTTCTGTCTTCCATTTGAGAACTTCTCCCAATTGTCGTCCAAGATTTTGATCCACATAAATATTAACGACAGGATGGCAGGGATGCAGCATGCAGCCGCAATTAGCGTAGTAGCATTGAACGTCAGCTCGTGGGGGACTGGAATCACGTATATATTGTTGGCTGCATCAAGTCGCAACGGTGAGACTGGCCCATTCTCCGGGGTACAAGCAAGGCTACAGTTAGAGTCATACTTAAACACACCGCCCTTTTTGCCCCCAGTTGAGGCCCAGAAAATGCTTGCTGGGTCGTCATCCGGGCAAGTAGTGGGCTTGAGGCGCATGAATTCCACAATCAAGCTTACTAGCCCAGCCAGGAGAAGGACTGTCCATAGAAAGATGATATTGCGGCCGGGGTTGTTGAAGTAGGTCCGGGAAAGCCTGACGGTCGCTGGGGCGGTTAAGATTCCAATTGCGCATAGCTGGAATGCTCCATATACATCCATATCGACAGCGCCTATATAGTATCAGATTGGGTCACACCAGGAGGAAACCCGGGGCAAAGTTTCATTAGACTCACCGTCAACATGAAGCGCAGCAAGCACAATCCCGTGAAGAGCGGCGATAGCGGGGAAAAGCAACACAGCGGCTAGACAAGCGTTCCGAATCCATTCTACTTTGCGAGCGACCACGCAGGCTGCAATCAAGACATAGTATCTGGAGTAAATGTTAGTATATCATGGCAACACCATTATCGGAAAACCCACAGGACTCGGGTCCCCGGTCCATATTGGCCTGATATTGGCCAGGCGCAAACCACCTGGAGTGATGCGGAAGTTGCAGACACTGTCACGTTAGGGGGCGGTGCAGTAGCACGATGCACGAGAACTTGCTCTAGGAAGGAGGTAACAATTGGGATTGCTGGCATTGGATGTTATCCGCCTCCGGTAACGGTAACTTCGGGATAAAGCAGCAAAAAAATCATATATTAATGTGTTGTTCTCTATTCCTGGCAGTGACTTAATGAAGCTCGCCGGGATATCATAAGAAAGAAGAGGAAAGTAAAGCAAGGAGTCTCCAGGCCGTCTTATCCACGAAGCGCTACTCCGTGGATTGACCATGACCAACAGAGCATGCAGCTATTTCGTCAGCAACAGCCTCATTTCGGGGTTTGGAGCCTCGATCTAGCTGGGATTGGATAGACCCAGGAAGAACCTTTATGATCAATGCCTAACCCTCGAAACGATAAGTGCCCCATGATATTGACTTGGGCGGGCGCAAAAACCCGGGCGGAATACGAGATGTGGCGAGATCAGCTCCCGCTGATTGGCACGTTAGGGCCTGTCGTACATATCATGCGGTGTATGTGTTGTATGCATTTACGCATTTATCGAGGTCCTCACGAGCAACTGGAGCGATAACGTAGGAAAAGTAGGAAATATTGAATGATTCAACTCACGAGAACCCCCAAAAAAGACTGGGTCTGATATTGACCGAACCATGGGTCGGCCAACGTTAAAGCTAACATCAACGCACGGACAACTTCCCAAAGTGGCAGAGTGCGGGGTTTCCCAGTTTCGCTAGTCTCTAATAGCCTCGAATCTTGTTATTGGCACTTTTGCCCAGAGCTAATCTAAGCTAATCAGAATGTTCTCTATGTCCCGTGCATGTCGTACTATTTCCTGATTGATCTTTTCGTTGAGGCTTAGACATCAGGTCCTCAGACCCGGCGGAAGTTTCTTTCCTGTCCATCCCACTATCACATTATGATATCAATATTAAAAAAACTCGCCCAGCTTCTAGTATAACCTTAATTTATCCATCCATAAACCCACTCGTAGCACAGAGATATTATTATTCAGCCCTTCATTAGCAGGGCGCTCACCTCTCCGCGGCCCAAGTCACAATCATCTGAGCTTGTCCATGTGATTATGAGGGGCAGTGCACTTGGTTTCTCTGCATTTTGAAAATTTCTTGGTTTCCCTTGCATTCAAGCATATGGATGGAGAGCAACTCGCAGACAAAATTTCTCCAACAGGAACCAAGTAAGATCGTCATATTTGTCGCGTTATTTCGGATTTTCTTTTTGCAAAAGAGAAATGCGTCTGCAATAAAAGCAAGGATTGGATCTCGCTACGCAACTTTCTCCTGTTCCGCATTCTGGTATTTTGTCACCATGACTTGACTACGGCGGAAGTACGATAGAGGGGCTGACACGACCACAGCTATTATATTCTTGAAGTGAATCTCAGAAAAAGAAGCAAACATTCAAAATGGACGACGAACTGGATACTTCGGAAATCAAAAGTTGGCGATCAATCATCACCCTAATTATTTTTGTTATAACTAGTAAGTCTGGTTAGGCCTGATGTGAGACGAAGACTTACTTTTGTTTCTTGCGATGCAGATATAATTGTCCTTTTCCCATTTCACATCCCTATATACGTGCCTCGATGGCTCACAAACGGGATTCTGGACCTATTAAGTGTCATACGCATAATACCACACCGGACTCGCCCTCGATACAATCAAAAGCAACCCATTTTCGTGAAACTCTGCTTTCCATTGAACTTCATCACGGCACCTTTAACAGCGGACCTATTCCTTCTCGCGATTCTGGCAATCGGCCGAAAAGAGGTACACGATGGAATAGTCGGCGCAGACAACATCAATCCCATTGATATCATGGTCTTCTTCCTCACACTCGCCTACATTGCCATCTCGATTGACGCCTCCGGCCTCATCAGATACCTGGCCTTCAAGGTCCTCCAAAAAGCAGGCAAGGTCGGCCACCGACTCTTCTTCTACCTGTTCCTTTTCTTTTTCGGACTAGGCAGCTTCATCGGAAACGACCCGATCATCCTATCCGGCACGGCGTTCCTCGCATACATGACCCGCGTATCCAGCAATATCGTCCACCCCCGAGCCTGGATCCACAGCCAGTTCGCCGTAGCCAACATCGCCTCTGCGATTCTCGTCTCCTCGAACCCCACCAACCTGGTCCTTGCCGGCGCTTTCAAGATCAAGTTCATCGTCTACACGGCCAACATGATCGTTCCCGTAGTCGTCACGGCGATTATCCTGTTCCCGTTCCTGCTATATATCATTTTCGCAGACGAATCCCTCATTCCTCTCTCTATCACAATGCACGAGCTGTCCGAGGACCAAAAGAAAAAAGCACCTGTGAATCCCAACAT
This sequence comes from Penicillium roqueforti, assembly GCF_015533775.1. NCBI lineage: Eukaryota > Fungi > Ascomycota > Eurotiomycetes > Eurotiales > Aspergillaceae > Penicillium > Penicillium roqueforti. The sequence goes on along the minus strand of NW_024067566.1, from coordinate 16,666 downwards.
CCCTCATGCCAGAGGAACCGCCGAGGAGAAAGAGGAAGCTGATGATAAGGAGGGAAAGCAACTCTCACTAGAAGAGATCATGAACCCATTCTTAGATAGGAAGGGTGCATCTTTTGGGGGTTTGATTATGGCCACCACGCTTATCACCCTCCTGGCAATCAATGCATCAGGCAAAGAGCATCCCGTTTTCTGGGTCACATTACCCGCTGCTTTCGTTATGTTCTGCTGGGATCTCGTCTTCGGCTGGCTCCATCGCCAAGAAACCCGTGAGATTTCCGCGAAGGGTCGACGGGAGGTTGAGCAAGCACGGACAGAGCGAGAAATGCGCGAACGCATAGCGCTGCCGGAAAAGATGGATCCAGGGACGTTGACATCGGACCAGGCGGATCAATATGATGCATCAGGCCTGCACCACCGCAGTGAGCATACAGACTACGACATCTCGCTCAAGAGCACCGATAGTGATATCGCCTCGAAGGATTTCGATCCAGAATGCGGAACGCCCTTGTCAGTCTCTGTGCCCGTTGACAAGGAAAAGTTCCCAGAACTACAGCTACCAGGCGGTGTTGTGATGGACAGCAAACAACTAGCTCGTGCAAGTTCTCCCCAGGCACTGGACTCGCGACAAACCACCGACTCGACGATATACAATGGGAAACCGGGATATACCCAGACACTGGACTCGCCACAAACCACCGAATCAACGATATACGAGGAGAACCCAGGATATCCATATCACCAAGACAGCGCCCCATGCAGCCTGGTATCACTCGCTACCGATCTCTACAAATGGTCCCAGGAGACATTCCCCACGACGACAGTCGTAGTCTCCCACATGCCATTCGCACTAGTACCCTTCGCGTTCACGATGTTCATCCTGGTACAGGCGCTCGTCACCAAGGGCTGGGTGCCTGTTTTCGCGTACGGCTGGGACCACTGGGTCGAAAAGACCGGGACAATCGGCAGTATCGGTGGAATGGGCTTCCTATCTGTGATTCTGTGCAATGTAAGGATTGGGACAACAGAAAATAGACTTAGCCTCTTTTTCTTCCGCTAACTCGTCATCTTCTAATCATCCAGTTCGCCGGAACAAATATCGGCACCACGATCCTCCTCTCGCGCGTCATCCAGGCATGGCAGAAGATCCACGAAGCCAGCGGAATCCCTATCAGCGATCGCACATGGTGGGCTACCGTTTACAGCATGGCTCTCGGTGTCAATTATGGTGCTTTCAGTACTGCGTTTAGTGCGTCGCTGGCTGGGCTGCTGTGGCGGGATATTTTGGCGAGGAAGCATATCCGTGTTGGGAGTTTGGAATTTGCCCGTGTGAATCTTCCTATTATTGCTATTTCGATGGTGGTTGGGTGTGCGGTTCTCGCTGGGGAGGTTTATATTGTTAGGAGTGATAAGCCATATGTACCGGCTTGATCTGGGGATTGTGGGTGGATGGCTGTTGTTTAGTTGTTTTATAGATTATGATGATGTTGCTGCTGCTGCTGCTGCTGCTTGTTTAAGTTGACAGGCAGATGATCTTACGAAGTCAATAAATGCCATTTTACAGTTTTATAGAATTGTTGGTTTGATATATTTGCGCCGCTGGGACCGTGTCTTGTTACTGCGACGAGATATCTGCCCCTAGTAAGCTACCGCCGAAGACGAGTGTGCATGGGGAGATTAGACGAGAAGAGTATGTTGCGGATATTTTGTCTTGACTGCGCGTATCCGTATCTTGCGCAGGGTACAGAAGGGAAGTGTTATTATGACAGGGACGCCTAGCGGTGAGTTTCGTCTCGTTTCGTTTGTTTGTTTGAAATTGGTTGAGCTGACTTGTTTTCGGTGTCAGCGCTAGTCTTTCGTCGCATAAGTCACAGATTGATGTTGTTATTAGAACGCCGAGGAACGATGTAATGTTCGATTGGGCTGGGCTTTATGATCGCTAGTCGTTGACGAGGCTCAGGGCTAAATCATAGACAGGAGAGAGATCGCCGGCACTTCTCAGCAGATCCAAATTTGAGACGATATCTATACGCATAGCCTCACTTGGCTGGACAGAGAGGCCCGCAATTGAACATCCCAAACTAGAAGTGATGAGAAGTTGTCTTAGCATGGACCCGTAATGATAGTCACTAGCCTTGCATTGCTATAACTAGCTCATTTCCGTTTTGGGAGTCTCAAAAGTGGAAAGGGGCAATACGGAATACAGCTCCCCAAATGATACCTGGAAACTACGAATACGCAGTAAAGCAAACACGAGTCAAACGAAACAAGTTTCATTCAATGATCCGTCTCCTGCAATATGCCTTTTTTTTGTTTCACGAGCGTGATCATCGTAATCATCATTGCCTGTCGCATGTGCATGTTCGAGGTCTCGTCAAGAGAATCAAACCGTCCATGACTTGCCAGCATGCGCGCAGGGATCGTAAGGATATGTGATATGGCCGAATGGGGTCCATCATAGGGTGGTATTGCACAAGAAGACTCCGAAGAGAAGAAGATTCTATGAACATGAAAATGGGGAAAATATGAATGCGGTCCACTAGGGACACATGAAATCGTAAAAAAAGATCCAGGGTCAAGAGAGTGGACGAAAGGTAAAAAGGCCCAGTCTCTCCGAGTGATGAATGATTGATTCTCGGAGAGACCGGGAAAGAAGGGGAAAAAAGATCACAGTGAAGTGAGAAGAAGGGGGAAAAAAAAGGAAGAGTCGTCAAGACCATATCCGTGTGCGCAATCTACCAGAGATGTGTCCATTGTTCATATTCATAATGGTGGCCATCAACACCAACGCGCGGTCGACGCAACGTTTAGTTGATGTACCACTTGGCACCGGAAACACGGCCCTTGTCCATGGGGGCCAGCTCGCCGAAGAAGTGACGGGACAGATCGACGGAGTTGTTGTCGCAACCCATGCACTTGTCGACCACAGTACCGGTAGCGGTCTGGCCATTGTATGTGATGGTGACGGTCTTGCCGCAGTCGCTGTCGGTCATGATACCGTGAGGCAGGGCGAGAACGTTCTCGACGGTACCATCGTTGGTGGTGCCGCAGGAGCTGGGGTTGGTGGAAGTGGTGGCAGTGTCGTAGAAGGTGATGTCACCGTCGCAAGGGGAGCCTTCAGAGCAAGCGCCGCCGCTGCTGCTAACATCGACGCTGGCAGCACGGGTAGCAGTAGAGGCAGCGGTGGAAGATGTCTCAGCCGCTGCAGTGGTAGTGGGAGCGGAGTAGGCATCGGCCTCCAGGGTGATAGCAAGGGGAGCGGCAGTGGTAGTGGGGACAGTGGAGGAGGTGGTGGTTGGTGCAGCCTCCTGAACACTGGCCTCAACGGTAGGGACAACGGCAGCAGTAGTGGTGGACGAGGTGGTGGGCGCAGCCTCCTCCTTGACAGGGGCCACAGTAGGAACAGCGGCAGCAGTGGTGGTAGCGACGGAGGAGGTGGTCGAGGTGGTAACGGGTGCAGCCTCCTGCTCTTTGGTGGACGCTACAACAACAGGAGCAGGAACAGCGGTAGTGGTAGGGACGGCGGTGGCAACCACAGGCACGACAGCACTGGTAGTGGACTGAGGGTAGATGGTGGTGGTCACATCGATGGTGGTCCAAACGACATCGGTGACGGTCTCCCAAACGACGGCGCGTTTGGCGACGGGAGCCGAGTAGCCAGTCAAGGCGAAGAAAGCGCCAGCGAGGGCGAGAGTCTTGGTGATAGGAGCCATTGTGAAGGAAGAGACTCGAGGGAGTGTATTGTGTGAAGTTGTTTAAAGGATTGATTCAACTGCACAGCAGGAAGATTCGGGCACTCGAAAGGAACGTGAGTGAGCGGGAAGGAAGGAATGGACTGAAGGAAGAAAGAAAACGGGGGGAAGGGTCTCGACTTTATAAAATGCCCCCGGTAGGGCACCAAAGAGGAAAACTGGCCCACCTCAAAGGTTACTAGCGGACCCACCTATCGCCTGAACCCATGGTCCAAATCAAGCCACGATCGTACCATGGACAACTCACTTTCTTTCATTCTTCTCCGTCGTCCTCATATCCTGCATCGGACACTACACACGGAGGACGGAGGACAGTATCACAATTCTAACTTCCCTAGTACCCGAGCCGGATGCCCCGGTAGATCCTCATTGGAACGAAAACCAGAGACGAGGGGCTTGTGCGCCACATAAGCCATTTTTCTCCTGGCCCTAATCTCCTCTGGGGATAGACCGACGGCTGTTTCAACCGATGCTACGAGCCTACTGCCTACTGGGGTCAGACGACCCACATATTTTGCCTCTCGTACCTGACTACTGGGCCAATCAGAGACAGCACCCGTTTTCTTTCTTTTCTAAGTTTCTTCCGAAGTTTCTTAGGGGGATACCATATCCGCTCTCTTCCACGGTGCGGATTCACAAAGGTTATTATTCAGATCTCTTCGGTCGCCTTGAAAATGACGTGTATCCTGATTTCCACGGTCGCAATGCACCCCAGGGAGGACTGGTCAGAATACACATGTACTGCAGCCTTTTAACAGTCTGACGTGTATTGTATTGACCCGGGGGCGCCAATACCGATTCGATTGGACAATGCGTGAGACAAAGCTGAGCTGAGACTGGGGCAGATTTCATTTGCATACCATTCTTATACACGTAATCTAATCCTTTAACCTGGAATCCTCCACTGCTGGTCTGGGCTTTCGAGTTTTAGTTTTTAGTGAGAGAATAGTGCCGATCTTAGATTATTGTGTGAATACATGGACTTGGCTCTAGCTATCGATCTTGTCTAGACTCACTTCCAGCTCAGCCCTAATCAGGGCACAGGGCAATAATCTTGTATTGTCCAACAGAACCTGCATAATCAATACCAACAACCCGATCAGGGTGCTGACTATGTTACCATGAGCAATCAAAATGACCTAGAGTTCTGACCACACATCCAATACCTGTTCCGTGTACATTCCAGGCCCAACCATGGACCTAGACCCTGTGGCACCAACGGTATGAACTCGGAGATTTGGTTGGCATCCATACTCCGTACTATTCCATTCCACTTTGTCCAGTCCCCTCTGCTCCACTCGACCGAAGACATCCCCGGAATAGGATTGTTAGACGGCATACTCCGTATGGCAATGAAACTGGAGACTTGAAGAATTTGAGGTGCGGAGTAGAACTGCAGCTGTACTCCGCAGTGACGGCGGATTACGTATGGCGTGCTGCCCGAGAGTCATATTGAAATACGTTTTGAATCTATTCCTTTCTCGTTCATAAAATAAAGGTGCTGCCTACAATATAGGTGTCAGCCTCCTTTTCGTGGCCCGTTTTGCGCGCTTGGGCGTTAGGGCTAGTTGCACCTGGGCACTTTGCATGATTACAAATCCGTCGATTCGCACCTGCAGGGCGGTTTCTTTCTGCCACGCGAATCGTAGAATCTTCGTTGATGGAACAACAATATGTACTCGGTTTCACCAAAAAGCAACGTACATGTATACAACGTGGATAAGCTAGGTTGGGGGGAGGCTTACTCCGTAGATTTAATTGACCTGATCTAACTAGTCAACTATTTAGAGATCACCTGATCTGCGACCGTAATATCCATGTCACCTGATCCACTACCTCTCGAAGCAATTGGGCTATCACTAGGACTAAATATCGGTCGCATTTGAGCAATTAAAGTCCCTCCGTTAGGCGGTATTCAACTAGGTTTTTCGGAATCAAATTATCTCTATTATTGGTGGTAGTTGGATTAATTTAAATTGCTTCATGGTGATAGATCAGGTGACTTTTAAAATATTCAAGACGGAAACTCCGGCGGTGAAAATATATATGTATTACTAAGCATCATCGAATTTGACCCTTTGCCGCAGCGGGGGCCAGCGGTAATTCTGGGCCGATCATTGGACCCACGCGGCCATCAGGGTAAATCGGTGCTCTCCATGTCAATCATTCTTAACGTCTACTCCGTATTTAGTACTAATAATGCTGCCAGCGCATGGACCGGGGTACGCCACTGTCGCTTTGTATACCACTCATGTGCCCTCAAATCCCGAGTTCATGCGGCTAGTCAAGTCCATCACAGTGGGGATCCAACGAATATCTCGACCAACCATGCTTCGGCAATACGCCTTATGTATTAGAAGGGCTAGTCTCTCCCTCCCCTGTCGATAACCAGCCCACATATTCACCTTCGGCGGCTCTGGGGGAAAACAGAAATCACGGTCGCCTCCATCACGCTCGGGATATTCAACGCGTCCTATCTTGTCTCCCGATGACGATCGAGCATGGTCTTTTCTGCATTCCGATTACGCTTTGTACAGCTCCTTCTGGTCGCATTCGGAGTTGCCTTCATCCTTTTCAACCTACGAGAGAGCATTCACGGCGCGGACGCCCCTACCCAGCAGGTCTGGAGCAACTATCATGATTGGGATAACTTCGATGCCATCGGAAACGAAACCCTTGGGGTGATTATCCCACTTCGAGCTGCACCTAATGATACCTCGGCTCACGACTATTTAGTTTCAAAAAGTCTTCGCCATCAACCTTGTCAGCCGGCCTGACAAGCGGGACAATATCGTCCTAGGCTCTTCCGTCAGCAATTTCCACGTCGATTGGATTGACGGCGTGACTCCAGGTGAAATAGATGCTAAATCATATCCATATGTATGCTTTCTAGAGTTACACACTACGCACGATGACTGACTGTTTCAGAACTGGGACCATGGCCATAAACCGACCGAGTACGCTGCTCGACGGGCGCATATCAACGGACTCCAGCGGTATGTAGTTGACACTGCAATATTTGACTACGCCTAATGATCCCCTAGAATTGTCCAGGAGAGATTAGCGAGTGCGATTATCATGGAAGACGATGCCGACTGGGATGTCTCAATCAAAGTGCAGCTACAGAGCTTCGCTCACGCCGTCCGAACCCTCCAGCTCCAGCTTCGACATAACCGGAAAGTCCCAACTCAGTCGCCATACGGCGACGACTGGGACATCCTCTGGCTAGGCCACTGCGGCGTGTCATGTAAGACTGATCTGCCATTCTACCTTACACCGAATGATCCGACCATCCCAATGCCCCATCGCTTTCTCCCCCTGTGGCGCGACCCTCCGGTCTTCGAGGGCCACGAGCGACCCGATCACAGTCGACTTACGTGCACAGCAAACGACGCCGCCTGCTCAATGTTCTATGCTGTGAGCTACCGCGGTGCGCAACGGATCCTCGCGGCGCTGTCGGTAAATCCGTCTGGTCTTGCGGAAGAAATTGACATTGGTGCGCAGTTTGACGTCTCGCTCGGACGCATGTGTGGTAATGGTTTTTTGCGGTGCTTTGCACCTTACCCATCGATCACGGGGGGCTTCCATCAGGCAGGATCGAGAGCAAAGTCCTCCGATATCCACGAAGAGACCGGCGACGGAGAGGGCTTTTTTAGCTGGGGGGTGAAGTACAGCACAATGCTTAATATCAACCGTATCCTGAAGGGGGAACGGACCGTTCATGCAACATGGGACGACGTGGATGTGTTGGATGTTATTCCTGAAGAGATCACGATGGAAAAGGGGGCTGTTTACGTCCCTCAGCCCAGGAACTAGTCAATGGGAGAGAAACTGAATAGCAACGCATTACTCTGTACGAAATAGACTGTGGATTTTGAATTCTCTGCAATCTGGCACTAAATACGTATTTGGGAATCATTCTTAGAGTATGCTCCTCCGTGTACGAACAAAAGGATGGAATATTTCGAAATTCAGCCCAAGGGGCATCAGATGTAACAAGGTGGCGTTTCTGAGCGTCTAGCTGGAAACAAAGTACGTTATCCTATTCTAATTCTGGCACCATCACCAGGTTTTTATGAATTGGCACCCAAAGCCCACTGTGGCCCACTCCAATACCTTTAGGCAGTTTTAATGGTGTTCATCAGAAGCCATCTACTCCGTACCATCCACATGGTACTGTTTTCACAATCATTCTCGATTCGGAATCGTAATCTTCCGAGCTATCCTTGCCGTGATAGACTGATCGGGTGCCTTCTCCGTCACTTTAGCGTGAGTCGATCACAGATACAGTTAGATCCAACTTGACTCAAACAATCAGTGGGATCTTATTGCACCGTTCATCGGCCTCTTGCCTTAGCCCCTGCCCACAAATTCGACCCGGTGCCCTCAGGGCGCTTAAAAAACAACCAACTCACCGTTCGACGATACGAGATGAATGCAGAGACATGTTAGCCTCTTCATAATATCTACACCCCTGCTCTGGCTGGGGGGACCGTGTGTTTTTCAGTATGATTCGAGGGGGGGGGGGGGGGGGGGGGGGGCGGGCGCGGGGGGGGGGGGCGGGGGGCGGGGGGGGGCGCGGGGGCGGGGGGGGGGGGGGGGGGGGGGGGGGGGGGGGGGGCGA
>NW_024067566.1:0-8286 GCF_015533775.1 Penicillium roqueforti | reverse complement strand
TTTATTTATAAAATTTTTTCGCTTATTTATATATAAAAACCCTTGTTTGGTGTGGGGGGGAGGTGTTTTTTTTTTTTTTTTTTTTTTCCCCCCCCCCCCCCCCCCAGCCCACCAGCGCGAGACTCATATATCATCAACTATAACCGCCAATTCCCGGGTCCCCATCGATTCTCAGACTTGACCTTGTGGCTCGCTTCGTCATGCGTCATCCCAGATTTCTCATATTGCTCCTCGCAGGTGTCGCTTCTCTCGTGGCTGGAGGTGACGATTACAATTATTTCACAAATCCAGCCTCCAACACTGGCGTGAATCCAGTCTTCACACTAGGTGACAAGCTAGTTGTCTCATGGAAGACCACGCTTGAGGTATTCAACGTCTCTATCTGGCAGCAAAGCTTGGTAGAGACAGGTGCCGCCAGCCAGGGAAATATTTTCTGTTAGTTTCCCGACACTTACTTACTCCCAAGGCTGCAAAATACGGGATGATTGATTGACACGTCTTCTAGCCAAAATACATTCCACCGACTATGTCACCAACTTCACGTGGGTTGTTCAGGTGTACGGATTTGATCTGTCGTACTCAAACGTCTTCTTTCTCTGGATCAACCCAGATGAGAAGGGTGGATTTGTTTCCACATACTTCAACGTCACCGAGCCTGTCGCCACTACCAGCACTACTGCGTCTTCAACAACATCCACATCTGCATCTGCGTCCGCGTCGACAAATACGCCACATACGACCATCAAGCTCTCCTCCTCACCGTCATCGTCATCCTTATCGTCTCTGTCGATCTCAGCCTCTGGCCAAACATCCCAGTTAGCCATGACCGAAAAGATCGCAATCGGAATCGGAATCGGAGTTGGTCTCCCGATACTATGCATTTTGGGTGTGCTGCTCTACTTTAAGATACGAAACTCCAATGGCAAAACGATATCTCCGGAAACAATACACCCTTGGGTGGTTCATAATGTCCCGCCATCACCGCCTAAAGAGGTGCATGGAGGGAGCTTGACCCCTCATCTTGCTGAGTTACCTCACCGGCCATATCGGTGAAAGGAAGCGCGGGTGGTATGCGTTGTGATACGGCTATGTTATGGCCTATACGAAGATAGATCATCTAATGGGCGGGAGTGTTGATATGTGTTTACTCAATGGGTTGAAGATAGCATAGTTGTTGTTCTCTATAGCCTTGCTTGTAAATATAACTATAAACAGTTTATAGTGGGACAAATCGTATGGTATATACAATAAGGCTGGATTCTTGCAAGTAAGTTACCAATAGTAGGTACTCGATCATCTCTTCTTTGCCTCAAGGTAGACATCCAAACGACATTTGAGAGTTCTACTTTCACAGCTCTACTCAAATAATCAGCCAAGTTTAAGCAATTTAAAATTAGGAATGAGATAATAGGGTTTGAATATACAAGGCTGAGACTAGTCCTGTACAACAAGGAATATCTACTTGGCCTACTCCGTACTAAAGTTTACAAAGAAGAATGAAGAACATAACTAACACGTTATTGAAGTAATAATAAGAAAATCCAGGAAATATCTTGAACCGACGCCGAAACACGCAAAGAAAAAGAAAAGTCCATCAAAATCATAATGAGTACACGTGAGAAGCCAGGAAAGAAGACATGGCCATATACAAAGCCCCAAGGAAACATCCAAAAGCATTAAAGGGAAAGAAAGCTTAACCCTGGCACATGATGCAGGCATCCTTGTTCTCGATGCTGCACTGAAGAACCGCATCTGAGAATATATCGCCCTCCTTTGCCCTACTTTCGGCATCTTCAGGCTCAGCTTCAGCAACTTCATCGGTCTCCACGGCAGTAGGAGCAGAAACAGCAGGTGCAGCCACACTGCGAGGGGTTTCCTCGACAGGGGCGACGGCCTTGGCGATAGCGGGCTCAGCACCATTGGTACGGGGAATAGCCGAGTAAACGGAGGCACCGGCAGCACCAGTACGCTTCTTAGAGCGAGCGATGTTGGTGTCCTCGACCAGGAGCTGCTCCTGATCAACGGTGAACTGGATGGGGGCGGAGGCGGCCATGGTACGCAGGTAGTACATGCCGGTCTTCAAACCCATCTTCCAGCCGGCGAAGTGCATGCTGGTCAGCTTGCCCATGGTGGGCTCCTTCAAGTGGATGTTGAGGGACTGCGACTGATCGATGAAGGCACCGCGATCGGCGGCCATCTGTAGAATGTTGCGCTGGGAGATCTCCCAAACGGTCTTGTACAGGGCCTTGATATCGGCGGGGATGTTAGGGATGTTCTGGACGGAGCCGCCATCGGCGATGATACGGTTCTTCATGTTGTCGGACCACAGGCCGAGGTCGACCAGATCCTTCAGGAGCCAAGGGTTGACGATCTGGAACTCACCAGCCAGAACACGGCGGGAGTAGATGTTCGAGGTGTAAGGCTCGAAGCACTCATTGAAGCCCAGAATTTGACTGGTACTGGCAGTAGGCATGGGGGCAACCAACAGACTGTTGCGGACACCAGTCTCGGCAATCTTGGCCTTCAGGGAGGCCCAGTCCCAGAGATCGGTAGGGGTGCGGTCCCACATGTCGTACTGCAGGATGCCCTGCGAGACGGGAGAGCCAGGGTAAGTCTCATAGGGACCCAGCTTCTTGGCAATCTCGGCGGAAGCAGTCAAGGCACCGTGGTAGATGGTCTCGAAGATCTGGATGTTGAGTTGTCTGGCCTCGGGAGAGTCGAACGGCAGACGCAGAGCCAGGAAAGCATCAGCAAGACCGTTGACACCGAGAGCGATGGGGCGGTGACGGAAGTTGCTCTTCTTCGCCTCAGGAACGGGGTAGTAGTTGATATCAATGATCTTGTTCAGATTGTGCACGAGAACCTGGACGACCTCGTGGAGCTTGCCGAAATCATACTCGCCTCGCGCAGAGTCGACATAGGTGGGGAGGGCGAGAGAAGCCAGGTTGCAAACAGCCACCTCATCAGGGGCACTGTACTCGATAATCTCAGTGCACAGGTTAGAGCTGCGAATAGTACCCAGGTTCTTCTGGTTACTCTTCTTGTTGCAAGCATCCTTGTAGAGCATGAAGGGGTTACCAGTCTCAGTCTGGGCCTCGAGAATGGCGTACCAGAGCTTCTGAGCCTTGATGGTCTTGCGGCCACGGCCCTCCTGCTCGTACTTGGCGTAGAGAGCCTCGAACTCATCACCGTAGACATCAGCTAGGCCAGGGGCCTCATTGGGGCAGAAGAGCGTCCAGTCACCGTTGGCCTCGACGCGCTTCATGAAGAGATCGGGGGTCCACAGAGCGTAGAAAAGGTCACGAGCGCGAACCTCCTCCTTACCGTGATTCTTGCGCAGATCGAGGAACTCGAAGACATCGGCGTGCCACGGCTCCAGGTAGATGGCAAAGGCACCGGGGCGCTTGTTACCACCCTGGTCCACATAACGTGCGGTGTTGTTAAACACACGCAGCATAGGAACAATACCGTTGGAGGAGCCGTTGGTTCCAGCAATGTAAGAACCGGTAGCGCGAATGCGGTGGACATTGAGACCGATACCACCAGCGGTCTTGGAGATCATGGCACAGGTCTTGAGAGTATCATAAATACCCTCAATGCTGTCTGCGCTCACGTCAACCAGGAAGCAAGATGCGAGCTGGGGTTGGGGAGTAGCGGCATTGAACAGAGTGGGGGAGGCGTGAGTGAAGTACTTTTGGGACATCAAGTGGTATGTCTCAATGGCCTTCTCAATGTCCTCGCCGTGAATTCCGACAGCAACACGCATCAGCAAGTGCTGAGGACGCTCAGCAACATTGCCGTTAATCCGAAGAAGGTATGACCGCTCGAGGGTCTTAAATCCGAAGTAGTTGTAGTTGAAGTCACGGTCGTACACAATAGCCGAGTTGAGCTCCTCGGCATGCTTCATAACGATCTCGTAGTGTTCATCTGAGATCATAGGAGCGGGCTTATTGTTTTTGGGGTTGACATAATGGTAGAGATCGGAGATGACCATGGAGAATTGCTTTTTTGTTTGCTTGTGGAGGTTGGAAACGGCGATACGTGCAGCCAGAATGGCGTAGTCGGGGTGTGTAACGGTCATGTATGCAGCAGTCTCAGCAGCCTAGGATTGAAACATTAACATAATGCCATAAGTCGGGGCAAGCAAGTGAACATACCAAGTTGTCCAGCTCCACGGTGCCAACACCCTGGTAGACACCAGAGATGACCTTCTGGGTGATGGCTGCGGCATCAACGTGCTCGGGGTCGAGGCCATAACAGAGCCTCGAGACACGTGCGGTGATCTTGTCGAACTGCACGCGTTCCTTGCGTCCATCTGCAGTTTGTATCCGCGTTAGCCGTCGATCCAAAAACAGTGGCGTGGCAAAGCCAGGTAGCTGTGGCGAGATGAAGGAGCAGAAGCTATCTCTTGCCACGAATGCTTCCGTGTATCAGAAGACCATATATGCACTTACCTCTCTTGTAGACAAACATTTTGAATAGTGATAAGTTGGTAGTTGAAATAATAGAAAGACGAGAACAGGGTATCAAAGTCAAAGTAGTAGGAGGATTGAGATGCTATTAGAATATAGAGAAAGGGGGAAAGATGAATGTATGAAGCCCGTAGAGGGGTGTGAGAAGAAGAAAGAGATCAGAGGGGCAGAGGAATCTTTGGTTGCCGAGTGGACGCGTTGTCTTTTCGCGTTGCCCGCGTTTTTTCAGCTTACCAAGATCGGGTCCACCTTTCCTTGCAAACCTGCATCCTGCCAGGCAGAAACATCCATTTATACCATTTGCAGTTAGCGTCTTGATCCGAATGGCCTTAGCGTGGGGTTTCTAGTTAGAATAGGGAAGGCGGTGTGACTAGAGAATAGGCGGTGAGATTAGGTTTGCAGCCAAACTGCAGATCGCGAATGGTCACGTGAACACGCGAAGGATCGCGCATGGCAACATGGCAACGGAAGAGCTGTCGCCGAGCGGCCTGAAGCATTCCGGCTCAGATGATCTTTAAACGTCATTACGAAATTGAGGTGATTTTTGACAGCGTGATATTTATCCATATGTCTTAGTCAACATCATGCCCGATCCCAACCTTGGAGCCTTGCCGCATTGTACACGTCAATGTGATAGATCTACATCGTCCTTTTAATCAAGGGGCCAAGAGGTGCGGGGATGACCGCAGGAGTACTTCGGATGTACTCCGTATTGCTCGTTCTCTTCTATTAGGGAATGTCCTGGCATTTTGGTCACTGATTCATTTGAATCTGTTTACATCGACCGACTGATTGGCAATTGAGCAGACCTCGGCGGTTTCAAGAATTGTTCTGGGGAAGTGAATAGCACATAAATCAATGCGATTTTGGCAAGTAAGAAGATAAAAGTTCACGGAGTTCAAATATTGACATAGACGAGCAACATATCAGAATTCGAACAAGATCCCTGAACAACGATTCAATTCAGATCGAAAGGAGCAAAATTAAGGCTAATAATATGCTCACATCGATATTCACGTTGAGCCGCTGTCAGTTAATGCTGAATTCTTACAGCAAAGCAGCAGCGCCGAGGAACACCACGGCAACAAAGCTGGTGGCGGAGAAGTGGCGGTCGGACGCAGCGGCGTTGAAAGTCGGAGAAGCGGACGCGACGACACCAGACTCGGAGGCGGTGCCAGTGCTGATCGCCGAGGTACCAGTAGCAGGGTTGGAGGCAGTGCCAGTAGCAACGGAAGCACCAGTCTTGGTAGCAGAGACAGAGGAGACAGCGGTGACGAAGCCGGTGGCTGTAGAGCCCCCAGCAGTGCCGGTGGCAGTAGAGATATCAGAGGTGCCAGTAGTGGTGGAAACATCAGCCACTAAAGAGAAGATAATAAGTAACCGATTCAGTGATATAGTGCAACATGCTCTTGGATGTGTCGATCCTTACCAACTTTGTGGCCGAGCAGGGCGCAGTTGTTGACGAAGAATTTCAGGGAAGCCTGGCTATCGGCACAGTTCTTGGAAATATCAGACTGGATCTTGCTAGCGCTCGAGCCGCAGATAGTCTTCGAATCGGCCGGGTTGGCTTGGTTGCTAGATGTCATCAGCTCAGGACTCCACTAGCATTCCTTCCATTCCTTCGGGACATACCCGATGATTTTGAGAACACAGGCCGGGGTTTGCACGGTGGTGGCAGTCACAACATTAGCCAAAGCCACAATGGCCACGGCGAAGATAGACTTGTTGAAGAGCATGGTGAAAGATTAGAGGTCGGAGATCGAAATCACAAATTGGAAATTGGATAAGGGATTGGATTCAAGATCGCACAGCGAGTCTAGAGTAAAAGAACGTGTGGGCTAAAGAGCGACTGTAAAGAGTGTGGGAAAGTGGAAGACAAAGAGTGACGAAGTGGTAAGGAGGATAAGGTCTCAACCAGAGGAAAACGGGGGGGAAGGGGAAATCGGGCAACCACAGTTTCATCACAATCTCAAAGCCACGATGGGGGTCAGGGTCTGTTATATTACATTCATATCTGTACAGTAATGTACTTCATTGCGGGTGTTCAATACTAAGTGTACTTTACAATACGGTTCTCTTCGTACCGTATACTAGTTCCCCATGGCTTGTGGAACTTCGGCTCCCAAAGAGGTTTAGCGTCAGGGACCTGTCCCCGGATACAGGAGAGAAGCGCCTCCGTTCCTCTTACGGTGTGAGCGTATCAATGACAGTGGTGCTCGAGGTAAAATTTGAAAATATTCATTTAATGGTATTCTGTACGGTTCTACATAAGATGAGAGTTTTCCTCTTTTTTTTCCCACTAATTTTATATGTCTTAGATGGCGGATCCAGATGGGGATTAGAGGATTCGAGCTCTATTAATAACCTCAGTTACCCATAGTTACCTCGAGTGTAACAAATTATATACTCTTGGAGTTATAGACAGCCAAGGGTTATCACATTCGAGAATTGATGTGCTTATCCGGGGTTTTCCCGGCTCTGGTCGTGACATGCCCGTATAAACTTCCTCGGAGGAAGGGAGGCGAAGCATCTCAAGACCAACTACGTGCATCAAATGTAAGCACAGTATATTTAGCCACAGAACATAGGATACAGGTCTCACTCACGGAGAAAGCCACGAAATCAAGCAAGAGACAATCCCAGAATGTGGTCAAAAAGCCGCGAAAGTGTCGAAGAATGGTAATGATAACAGCAAACTTAGCGAGAGCTAAACCATAGTGGCATTCTCATAAGAAGTTGAATCTCTTGTTCTATCCTTTCTCCGTGGGAAAAGTGACTTCCGAACTCGCTTGCCAATTGTTTTGAACCATTCACGGCCTCTCTGGTAAACCTCCCGATCCGCACACAGGCGTTATTGATTGTTATGGAAAAAGCTTGGTGGTGATAAAGATGCTTGTTGATGTTGTCTACGCTCTAGGTGTAACCAACTAGAGCTTATGTAAGCTATGTAATATGCTCTCTCACATGTGCCCCCTTCGGAAAGGGTGCTGCCGTCCTCGGCAGCCTCAGTTAGAAATCAAGTGGCCTTCGTGCAAAGGAGTTTCCGGTGGAGGTCGCATCATGGATGCTATGGCTTCGACCTCAAGCCTTACGGCATCATCCTTTACCATCTCAATGCATCGGTCAACTAGCAGCAGGCCCTCAGCAAATGCTATGGCGTCGCGGATGGCGTTCAGTGAGGTGCCGAGCCCCTCACGCATAGCGCGGGTAACGCGGGGGTCTCCCTCGACGAAACGCGCGCGGAAGTCGACGAGGCCGGCGTGGCCTAGAGAGGCAATACGTTCCAGCCTCCTAGAGCCACCGACGTTCTGAAACAAGGCCTCTACTGCCAGCAGGAGGGATATAACAGGACCGACGACGTCTGGGGCACTGTCAATCTGACTGATACGGAAGCGCAGCTCTGTATTTTGTAGCGGGCCAGAGAGGGGCTTCGATATGGCGACCCTTCTCCAGGACGGAATGTGTGTATTAGATATAGAATTATCATGGCGCTCCTTCTCTCGGCGCGCGCGCTTGCGTCGGCGGACATTTTCATTCCCGAAAGAGTCAATGATACCGTACATTGCCGCCCATGGGACTAGCTGTAGAATGTCGGCATCTTGCGCGGGTATGTCAAGGCCTGGACATGCTACCAATCTGTTATGGAAAAAGCTTGGTGGTGGTAAAGATGCTTGTTATTGATGTTGTCTACAGTGGCGTTGCATGAGTATTTGTACCCCGGTACCTCTACCATTGACCGCTCTGTGAATACCGCCTGCCTATTCCTATTATTATAGGAGCCACCCGCATAGTGCGACTGGCTGGGAGTGAGTAC
>NW_024067565.1:3749373-3843182 GCF_015533775.1 Penicillium roqueforti | reverse complement strand
CTTCAAGCAGCAGCGGAAGGAGGCCATCTTCAGGTGGTAGAGCGGCTTCTCGCCGCAAAGGCTGATATTAATGCGCCTCCTGGAGAGAGAAATGGACGAACAGCGCTCCAAGCAGCAGCGGGAGGAGGCCATCTTCAGGTGGTAGAGCGACTTCTCGCCGCAAAGGCTGTTGTCAATGCGCCTGCTGGATACGGAGGAACAGCGCTCCAAGCAGCAGCGCAAGGAGGACATCTCAAGGTCGTAGAGCGACTTCTCGCCGTAAAGGCTGATGTCAATGCGCCTGCTGGATACGGAGGAACAGCGCTCCAAGCAGCAGCGTATGGAGGCCATCTTAAGGTCGTGGAGCGACTTCTCGCCGTAAAGGCTGATGTCAATGCGCCTGCTGGATACGGACGAACAGCGCTCCAAGCAGCAGCGCATGGAGGCCATCTCCAGATAGTAGAGCGACTTCTCGCCGCAAAGGCTGATGTCAATGCGCCTGCTGGATACGGAGGAACAGCGCTCCAAGTAGTAGTACGAACAGCCAGAACCAGTCACAGACATACTGTTTCAGCCCGAAGTTATTCATAACTCAACATGCGGTGCTGCGTTTTGTGCGGATGATTCTTCTAATTTGGTACCGCGACGCGAGCGGACCGAGCACGAGGATAGCCCTGTTATAAACTACGACTTACTTCCTCCAAGCAATTGATAAAGGATGCTTCAATTCGGGATAGCCTTCCAGCGGGAAAAGACGTTTTTTGCTTTGAGATGGAGGTCGCAGGCTAATGAATCATTTCCCTGTTTGGTCATTCGGGGCATGTGCGATGACTCGGACTCGCATAAGAACAAAGAGTGGCAAGGGAATGCATCGTATATTTTTCAAATAAATGCTCCTGTTAATCAAACTTGATTCCTCCGGTAAGAAATGATTTAGACCTTCCAATCAAACACAATAATAGGAGGATGCATCAATTAGAGCCGAGGAGGTTATGAATGAAATCTCCCCGTCCCATTTTCCTATCATTACCGGCCTTGTGGGAGAAGATTGGGCCTCATCATAAGCTCAAGAACAGGTCGAAAATAGCGATCACCGAACAATATATCTATGCGATGACGTTGAATCATAAGTGCAATAGCCGTCCTCGGATCTTTTTAGATCCGCTCTTCAACTTGACGCTCTTCAGCTTGAGTTTCTTCAGAGTCATCTTGAGACTCCCGAGGCGCTTTCGCTCGAGGCTCAGATTCAGTGGATTGTTCGATCTGTTCCCACGCTCGAACTCCGGCTAGAGGAAGCTTTCCGGGAAAGAACTCGTCACGCATGCTCCGACCTATGCCTGGATACTTCTGTTCAACATCCAAGAGTGTATCCATCACTTTCGTTTTACCGAAGACCCCGACATAATCTAGATGAATGCCATAATTCTCCGGCTTCATGCTTCGACCAGCGACGAAAACATTCTGAACAATGCCAATACCGCCGATGGCGAGAAGAAACCAAGTGTTTCCCCTAAGACCTGCTGCGGCGATGAGAAGAAGTACCCAGAATATAGAGAGGGCGAGGAGAACAGCTCGGGTCAAGGTATTAGTAGAGGATTCAACATTGCTCTGTCCAGATGCCAAATCCTCAAGGTTCAAGCCATGTCCATTACCAAGAATAACGATGGCATGTTGCGCACCGTTACCTCGAGTGAGAATATAGGAATACTTGGACTTAGGCCGGCACGCCCACTTTTCCTTCTTCCATTGTGGGAGAACTCCAGTCACGATGGCAAGAACATTGCCGCATGCCGTAATTATCAAAATGCCCCAATCGCCGAAAAGTCCACATGGTATAGCCGCAATTCCCAATTGCAATAACATGATGAGCAAGCCGCTCCAAAAAATAAGATCGCGTTTAGCTAGGCCGGCCTTTGGTGTCGCACTCGGCTCGTAGATAGTAACAACAAGACCAGCTCTTGTTGGCTCCTCTGCAGCCTTATCGAGGGATTTGAGTTCCTCCCACTTTTCTCCCAGAAGTTTTTTGGTCTTCTCTTTGGTAGCAGTGCCGCTCCATGTATCAAAATCGCGCACAATACGGCCTATAACCCAGCTCGAGTTGTCTCTACTGTATCCACTCTTGCCATTGATGACTTTGCATTTGCAATCCACGTTCTGTGGCATGAGTTTGTTTTCGCCAACGGCAGATACAAGCGCCGAGACGGAGTACGCAACCCATCCTATTCGAGTACATCGACTTAGCATGGAATCTTCGTTAGAATAGGGCTTAAAGATGCCATACCAAACGAGAATGTGACTGGCGTCAGGCCACTTCCTGCAAGTTGTGCCAGCGCGCGAGCAACAATATCACCGCCCAGGATCAGTAGTACGGAAAATACATCGCTAGGGTGGACCCATTGAGTCCTGAATTCGTTAGAGGATACAGTCGGATCAAATCGAGGTTCACGGGATAGTAAGGTAGCGAGAAAGGGCGCCATGATTTCTTCCTCGAAGAAGGAAGAATTGTGTTCAAATGAAAATTGCGTAATGAGGAATATAATGTCCGTTGAACGTCGAAATCCAGGAGGATGTGGTGGGGGTACGAACAGTCCTGGCCAGGCACAGGCCCTGTTGACAAATTGGGTACTTACATGCATGTAGCGCCGAGATTACACCACAGAAACTTCGCACCGTTAGAACCCATTCGTGGTGGCCGTGAGATGAGTGGCCGACTCATGAAAGAGACGCCCAAAGCGTGTTAGGTTAGTGCGCGGGTGACTAGCTGTCACCCAACTCAACCAAAAGTAACCTCAAATGACCCGACTTCCGCACATTCACGTTGATTATTCAAATTATTTAGTCCAAGATTTCCTAGAGAGCAGAGAATTACATTCGTACTGCATATTTCCGTCACATTACTCTACAGGGTCCGCAGAGTTCAGCATGGCTGTTATTCTCTCAGATAATTTTCCTTGAGAAGCTCAGTCTTTCTTCAAAACTGCTTTTCTTCTTCTTCTTCTTCTTTTCTCTTCGCCTCAACAGTTTGTATTCGATTCATTTCCAGTCAAGTGGGCGAAGCATGAATCGAGACTGCACGGACCCTCGATTGGACTCCGCCATCGTACCTCGAACACGAGAACTCCTGCCCATATGCACATAGCCATGCATCACCCCTCGAGCGCCAATACTCCGGAGATATGGCCCTGCTCCATAGCCGCCCATGTTTGGGAATATTAATCACTGGCACTGTGTCAGCTTTTCCAAATTTTCCATAACGCTGCTATTTTTCAAGAACAATCCAGTATCACACCATTTATTCGAATTTTACAAATCCCCTAGAGCCATGTCCTTGTCATTAGCCGATACAGAGGCCACCTTACGAGCAGTCGACAAAGCCACGAACGAATTGGGCTTTTGTCGCAACCGCGTCTGGGCGATAGCCAAGAGCCTACTGGGAGGTCCTGGAGAATTCCCGAAATTACTCCCTTCGCTGGAAAATTCACCCCACGAGACAAAAAAGGAAGACCATCAGCTGTGTACTTTCGATTTTTGCGAGCAATCCCGAGTCAATTTCACTCTGGTGACACAGCGCCACGAACCGCCTTGTGATGGAAGCCGCTGTCCTCTTGAAAATTTCCCTTCAGAAACCCTGGAAGCAGCTGTCCGCAAGGAGCAACAAATCACAGCGTGGTATTTATGGGAAACGGGAACTCTTCAACACAACGAGCGGTATATGGCAGTATCCCATGTATGGTCGGACGGTACCGGCACCGGAAGCCAAGCCCGCGGCGATGTGAACAGCTGCTTGCTGGAGTTGTTTCAAGAATTTGCTCTCGAATTCAACTGTGAGGGTCTCTGGTGGGATACTATCTGCATTCCAACAAAGAAAGAGCTTCGCGAAAAAGCTTTAAAGCGCATGCACCTAAACTACAAGGCCGCGGCGGTCACACTGGTCCACGATTGTTTCCTTAGAGAGCGCGAATGGCGTGATGCAGACTTAGCATGCTTTTATATCGTTATGTCTCCTTGGTTCAGCCGAGGCTGGACGGCATTGGAGTTGAAAATGTCCCAGACTGTTCAAATCATTTTCAAAGGTCCCGAGGGCCCGATCACGAAGGACCTAGACAGAGACATATTACAAGCAAAGAGCAATGATTGCCCTACCACCAAGCATGAACTTGCGAAAGACATACTCAAAAGATTTCGGAGGGAAGAAGTTGACGGATTGGATGATCTTCTAGCAATTCTCAGTTCACGCCACACATCTTGGCCAAGAGACATGGCGATCATTTCAGGACTCATTGTTGGAATCGAATTGCCAGAAAACTACCCCCAACAGAAGATTTATCAAGAGATTCTGCAGAAGCTTGGCAAAATATCACATGCGCATCTGTTCCACAATTCAGCAACTATGACGAATGGATACAACTGGTGCCCTACAAACATCTATGATCTACCTGTTACACTTTCAGCCGATGTCCTCCAGATTGAAGAGAATGGGAATTTGTTCGGAGATTGGAATATCATTTCTCTTGATTTTCTCAAAGACGAAAGCGTTGTCTTAGGTCATGCCCATCCACTCATAGAAGGAAAGGTTCGCCTCGCCCAAAAAGAGAAAGACAAGCATATCCTACTCATTGAGCCTGATCCCACTCTTAGTGAGACTAGAATAAGCAGAGGCCTTCTGGTCAAGCCTTCGTTTAGGCGCGATAAGATTCATTTCGATTGTTATTGTGATTATGTCGGCCCGGTTTATTTCCATCCGCCATTAATCAGGTCAAATATCCCAAATTTTGACCCGAATGATCTATTCAAGATTCACGTTGGAAAAGATGAGACGACGCACGATGGCAGCCATCAAAGCACCGAAAGGAGCCAAAATGCTCAGAGCATGATCGAGGATATGAAAAATGGTTTACTCAATCCGCAATACAGGAAACGGGAAAGTGATTTGAAAACACTTGACCTTACCGCATGGGACCAATTGAAATTATCAGAAGAGTTGATAAAGGCCGCCGGTGAAGGTGATTACAACAACACAAAAGCTCTCCTGGAGAAGATACGGGATCCGAACCAAAGTGATAAATCAGGGTGGTCTGCATTACATCATGCCGTTTGGTATGGCCAAACAAAGGTAGCCAAGCTGCTTGTCAAAAGGTTGAATCCTCAACAGCAGACTGCCAGTGGCGAAGAACCACTTCACCTCGCGGCAGACCGTGGCAATGAAGAACTGATGAGGATACTGCTGGCACGCTCTACTCCTAACTTGAATCGAGAAGATGGATTGAATGCTCTACATCTGGCAGCGATGAATAATGTGACTGGAATCGTGGATGAACTCTTACAAAAGTGGGATATCAACGCAACTGGTGTTAAGAAGCAGACTGCATTACATATGGCATCGTTTCGGGGCCATGAAGATGTAGTACATGTCCTGACCAAGCAAAATGCCAAACACGATCTCAAAGACTGCGACCAGGAAACCGCTTTGTCACTAGCAGTTTTCAACGGCCACGTAAATACCGTGCGGTTACTCAAAGCGGCAAAAGCTGATCTTGATGTCCGAGATAATGATGGCTGGACTCTGCTTCATCGAGCAGTGAACAGAGGTCATATTCCCGCTATCGAGACACTCGCCAAACTAGGAGCGAATCTCGAAGCCCAAGATAATGATGGCTGGACTCCGCTTCAATGGGCGGCGATCAAAGGTTATATTACCGCTATCGAGACACTCGCCAAACTAGGAGCGAATCTCGAAGCCCAAGATAATAATGGCCGGACTCCGCTTCAATGCGTAGCAAGCAACGGTCATATTCCCGCTATCGAGACACTCGCCAAACTAGGAGCGAATCTCGAAGCCCAAGATAATAGTGGCCGGACTCCGCTTCAATGGGCAGTGAGCAACGGTCATGTCACCGCTGTCAAGATACTCTGTGACCTCAAAGCTAGGTCTCAACAAGTATAGTGATTTCAACGGATTTTGGAACATTTGCCCAGTGTTGGTGCCGCGAGAGCATAATTTGGCGTATGATAGACCATCACGCCATTCATACACGCTCTCTGTCATTTTCTCCCTTATAATGTGACGTGCCAGGTCTTCAGAGATAGCAGAGTGCATTCAATACAAAATAACTAAGATAGGGGAGAAAGAAGAAGCAAGTTGCAAAGTGGGAGACAGCTAGTTCTTATAGCTGTGTCCTGACCGCTTTGTAAACAATGCAAATTACCAACTCTCGCTCAGTAAAGCAAATAACAAACAAGCAAACGTTGCGATCGTAACACATGATGTCGAGCAGACTTAGCTTAGTATGATACGGGGCTCTAGGATGTTATGTTTGTTACCAATGAGAGCCGATACTTCCGTTTGATAGGTGATCTGACAATCGGATTACAGAGTGTTCGCTAGAAGTGGGTCTCTTAGTTGGAATCTTTGTTTGCTGTGGATGATTCTCTGTCAAGCAGACAAAGATAACCGCGAGAAAGGATCTGAAAGGAACACAAATAAACCTAGCTGGTCATTATGAGTATTCGAATTCTCGAACCTCATTGTTTCTCCCAAATTTTTCGTTGTCGAGGTCCAGTCACAAAATTGTTTTTAAATCTATCAACATCCTTATCGTGTTTATCGATTTCTAGTTATAGACTTTTCAAGCCTCCAAGTCTCAGAAGAACGGAGTGTATATATATTACTTATATTGATTCAAATATAGCGTTTGTACTTATAGTATCATCAATATCGTTCATTACCTTTATAGAGTAAACGCAAGGATAGTTTGTGAGTGAAAGGGTGATGGCTTCCATGAGCCAAGGCAAAGAAAATGACGAAAACAACGTTAATGATGACAGCGACAGTGATGAAGATGATAGTGATAGACAGGAAGAAGGGGGAGGTGATAGTGACAGTGACAGTGGCACGTGGAGCTGCCCGAGTAATCTCTGAAAATTCGTGATATCGTAGTGTTTGAAGTGAAGCACATTTGGTGAGCGCATCATGGCTACCAGTGAGGTACATATTTCGACCACGAGACTGTCTCAAACGCACTCTCCGGCAAACTCCTCAACCCAATCAAATCTTCTGTTAAGATAAATCCTCTGCCAATAGCGTAAATGGCACAGAGAAACGAAATCGGAACCAAAGCTCGAATAGGAATTTCCAAGTTTGGGTCCTGCTCAGGATCAATATTTCTCAATCTCGCAGCGATACGACCAATCCATCCATGCCGTTCTCCTTTTTGCTCGAATGAAGCTTGGGCTGTGGTATATGGGAGGTCCGGTTGGAATATGGTTCTGTGGAAGTATAGCGCAAGAAGACCTCCAACCAATGCGTAGGCTAGGGCATCGACACTAGCAATCCGCCAAAGTAGCCTCTCTGTCTCTGTAGGGAAGTGATAATTCCACGCAATTAAAAAAATAGAACTGAAGAGAAGAATTACTGGGCCACAGATGATTTCGGCCTGGGTATCCACCACTGGTATGAAATGGCTCGGAATGCGATCATACGGGCGTCGTGTAGGTCGAGTAAATAGCGGGATTCGCATAGAGTGCGAGATTTGAATGTAATATCTCCAAAACCGAGAGTAAAACCACTCATTACGAGAGATGAAGTCAAGTGGCGTTTCATACCACTTTGACTCTGGGTTTTGGTCGAGCTTTTTGCGAATGATAGCCACAGAGCTCTTAAGCTTTAAAGTGACTGGTCTTTCAATATCCATGGGCTTATGATACCAGCAATAAGACGTCACAAGAAAGTTTAGAATAAAGGAAAGCGTGGTAAGCTCGATAGTGGTGACATGAAGTCCCTGTGCAAAACGAAAGACGCAATTCAAGCAAAACCAGAGGGCTTGGGCTATTGTGATCAATCTACCCGCCACAGTCAGTATAAGAAGCGGAAGAAAAGGCTTGACTGAAGTAAGTTTTTAACTTACCTAGCAAGCCGATCTGATTTGCTCTTATCTTCGATTTCCTCTTTTTTTATACTCGGATAATCAACATATCCCCCTTTGACCAAAATAAAAAGCTGTTTGCCGTTGAGAGGGAATGAAGGCAAGCAATCTATCCCCGGAGGCTCAATTAAAAATCCCCCCATATCGGCGAAGAAGGCATGCTTAATCGTCCAATTTTTATACCCGGCGTCGTGGAAATCCTGTTCTGTCAGTTTCTCGTCGCTTGGGAACCAGCTTATAAGTTATCACCTACTCTAATAGAACGGCGGGCGGACGACCACTGTCCTAGAACCAGCAGCAATAGGAACTCAGATCCAAGCAGTGCAATGCAAGCCAGATCGAATTTGTATCGCCATCTCGTAAACGCGCCATCGGTTTGCGCAGGTAAATTTGGGGACACGGATGTCCAGCAACAGAGAATAATTGTTAGAACGCAAGTGGATAGAATACCCCACGTCCCTCGTCCATCAGGCTCGTCAACCCAGTCATTTATAATTGTGCCGTTCATTTTTGATATATTGTTGAACACAATAAGTCAATATTCATAAAATCAAGGGCCATAGCAGATTTAATATAGCCACTGAGACCCTCCAGCGTTAGTGCATTTCACAGGGGTGGCTGAGAGGGAAGCTACTGTTTGACTACGCGCCCCTAAAATCGAAAGATATGCAGATCCTTAGGAGATGCATAACAGAGTGACCTTGGCGCTCAGTGATTGGCAGCTTTTTCTTCAGTCATATTATTCTTCAGTAATATTATTGCCCCGTGGATATTGTGGTAAATCCCTGGGGCTACCGATATAACCGCTCATAAATTGACCGCCCATTTAAGAGCTTGGTCTATTTATAGAAGGCTTAGTTATAGTAAATAACTAGTTATACCGTAAATTATATATATAAATAATATAACACAGCCACTTCTATAACGATAACGAGCCTAAGAAGATCAAGTATACTCCGTAGTGACTCGGGATTGCGGGACGGATTGCCGTAGTGCTTGGTGGTTCTCGGATCTCTCACGGGTTCTCGGGTTTGAGAAATAAAGGGCGCTGGTTGGTAGTGACTGCTTACTCGGCTGCTAGGTATAGATATCAGATCGTCGCTGAGGTATTTTTGCTATTGGGTGCTTGGAACAGGGCGCAGTACCTGCAGTTACTAGGGAAGCAAGCCACAATGTACTAATTCACAGGCCGTTTACGAAATAAATTACATTAGGAATAAGAAGCGAAGGAGGCAAGGTGATTTGAGTCTTTTTGGTGGCATTCATGGGTTCTGAAATCCTCATTACATCAATGTTCAGTTTCTAATTTGCATTTTCAGCTCCCAACAATATAATCAGCCGTCTCTCAACTCCCTCAAGGATTTTCCGGACAACTCTGCTCTGGAGCACACCCTCCTCATAACTAACATTGATTACACACTCGCCATCCTTCATGCTTCCGATTGCAAAATACAACATGGGTCCCACCCGTGCCTTCTGCGCTGCCACAGAGAACTCCGTACCTTTCAGCTGCCAAGGCCCAGATGATTGGCTTTCTGATTCAACCAAGCTGGACACACAAAAGGTCTTCGTGACAGCGACATCTAAAACATTGTATATTCCCGCTGCGATAGACTCATCATCTTCCCCAATAGCTGTCAATCCCAAAGCGTTCGCCACTGGAAGTGGTGTGCGATGTGTGAACATCGCAGAATCAAGGTCAGCTTTAGCCTTTTGACTTAGCTGCCATATGAGCGCAATTTGTGTATCGTTAGCTGGGGATATAGCTCCGGCTCTGCGGTACTTGCCGAGCCAGTAATTGGTCTGATGACTGGACACATAGTTGCCCATAGTGTTAGAAAACTCGGCCGGCAGGAAACGCCGCAGGTCAACTGCAAGATACGATAAGCCCATTTTTGCCGTTGGATAAACATCCGATGCAAGGGTCGCGTGAATCAGAGTTAGAATGAGGGTGGTCATTGACGTTTTATGTTCCTTGCAGGCTTTAAGTGATGCTGCGAGTTGGTACGAGCTGAGGCACATCCTTTCAACCTTGGTGACTGGCCGCTGGGCGAGAGGTACTGGGTTGTCTGTGGAGGGCAAACCCTCTTCGAACTTGACATCGTTGAAGAAAGTATAATTTTTCCGTAGGAAGACCTTGATTAAAAGAGAGGAGAGGTAGCTCAGGAGACCAATGAATAAGCTGAACTTCATGCCGAGAAGCCGAAGAAGAGCCATTGACTCAGGCTTCAGCTCATGATTTGGCACATCAAAATCATTTGGTATGTCTTCCTCTTTCCCACTCTCATGTTGCGCCCTGGTCACTTTATTAAGTGCAGCGAGTAAGCTGCGGTGGAATATCATCCCTGACCTGCCATCACAGACTGAGTGGTGAAAGATGAATAATATCTTCGAGCCATTAACCACAACTCTCCACAGCGGTTTCGTCTTATCTTCGGTATTGAACCAGGTGTCATGCTCCTCCTGCAGCAATCGAATAGACTGCTCTTTCTCAGCCGCAATATCCACAAATCTGACGCAGTCTTTGAAACAAATCTTTCTCAGACGTGCCTGCCAAGTCATTTTTCTTCCCGTCTTCTTCGTCGATGGTTGAGTCACCACAATTGTTGTCAAGACAGGATGTTCCGAAATCACCAGGGGAAGAGCCTTGTACATTATGTCCGGAGTTAGGGGCATATTGTCTGCTCGCTCATATGTCGCACAAACAATTGTGTTTGAAAAGATGCCGAGATCATGATGAATTTTGTACATGCTCTCGATGACGCCTTTCATTGATATCAGTGTTTGTTTAGGTCGAAGAAAATAGGCAACACTGACCTGCAGGACGTATGAGCTCATAACTTTGAACAGCTTGTCCAGATTCCAAGACATAATTTGCTACATTCAGATTGGATTCAGAGTTATCCATGATTGGTTTTTTTCTTCAAAAACAAAAACCCCAATGTGATGTTGAATAAGAGCAAGTTGCGATTTCGAATTGGAGTATATATCACGTGATAACCTGAGCTATAAACATAATCCAAAACACACTGACTATTTTGTAGACCCACCGCAAACTAAGGCCTTCACGTGAATCAATCATTGAGAAGGCGATATTAAATTGACGTTCTAAGCAAGATAGACCATGTATAAACCCATACCTTGGCTCTTCAAGCTGGATATGAAGGTATCGGGCAAATCAGCTGACTGTGCCAGAGATAGCTTAGCGTATCTTGGCATCAAGCAATCAAACAGTGTAGGTGGTGACACCGGAACTACTGTACCCCAGCTCACCAAATCACGGGGAGTCTCCACCTCGACTCCTTATACCTTCGTTTGTTGGATACTGTCCAAGCCCTCATGACCCTCTATGACAGACGTTGATGCCTTTCGGGATGCGGAATACATCGCTGACGTGTCCGGCATATCCTATGACGATGCGGAGCCTCCCAGGCCAACAGGCACGCTCAGCAGCCAAAATGCGCGTGTGAAGAAAGTCAAATCAACTGCCAAAGTCGCGTTCATTGATCGATTGCTGCGCGATCTCGACATATTAATTTATTGTCAACTTTCCGCCCTGTATTACATGGAGTAAATCAACCCCAAACCAATGGTCCCACCCTCTCACCGCGGCGAACCCTAACATATGTCTAGCTGCTCGATTGTCCTATTTGCAATACGTGCCATTGTCGAATTGATCTTCTTCACGCCAAAAGCACCCCCCTTCGAACCCACACGCCATCAACCGTTCGTCGGCGCCATCATTGGCAGTAACCTCATCTGCATGCTCTTTCATGCTTTCCTGATCCGTCCCGAAGCTGGCGAGGAAACGCGCGGCTACCTACATGGGGGACTGTTCATCGACTTCATCGGGCAGGCTCCCGTATCTGTTTACCGGCTTCTTTCCTTCGACCTTTTAATCCTCCTAATCGATTTCATCATGCTGGGCTTGATTATCGAGCGGGTGAAGACTAATGGAACACCCACCCCAGTGGCTGCAACGCCCAATGCAGATACACCCACAGATACAATCACAGATACAAGCCCAGATGCGGAGGGGTCCCAGTCACAAGATCATGACGCCGAAGAACGTGGTATTTTACGACAAGAGGATGGCGGTGAAACGGTTTCCCCCGCTCATGATGGTAACCATATAGACGAAGAGGTTGAAGATGAGCGCACGACGCTCTTGGCTGACCCGGCCGACGCGGAATCTGGAAGTGCTGGTCGGGGTGAGCACCCGATGGATACATTTGCGGCTGGCGAGGCTGTTATTGTCAACATGAGCTTCCTGGGTACAATTCGTGATCAGTGGCGCCACTCAAATGCGGCGGCACGGTCGACATCGGGCTTTGTGCCATCTCCCGAAACGGCAACGTTCCTTCGGCAGCGCTTTGGTCTCCAGGTTGGGACTGATGGTCGCATTGAGCGTGCGAATGCAATATGATAGAATTATGTGACTGTATATACCGCAATTTCGGAGAGGGAACAATTAAAGTATGGGCCCAAGAAAAGAACAAGGTCTCTCCTCTTATACCTTTCGATCAGAGCGTGTCTTAGGAATAAGTAGGAGTATCTTCAGATGAGGAGTGCCATTGCAGTTCTTGTGGTGGCTTCGGCGATTATCTTGGTAGTTGATACCAATCCTGTTGGCTCCAGATGGTCTTCTGATCTTCATACGAGCGTGCATGGGCTATACCCGTTTTGTTCTTGGCGGAACACGCCATTTTGGATACTACGAGCATGGCACTTGGTGGCCATTCCCACTAAGCCGTGCGCTACTTGCTATGGAGGATAAGCTGGCGGCATCGCTAGACCTTGCACCGGGCGGTTCCATTCTGACATACATAAGACACAGATGTGATGGTTGTCAGGCGAGAGTTGCCGAATAATAGTGTCTGGGCTAACCAGAGAAAAAAAACTTTTTTGAAGGAAGAGACCTCGGGAGTTGACGGCAGTTAGGGAGAAAGAAGGGAGCAGGCCAGCTTTTTAAGCCAACCGATGGGATTGGGCCTAGTCAGTGCTGGTCGCTAGTGTAATGACCAAACAACCAGAGCCTAAGGTTTTGTAGAAAAAGCGCGAGTTCCTCGGTTGATTATTGGCCAACACCTCCTTCCTATGGGCTAAACATTAGAACCTCTGGTATATACCAAAGCACCATGGACACATTGAGTATGCAATTACGCAGTAGGAGGCTTAGACTCTTCCCCAGCGCCCTCCTTTCCCTGGACTCTACGGTCCAGAATCTCATCAATAACACCCAGCTCGAGCGCCTCCTTAGCACCCATAAAGTAATCGCGCTCCATAAGCTTCTCAATCTCATCGAGAGACAACTGCTTCTTGCCAGTTAAGTGGCGTTGGTAGATCTCATTGAGCTGCCTGCGCACGCGCAGGATCTCCTTCGCGTGGATAGCGATATCGGACGCTTGTCCGAAGTAGCCGCCCGAGGGCTGGTGCACCATGATCGAGGAGTGCGGGAGACAGTAGCGCTTGCCTGCTTCGCCACCGGCGAGAAGGAGAGAGCCCATCGAGGCAGCCTGACCAACGCAGATTGTGCTCACGGGGGAGGCGATATATGTCATTGTATCGTAGATCGCGAGGCCTGTGAGAGCGTTAGTCAGAATAGCTCGGGGATAGCCGTGGGGCAGGTCCACGTACCCGCTGTTACTGAGCCTCCTGGTGAGTTGATGTAAAGGTGGATTGGTTTAGCTGGGTTATCGGCTTCGAGGAAAAGGAGTTGCGCAACTATCGAAGCGGAGAGGGTGTCGTCGACTTCGCCGTTAAGGCAGATGATGCGTTCCTAGAGGTTTGATTAGCATGGGTAGGTTGTAGAAGGAGTGTCCTCCTGGTTTCTAATTACCTTCATCAATCGAGAAAATATATCATCTGCATTGCGCGATACAGGTTAGTATGCTGATCATGTTTCGGGTCATATGCAAGCTCCGTCGACGGATGCAATTGCGCAACATACACGTGTGCCAGCCACCTCCCTGTTCAATGTAATTAATATACGCACACCAAGTACCTGCTTGCTATGGCTAATATCAAACATACCACTGTCTCTGTCACGAATGGCGTCGGTGTCCAACTCCGCGGGGGCTGCGCCAGCAAATGTCCTTGGTTCGAGAAGCATCGTGCGAATCCGGCCGGCCGGGCAATAGCAATGGGTGAGGTTTGGACAGATCGCCCTAGCTGGCGCAAAGGTATTCTTGGGGGCATCTTCAAAAATATGCAAAGGCGATTTGTAGTTGTTCCGAGTTGGAAATGCGCGCAGCCGGGAGGCTAGGGACGGTGAACCGTGACGCGATAAGAGCGGCGCTAAGATAAGGAGCTCAGGCGGACAACAGCGACAATGCCAACGACGGCCTACTTCTATTACCCTTTGTCTAGAATCGGATGATTCTAGGAGACAAGCTTTCCCTAGTATTTGAGAAGCTAATTAGGTCTTCTTACGCCCTGTAACGCGAATCGCAATCACTATTCGATCAAAAACTTCTCCGCAAATAAGGGGCTCCGATTGGCTACTGGAACAGCTCCGAGATCATCTTTTCCGCCCTCAACTGAACTCGACTCACCATCAGCTCTATTCCCCAGCCATCAAACTAATGGAGTGTGTGGGCACGCGCATCCCATACGCAAAATGGCGCCTGAGTGCGTTCCGACAACTGCTAGCGACTTCACATGCTCAGGCAGTCAATCGCGGCATCGCGACCTCGCGAAAAACCAACCAACCCAACGAAACTACGTTGGAAAAGGAAACAGACAATTCGACTCCAGAAACTGCTCCTCCTTCACAACGGCTTCCGCAGTCCCCTCTCCTTACACATCCTCGCTCTGGGATTGAGAAGAATCGCAAGAGACGCCCCACGACACAGGAGGAAGCCGACCTGCTCAAGAACCCATGGGCCTTAATGCTGGCTTCGCCGGCACGTATGTGCTCTGTAACTGGTGCACGACTTCCATCTGCCCTGCTGGGGACTTGGGGGCTTATTAGACAACCAACGTCGGACGACCTTTATATGATCCCTGTGGGTCTGCTGCAGGACTCGCTGCAAAGCAATAAGACCAAGAACCTTAGCTCATCGCCGGAGCCAACCATTCCAGACCAACAAGAAACCAAATCGATGGCGATACAAGGCCAGGAGAAGGGTCCCTTAATTGCATCACCAATTCCAAAATCCTCAGATAAGCGCACTGGACGCCAGCTCGTGATTCGCATTGCTGAGCTCCTTCCACTTATTCGATCTATTTCAGTGCCACTCTCCAGGAAGGGTGGAAAAAGACCAGCCATTATGCGACTGTTGCCGTTCCGGTGGAAGCATCCCCAGGGGCCTGTGAAGGCGAATGATGAGAAAAGAATTGTTTGGTCGAAGGATACGCCGAAATTAATGTTGCGCAGTATGAGAGATGTCGTTGTCAAGAAGCTGAGTGCAGTCCTCGAGAAATACAAGCGCGTCGACACCTCCAATGGGGTCTGGAAGGCCCTGGATCTACCCGAGTACTCGGATGCTGCGCTGAAGGAGGCTCTAGGAAGCCTGGAGCCATTTGAACGTATGGAATGTGGTGCAGTCCTGCTTCTTGGCTCACAGAATTCCGCGGCTGCTGATCATGGGTCTCAATCGAGTAGCTCTTTGGACTCCGTGGCTCTCACGCAAACTGGGTCGAAGGTTCCTGTGTTTGATCTGTCAGTGCTTCTTTCAGAGTCTGACATCAACAAACTCCGTGAATCCCACGGTCAGTTCCAACACACTGCACTGTTCTTCAGACCAGAGGAGCAGCTCGGTATTGACGCGATGATATCCCTCTGGAAGATTAAACGGCTTTTGAATGGTGTTGATCCGATAGAGCAATGAAATCGCCGCATGATTGAATAATAAAGTGATCCATACTCATTCGTTCTACCCTGGTGTCATGAGAACTATATAAATATATCAGCTCACAGTTAGGGATCATCTGAATTTAAGTCACATGCATAGCTTCGGGCAAAATGAAAGAAAAGTGCAGCCTAACAACTACACAAGGCACAGATGAAGGTCGCCGTTCTGATAGAATGAGGTTCTACAAAGGAGTTTCTTCTTTCGCCCACAGAAAGTGAGGGTAATAACTCAGTATATACCAAATCGGAAGGTATATCAGATGTAACAATTCCTTCCAATTCTTAGCGGGCTGCCTCAAAATGTAATTATCTGCTAGAACCACAATGTCTAATCGAGCGGCGGCATTCTTATACGCTCTCTAGAGAGCACGTAAGTCAATCCCATTCGTGGGTCTAGTTGGATCACCTCAAACACTTTCATCAGAAAAGCGACGAGCTCATGGTAGCCTCGCGAAGAGTATTGTGAATAGGCATTTTTTGCCGAACTCGACATTTCGATTATCGGAATGAGTGTACTGCTTGCTGCGTCCTGGGAGCTATGCCAACCATTCATAGATGAACAAGTGGATCAGTGGAGTCCTAGCCGTAGATATCGGGGACTATTCGATAGTGATGAGGGTTGAAAAAAGGTCTTGGCCGGATTCACAACAAAACAGACACAAATCCCAAGAGAAAAACCAACAGAAAGCAATCAAAACAAAGCCAAGACCAAACCATAGTACTATTTGAGTAGTAGGTGTTGAGTGCCAGTTCCTTTTGGAAGAAAGAAGTACAGTCAATTCGGGGTTCTAAGTACAAGGCTGGAAAAGGAAAAGAGAAAACAATCTACGGCCGCGACTGGGTTCTATGCACTTCCTGGCGACCTCGCTGAAAACCATGCAAACCTTGACTTCGCTTTCGGTTTAAGAAGGAACGACCCGGTGCGAGGTCGAGGTTCCAGGTTTGGCAGGCACAATTGTGAGGGGTGGAAGTGGACTTGGCACAATCTGCCAGCATGAGTGTCGGAAATTTGTCCAATTGCTGGTAGGTGTTTAACACCTGCTCATGAGGCGACGAACAGTTGCAACTACACCTACACAGTAGGGCGGTACGGACACAACATGTGGGATCCGCCCCATCTTCCCCCTCACAGACCCTATCCCAACTCTTGAAGATTTTATATGAAAAACACAATTCCTCCTTTTATTCAGGTCATGCCAAGCAGCTGTACGAAGATTTGAACTGATCTTTCGCCAGGGCCTTGGTGAAATCAGCAATGTTCTGCTTGGTGTCCACGCGGAGAATGTTGATTTGTCCTTGTGCAACTGCGTTCTCAATGAAAAAGTAACGCAGCGCCATCCATCTGTTAGCTGCCCTTCTACCTTTGTTGGAGAGTAGAAGTTGCGAGTTTATGTTGTCCGTAACGATCGTAGGGTCAGGTCAGGTCTTCCGGCACGTGAGGCAGCGGAGGCCCCCAGAACTCCACCCGAGTCTTGGAGTTTCCAAGGTTGGTGGCCTTTGACAGTCAACCCTCCAAAGGAACGCGAGACTTTGGGAAGATCTGACGGCATCGCTGCTCAACCCAAAACAATGTATCTAGGCCACCCATTGACTTCTCATCAATTATAGTTAATGAAAAGTGAAGACCTATGTCACCAGGGGCGTCGGTGGAATTATCCACGTTCTTCAAGCTCTCGCCCTTTCCACTGTCAAAATTTGCCTCATATTAGCATTCTATTGTAATAGACATAGCGTGAGTACTCAAACTTACCGAATGTGTTAAGTGCTCATATGATTTATATCAATGTATTTTTAGTCGTATAAGCTTTCGGCTTCACTTTCTGTAATGGAATCTCGACGGAGCGGATAATGTATGGTTGTTTGGAGTTGGGTTTCGTCACTTGGCCCATTATAGGGCCCTAGCTGGGTCCCAGATCCCGAGCCAGGACCCGCGGAAGTGTAAATCGGTGAGGTGGGTGCTCGTTCTCGCTAACATTCGTGTGGGGGAATACCAACACGGGAATCCAGGGGGATTATATGAGGGCGATTGGCGGTATATTGATATTATCATCTCGAGCTTGTTGGGATGCGTGAATTGCAACAGCCTATTTATGATAGGAGCGATTGTCCTGGTCAGCCCAATGGCAGTTTCCACAGGCTTCTAGACCAAGGCCCCGGACAGCGACGCAGTGGGAAGATGGTCCCTCATCACGCAAGCAGCAGTGCTTTGATAGCCCATGACTTGCATCAACACTGCTTTGGCATGGACCAAGGGTGTGTTGAGAAGCGCCAGAAGCGTGGGTGGTCTATTGGCGCCCTATCCAGAGTTGACGTTCACGCTCTGTAGGGCAAGGAGGAGGGCCTAATGGCCTCTCATTTTGCATTCAACTTTAAGTCATTTCTCACTCACCCATAAGGCCAATATATATACGTAGATGGATGAGATTTCAGCCAACACATAATAAAAAGGTTGACGATAGGTACTTGCAAGAGGGAAGGGTAGGAAGTTGATTGAAAGGGACCATGGGTTGTTAGCTAGCAAAGAGAGAGGGAAGAGGAAGGAAGATCAAACAAGATAGGGGGGAGGTCTTATCAACCTGAGGCAGAAACGGTCTCAATAGAAGTGAAAGAGAAAGAGCAACCCAATGACAGTCGTTGACTTGTCAGAAGCAGCTATATATCTGAACCTCAAGGTGCATTGGGTTCGATCTCAGAATGTCATTTATACATACCCCACCAGATTTTGCTCGCCTTGTGTAATTAAGTGCTTTCTCCTTGCTCAAACGAGCTCTTAGCTTCTATATCAATTCCTATTTCTTGTATTGAGCACCTCGCTGGCATCACTGATCATCCACAACGGGGCGGCTACCACCACAGCTCGTCATATCCAAATCCCATGCGCACTCGTCGAGAAACTCTTCCTGATCTTTACCACAACCCTCATATCTCAAGGCCTTCACACCACCAACTATAGCCACGCCTCTGGGTGCCTGGCTAAAAGTGCACAGCACGCTTTGTGACCTCGATCATTCTCAATATCTTACCATCTCGCATTAAGCTGCTTTACACCATTTTATCACCGCCCCTCATGCTTTCGCTGCCAATTATGCAGTTCCCCGGTCTCCATGCGATGTAACTCCGTACAAGACCAGAGACGGCTTGGCAAACCGAGTAAGGCAAATGCTATCCGTAGACCTACCACGCATTTCTCGGCTAGTAGTATTGCAGGTGGCTTGCTTGAACCCTCAAGTCAATGGCCATTTCAGAATGACAGACTTTCAGGGACGATTTGAAGTTTGGGGGCTTAGCCTTTGTGTCAACTTTCAGGTCAGCTCGGGGGATAGTTACTCCGGCTTATATGTATATATATAGCATCGGCTATCAACCAATTCAACGCGAACACAACCTTAATCCCAGTATTTCCCACCCCTCATCAAAATGTCTGGATGGGTGATAGCTGCTATGGACGCACTCAACTATGTGGGTGCAGTAAGCTTCACACCCGAAAGCGATATCCCAGATCTGACCGGGAAGGTCATCTTGGTCACAGGCGGTGGGTTAAACCGTATATCAACGGCACATTAATACCGCATCTAACACGATGCACGTTCACAGGAAATGCAGGTTTGGGCAAAGAAACAGTCCTCCAGCTGGCCAAGCACAATCCGAAGAAGATCTTCCTCGGCGCGCGTTCGAAAGTCAAGGCAGAAGAAGCCATCAAGTCGGTTAAATCATCCGTTCCAAATGATGTCGAGATTAGCTGGATACCGTTGGACTTGATGTCAAGTAAATCGATCAAGAACGCAGCGGAACAAGTCAACGCCCAGTCGACCCGTCTCGACGTCCTAATCCTCAATGCTGGCGTGATGGCTCTGCCTCCCGGTGAGACGGAAATGGGCCATGAAATCCAGCTTGGCACTAACCATACCGGGCACTTCTATCTCACCAAATTGCTGCTGCCGACACTGCTCAAAACGGCCGAGGAGCCTGGCTCGGACGTCCGCGTCGTGTCGCTCACTTCCGTGGGGCATAATTTCGCGCCGGCATTTGAGAAAATCCTGGACCAAGAGAAGCTCAAGAAGGTCAACACAAGTTCCCGGTACGGAGCGTCGAAGGCTGCCAATATTCTCTTCGCTGCGGAACTCAGCAGGCGGTATCCGTCGATAACGTCGGTGTCGGTTCATCCAGGTATTATCATAACGAATTTGTATGACGCTCTGAATTCGTCTTCTATATTTGCTGCTTTGGGTACCAAGTTTTTGCGTTTGTTTGGTTCCACAGTGCAACAGGGCGCGTGTAACTCGCTGTGGGCTGCTGTTGGTGCGAAGAAGGAGGAGCTCACTAATGGAGGATATTATGTGCCTGTTGGAATTTTGAAACGTCGAAACATTTGGGCGTGCAATGAGGATATGGGGAAGCGCTTATGGGATTGGACTGAGTTGGAGCTCACCAAGGCCAATCTGTGATAAGATTTGTATTTATCTCTTCGTAGGCTGGTACATGATTTCAGCCAAGATTGCCATTTATTTAGTTGATAACAAAGTCTCAATGTCGGGAAATTTTGATGCAAAAAATGAGTTTTGCGACCATAGGAGGGTTGAAGTGAAATAACGGTCCCGATGCCAACTTCCCGGATCAAATATCCCTCCGATGCCGTGCGGAGGCTGAGATTCTTCAACATACCGCGGCTCTCAATCAATTTGTTTTCGATAACAGGTTGTAGAGATTGAATTAACATGGAATCTTCGAGTTACTACTATCGAGTATTCAAAATCAGTGGTATTGCGGGAAGGTTTGCCGCGATATCGGCAAACCTTCTAGGTGCGGTCCACGGTGGATACGTCACACGTGAGCCTTGGATCCTTATTTTGCTACCCATGGATATCATCTATTCACTCAACGTAAAATTCACCACAACTCTTCAAGTGCTAGGTATACTAGGTGTCAATGACTTGGCCAGATCACTGTACGGGACTGACTTAATATTGACTAGACATTCCACTGCGTGATGCAACAGACCTTTCTGAAGTAAATCCTAATCCGTCACTATACGAAGGGGATTCCAATCGCTATATATGTACGGTGTACTCTGTACTTCCTCATACGAAGTACAATCTCTGTATGTATGATGTCAGCCTTCGCTCTGTATTGTATTCCGTGCATCGCAGATCGTAGACAGGGGAAAGGGGCTGGGACTATCAGGGGCTGGTTAATAGGAGGCTGTTCGGGCTGATCATTGAGTTAAAAAAGATGGCTGTGAAGTCTAGCTAATATGATGAGTGACGATCATGAATTTGTATGAGGGACTATTATGAACTCCGTACGAATCACAAGATACCCCTTGAGATATGAGTGCTTATATTGATTTTGGCTGCGCGTGCTCTGTACTATAGATGACGGGATTTGCGGGCCAAATTATGGATATTCTGTCTATCAAAAGCTGTAGAATTCTCCGAGAGATTAATTACTTACAGTATGATTGCACATGTTATTCGACAACTCTTGGTGGTTCACCTCGATCACCTTGTACTAATCCGATGTCTCATACTTTGAGCCACTCGAACACCGCGTAAGACTTCAAGAATAGCAATAAAATCTGATATCCTCATAACAAGGTTAAAGCTATGATATATATAGTACAGAGTCTCCGTGCTCTCTTCACAATGACTTACTCACAACGGAGTATTATTAGTGTCAATGGGCTGATGCTCATAAGGCTCGAGCTTTACCCAGTCAGCCTCAGCCACAGTCCTCTGTGGAAGCTACTACAACATGCTAGGTAGAACTAGTATTGTCGTATATCTATTTTGACATAATATTGACGCAATAAAACGCATTCCATAAAACAGCAGTGAGAATTAGCTTCTTGTACAACGAGTGGCCACGTGGGTGAACTAGTCCTTGACATCGAAATATTCCAATTATTGTCCAATAGCGTCGGAATGTCAGCTGGATTCGCCATGTCTTAGCGGCATCTATGCTGTACAACTAAACCAAGACAGAGCGGGGCAGCATTCATTTTGAAGATCAGGTGGTCGTTTATGTCGGTTGTTAATATATTTCGACTAAATATTGATTTTTTGAATATAAATTAGTTACCGGTGTGAAGTATGGATTACTCACAATCAATATTGAAGGCTTTGTATTGCGGGGCCTTGGGGGATCTGGCATGATTTAGCGCCTTTTAAGGCATCCATACATTCGGATCCTTGACATGTTAGTCTAATACGAGGCGATTTCAAAAAGAACGATTGTAATTGCAATTCGAAATTGCTACCAAGGGATCGCAGATCACTGCTGGTTGGTGGCTGGCCTCATGTGCGAGATTGCTGGTTAGGTAGGTGATTGCAATTTGCGGAGTACGGAGTACTCCGTAGGTGCTCTGTCTATCACTGTCATGCTTCCTGTACATCAGATGCATGGAATTGCATGAACCAGCCTCGGAAGTCCGAAGATATGTGTCGATCCGACCGAGATCACTGTTTGATAGATCCATGACTTGGATGTACACTATCAACTCGAGGTAAAATTGAAAGAGATAGAAATGAATAACGATGATCTTCTTTGACCTTCTATTGTGGGTTAGACAGGCGGAGAAGTACGCGTTAACAGTTAAGAACTTTGTTTTACCGAGAGCACCCCACTGCACTATATTGCAATATGGATAGCCTTGACAATATCTCTCGTACGTTGTGACTGTGTTTTTTGTGTTCAAATTGCAGGACGTGGCTATTGCAAGCGTAAAAAGATGAAGCCAATAGAGCCGAAATGTTGTACACCATAGCTAGGGTAGAAATACAATGCATAATAAAGTGGCCCTAATAGGGATTGAATAGGATCAATTGAGATCATCGACGGAGTACCCCTCCATGATTTCCCCGTAAGAAATTTATGTGAAAGAAAGAAAAATCCGTTTTTGAGTGAGAATGCCTGAGGAAGCAGGCCACAATCAGCCACCAGCGCCTCGTCGGTTATTTGAGCATTTCGATGCAACCCGACATTACCTCGCCTCTTTGTCTGATGTTGAATAGACAGGTCCCACATCCTTATCATTTTCCAGTCCAAATGTGATCAGGTCATAAAGTGCTTGATGCATACTCGTCACATGCAATGAACCCCTGGAAGCTCCCGCGGACACGGGTGAACCGTTCAGGTACCAGGGGAAAAACTCAGGAACACAGCACACAACCAACCAGAATTCAAATGTCCAACGTCTCTCGTCACTAATCAGCCATTCAGAAAGGGCCAGAAAAGGAGTCCAAAGGACAAACTTCGCCATCGGAGTCCCACATGGATGATCCCAGCCCAATCACCAGCCCACGAACGGGGTGATGAACGCCAATGAACGCCGTCATCACCTCGGAAGGCTAACTAAGTTCGCCCACAGGGGCTTAATGCTGTCTGAAACAGACCAATCGCCCCATAACCAGGCGGCCGGGTCCCTTTTCGGACGGTGTTTCAGCCCTTACAGGTGTACGGTGCTCGACTGCGCAAGGTCCAACGCCCGCTATTGGACCACTTTTACAGCCACATTCGAACGTAATTCGAGTCCGCTGTGGACCTCAACTGATCACTCTACCGAATGAGAATGGCAGGGTAAAGGGCACAGATCTATCTCGTGAGTACATATAAGTTCATTCCCCTCCTCTTTTCTTTCTTTCGATCGTGCAAGCAGGGCTTCTTCCACAGTTCATTACTGTTTCTTTGTCGCTTCAATTTCGTCGTCTCCCCCTCATTCCCTCATTCCCTCTATCAAAATGTTCTTTCCTTCATTGGTATGTCTATACTTCGAACCAGTGGTCGAGTGCGGCATGGTCCACAGCTCCACCTCCAACCATGCGACCATGACTAATTTCGCAATAGATCCTGGCTGCTGGCAGCCTTTCCACTCTCATTCAGGCCATTCCCCATGGCGCGAAGCCCCATCACAACTTGCACCGTCGCGCCGCTGCTACCTATGCTGTCATGGGTGGTAACGGCGATGTCTCCGACGGATGGCCTTCCCTGAGCCAATGGTCGGAGTACGACACTCTGTGAGTAGATCAACCTGAAATATATAAGCAGAATGGCGAGCTAACCGTTTTTCTAGCTGGTCTCTCAACCAAATTCTCATTGCCGCATCATGCGACAACTCTGACGACGAAACAAGCGACATAAACACTAGCATTAAGTCACTCGCCAGCGAGACTGGCGTCGACGCTCGATTCATCCTTGCAATTGTTATGCAAGAAAGCAAGGGCTGCGTTCGCGTGCAGTCCACCGACAACGGCGTTCTGAACACCGGTCTCATGCAAAGCCACGCAGGCGAGGGCACCTGCAATACGGACGGCAGCTTGACAACTCCCTGCCCCGCCTCCACCATCAAGCAAATGATCACCGACGGCACCGCTGGAACCGCCTCGGGCGATGGTCTCAAGCAGTGCTTTGAGGCTCAGTCCGGCGCCACTGCGACCAAGTACTACAAGGCCGCGCGCACCTACAACTCTGGCTCCATCGACTCATCCGGCAACCTCGGCGCGGGCGGCGCAACCCACTGCTACGCCTCTGATATCGCCAACCGTGTCCGAGGTTGGGCCGGCGATGTGAGCGAGTGTGTTGAATCTACCATTGCATCCATCACTAGCGGCGCAGAGTCGCTCCTCAGTGGTGACGACGACTCGAGCAGCTCCTCCACCACAGAGGCTGCGGAGACTACCCAAACTTCTTCCTCCACTGTTGCTGAGCAGACCACCTCGACTGCCGAGCCTATTCAAACATCCACTTCTGTCGAAGCCGCCCAGCCAACCGAGACATCGTCCGCCGCATCCTCCGCGACCACCTCCGTGGAATCTGCCGCCACCTGGGCCTCCACAGTGAACGTGCGTGTCGCCACGCAGACCGCCACCGCCACCCCATCCTGGACAACCAAGTCCGCGCCAGCCGCGACATCTTCAGCAGCAGCCACTAGCTCATCATCCTCAACAGCCCCTATCTACCCATACGCCACCTCGTCATGCCAGAAGTACTACACCATCACGGAAGGTGACTTCTGCGCAAAATTGACCGATGCATACGGAATCTCCTTCGAGGAACTCCGCAGCATTAACACTGGCCTCGACGAGAACTGTTCTGATCTGTGGCTCGGATATCAGTATTGTGTTAAGGCTTAAGTTCCAGCCTCTGATATACTTTTGGATATATACTTCTCCTTTACTGATTCCCACGGATTCCCATGAGCTTTTGGATCTGCTTTGTGATCTACTTTTGTCATTTTTTTTCACTCTTTAAGGCGGTGCCTTAGCATGAGCTTGCTCTGCAAAACATGACCGTGGGTGATGCTGGCACCTGCCCACGGTCTATTTACGACGGATGACGCCAGCGACTTCAATTAACAATTTTGGACTTTCCACTTTTCTTGACCTTTTTAGAGTATGCGTAGATTACAAAATGCCTCATTGGCTGGCTTAATTATAAATGGATAGATAAACCTAGTAACTAACTAATGATGCTAGTATTTCAAAACTCCCCATCTGCCAATTGAGATTCCTTATCAGATTGGCACATGTGGCTTAATCCTAGGGATTAATTAGATACAAAGCAAGACAAAGAGCAACAATGCATAGTAAATCTGGAATGTATCGGATAATTCAACAAAGCTATTTAGTGTTTGAATGAAAGGTCAATGTCTCTTACTAGAGGTCCGAAATGAAAGAATATGATATCATGGCTGTCTCCATTCTTCTATATAAACAAGTATAAGCCCCTGTACCTGTTCATAATCAGCCATTTTATTCAGCAATTTAATAACTAACCCAACAGCCAGCAGATTCCGAAAACCCTCAATATGATGCAACCAGGTATGTTTAGGTATAAATTTGGAGGACCGGGTCTCCCCGAGTATGAGATGAGCGACTATGAATGCGTCTACTTCGTGACAGTGCATTTCGACGAGAGATATAGGAAGTATTCCAGCGAAAGGCTGATGAAAAGTATGATCTGTCGAATCAAGAATGGGCACGCGGAGGTCAGCCTTAGGCCTCTCCATCGCCTCACTCCGCGGTGCATCTCGATGCCAGTCTATGGACCATATGATGCCCCTAGTACTGTTGTACTTGCAACTGCTAGAGTAGTTGCTGAGGCGCGTTTGAATGAGATTCATCAAGGATTTGTGGAGATCGATATGGATTTGGTTTTTGGTGTGAATAAGTAATTGCTTGGATTATTTTAGATGAATAGAATCTCTAGCTGTTCTGCTATACTATATACCCTGACACATCTAGTAGAAAGCCAGTGGCAAGTGACAAAGAATAATCATTTCAACTGAAGTTCTCCCCCCTCCACAGCCAGTCGAATAACCTCCTTATTCAATCCCTCCCAGCGAGTCCGACCCTTGATAAACCAATATACAAAAGCGAACAAGGTAGTGATACCAAAAATGGGTGCCGCATAATTCATGTTCTCACCAGTAACCGGCAACGCTGACGGAAATGCTAGCCACACTGTAACCCAGGCAGTATACGCCAAAGCAAAGACATTAACTGGAAGTCCCCAGATGCCCATATTCCAGTTCCCAAGCGGTGCCACATGCTTCTGAAACCGATTATGCACCATGCAACTAATAGCAATAAAATATGACACGAAGAGGCCAATCGACCCCAGTGCAACGAACGCCCCAAAAGCGGCACCGTCAGCGATGTTCAAACACGCGAGGATCATGACGACGATTACTGGGAGCCAAACAGCGCGAATTGGCACGTTGTGCTTGCGGTCGATCTGCCGTTCTTGTCAGCTTATATATTCTGCGTCGTCTTCCGTGGCACCGTCTGGTGCGAGATACATACATAGCTAAACCACTGCGGCAGGGCCCCATCACGAGCCCACGCCCACGTCAATCGCGAGACAGACGCGATACTCGCCAGATTTACCGACAGCGAGATTACGAGTAGCCCGCTGACCATCGCAGTGGCTGCTTTCACCGACCCCGTTGCTTGCCGGCAGATCTCGATTATCGGAAAGCTTGATTTCTGGGCTTCCTCCACAGAGCCCATCGTGAAGAGCATGCAGACAACCATTGCATATGCCAGGATACCGTTGGCAACGACGGTATAGAAGATAGACCTAGGAACGGCTTGTTTTGCTCGACGGACTTCTTCACTCATATGTACTGCGCCGTCAAATCCTGCGATGGTTAGCTTTCAGTCTTTACCTGCTCCAAGTATTCAGTGTGTACGCACCAACAAACCCCCAGACAGGAGTAAGCAGACCTATATTCCATGCGGGGAAAGTCGCCCAGCCCGAGGCGCTTTGCGTGTGTAGAAAGACAAACTCCGGCGTGTGACGAGGTGCTAGAGCCGTGAATACAACCAGAAACACGATCAAAAGGCAAATGTGCAGAATACCGGCCAGCATCTCGATCCACGGAATCAGCCAAAATGTATACATGTTCATCAACGCTTCGACAATAAGCATGCCAATAATGATGAGGGTTATGTGCCATTGCTTTGGTTCGTACTCGGGGTAGTTCACACTTGCTAGGCCCTGAATCATCGTAGCAGTGGTGTTGGCAACACCGGCGAGTGTGGAGATCCACGCAAACCACGTCACCCAACCTATATGAAGTTAGCATTGAGTCAGGCAGTACTCGATAAGTGACACACCCTGCATCCAAGTGATGAACTTCTTCTGGCTTGTCGGTGCCAAGTAATGTGTCCAGTGATACTGAGCCCCGGCAATTGGTTGCATCGATGCCATCTCGGCTAGCGAGGCTGATTGAGCCATTGCGCCGAATACCACAATTACTATACCCCAAGCTAGGGCTTCAGGTCCGCCATTTGAGAGCACTGTGCTCAGATTCCTAAGTCGTGGCGGTGTTATTAGTACTGAAGCACAACAAGGGATAAGACTTCCGTACAAAGCCTGAGTTTCCCAGCTCGACAAGTAAGTAAGTGAGAAGAAGAATATCTGGGTGAAATTAAAAAGACGCTGTATACTGTCTCAGCTGGCAGACTTTATTGACTTAACAAATCGTATCGTACCTTAGGCGAAGCCTGCTCCGGGGGTCCAGTCTTTTTACGCGGGGTGTCATAGGCATTGGAGA
This sequence comes from Penicillium roqueforti, assembly GCF_015533775.1. Classification (NCBI taxonomy): domain Eukaryota; kingdom Fungi; phylum Ascomycota; class Eurotiomycetes; order Eurotiales; family Aspergillaceae; genus Penicillium; species Penicillium roqueforti. Next base: position 3,815,371 of record NW_024067565.1, on the reverse strand, counting down.
CATTTGCATCTTGATCTGGCGCGGCTTTTCCAATGACTATATTTCCCCTTTCCAAGGAGAGCATCTCAAGGCGCTCCATTTATTCTCGGCAGAGTAAATAAGGCAGTTGATGGCGGAAAACAAAAACATTAGACAGTTCCCAAGGAAGACTGGGGAAAGAAAAAGCAAAACTGGCACGGAGGTCATGAATCCAAGAACAAGGATCATACAGAATCGTTGTCTTACGGTAAATTGTTCTTGTCTTGCCTGGGGGTATCGGCGTTGGAGGTGGGACTGGAAGATGCACGGTTGTGGAACTTGAGATAGACTGATCAGTTGCAAGACTTGAATTATCGTGCTTGTGTGTCTTTGGTGTTATAGGAGGTCCAATGAACAACCCAATATGAGGGTACTCGGTCAGTGGCTGGGTTCTATATCATATAATGTCTCTTCTGCTATGCCATGAACATGATTCTGTTCATTTATGTCTACAGAATCTTTCGACTGCCATGTCATCCAACATAAATGTTCTCCTACTGCCACTCTTGCCTGTCACTGATAACGATCATAGTGCTTGGGTTATCACCGTGAGCACTATCCTACTTATTATCACTATCCTCGCGACAACAGTGACGGTGATATCTCGCATTCGTGTTTTGCGCAGAGTTTCCTGGAGCGATTCAACTCTATTTCTCAGTTGTGTAAGTAGCTTTGCGTTTAATCATTGTCTAGTCTAATTAATTCACCAGATCATATTTATCCCTCAGACTGTGTGTGTGAATGTAGCCAGCTCGCATGGCATTGGCAAGCATCGATATGTATTGAGCAATGCCTCGTTTGAAAAATATAGCAAGGTAAGAAGGCTAAGAAACCTCTAACAGGCTATGCTCTAACATAATCAAGACATTCTTCGCTAGTCAACTTCTCGCTATTGTCGTCTTAGGATGTTCCAAGGCAGCTGTTGCGCTCCTCATCCTATCCTTGCAACCCTTTGAGAAAATAACGCTTGCAAGTAGGGTTGCTTTAGGTCTGATCAGTACCTGGGCTCTGGCAACACTCATAGCGCTCGGAAGACAGTGCAAGCAACTACAACCGTGGAACTCCAGCCCCGAGCGATGCGTGAATCAAGAAGTTTTATATATCGCGCTAGGAGGGACCCACATGTTATTAGACGTGGTAATAATTGTACTACCAGTGGTTTTACTACATCAAGTGCAGATAATACGGTGGAAGCGCCACCAAATCTCTGCCCTTTTTGCGCTGCGGATCCTGTAAGTGAACCTCCAAACATCAATAAAATCCTCATCTAATCCCACATAGAGTTCTAGCCCTGACCATTGCCGGCCTACACTCCCTCCGACCACTATATAACTCCAACCATCTAGATGAAACATGGAATGCCCTCATGCCAGCCATCTGGCTACAATTAATCCTCAGCTCTTCCATTCTCTGCACATGCCTCCCAACCCTCAAACGGGTTATCGCCGAGCTTCAGACAGGCATGATGGCTGGTGTAGTCTCGGATTTCTTTGAACAATCCATCTCGGGTCACACCAACTCGGGAGATCGATCAGCTTCCAAGTCTGACAATGCCATTGGGCAGCGATCGGGATCAGGGTCGGCGTCCCACTCCCAAATTCCAAGAGAATTGTTCGATTTCGAGCATGGGGACAGTCAAAAGAAAATGTGCGAAATCCCTTTTGTGCAACCGATCAACTATGAGGCTTTTTACGAAGATCCTGGTTCTTCTAGGGCTTCATCTTCCCATAACCGTGGAAGCGATAATCTGCGCGTGTGTTCACATGGTGGAATCTAAAGGTAATTGGTGACTTACTGTCGTAGATATGTCTACTTATTTTGAGGGTGCATGAATATATACTTAATTAGATTATGTTGCCATATTTATTTTGAGCATTCTGGTGTCAACCTATACAGTAGATATATCGATATATAAATCTCTTCTGAATATATTATATCCCATCTAATTGCCGCTGTAGATTATAAAAGGAACCTTCACAGTCTCATAGCAAAGGCAGCCTGTATCTCAACGTTGGCATCGGGCACGAAAGACGCATCATCTATCAACGAACTCTCAGGAACAGCGAACCGGCCGACATTGACGGGTTCAGAAATATGTCCTAGAGAATTCGGCATGTATAATTCTGAACACTTCTTGAGCTCAAATACACCTTGACCAGTTCAAACTCGTCGCACATTGGATGGAGACGGCGTTGGAAAATATATGCCTCGAGCGTCTGCCTATATGTGGTTCCGATGCGAGTTCTGTGGTGAGATAGATCAATAGAGAATACATAAGTATGTCTTTAAACATATTATCCTAGGAACTGATCAAATACATTAATTCTGAATGATTCGTAGTGAGTAATGTTGGCTCACAAAGGATGGGGACTTGGCGGGGCAATGTTTATATCTCCCCTCGACAGGAACAGAAGAGTAAAAACAAGAGACGTTGCACAAAACTAATAACAATGACGGACAACGTTCTCGATATATTAGGCCAAACTCCAAGCCTCTACAAATTGTACACACAAATATGTTTCATTTACCCCGTCCCCGAGGCATCTTCTCATGATGCCATCATCGATACTCTCACAAACGGACTTGACCGATTGGCAAAAAGTTTCCCATGGCTTACTGGCCAGGTTGTCAACGAGGGCGCAGGGGATGGTAATACGGGCGTCTTCAAAATAACTCCTCTCGACAAAATCCAGCTCGTGGTGAAAGATCTAAGGCATGACCCCTCCGCGCCGACAATGGACGGGCTTCGCCAGGCCAAGTTCCCTTTTACCATGCTCGACGAGAAAGTCATTGCTCCTTGTACAACTTTGGACCTACCGGGCAATTTGCCAAATATCACGACGGAGTCAGCATTGGTCTTCTGTGTCCAGGCGAATTTAATCGAGGGCGGTTTGATGCTCACGCTGGTCGCTCAGCATAATGTCATGGACATGACTGGCCAAGACTCTATCATCGGATTGCTGTCCAAGGCTTGCCACCATGAGCCGTTCACAAGCGAGGAGCTTGCAGTCGGTAACATGGATCGGAGTCATGTCATTCCATTACTGGATGATTCGTACACCCCGGGCCCTGAGCTTGCTCGCCAGATTGTGAAACCCCCGCCAAGCGTCGAAACTATCGTCTCGAATCCTATTACACCTCCAAAATCTACATGGGCCTATATTGAATTCTCTGCGGCCCAGCTTGGCTCCCTCAAGGCTCTCGCTACCAATACATTGCCCGCCTCCACGGACTTTATCTCTACTGACGATGCTGTTAACGCTTTTATCTGGAAATTCATTGCCCGCGCCCGGGCTTCTCGTCTGGAAGCGACTTCTGAATCGATGCTTACGCGTGCTGTCGACATGAGACAGCGCTTTGGTATTCCCCAGGACTATCCAGGTCTCCTGCAGAATTTAACATACAACACCGATACTGTCCAAAAACTCCTCGAAAAGCCTCTAGGCATCGTTGCCGCCGAGCTTCGTTCCCAGCTCGATTCCAAGAAAAATGATCTTATTTTCAATACCCGTGCCCTCGCTACAGTTCTCAGTCGCTCGGTTGACAAGACCAAGGCCTCTCTTACTTCCACGGTCAATGTTTCCTCGGATGTTATGCTTAGTTCGTGGTCGAGGATTAGCTGTTACGATCTCGACTTCAATCTAGGATTGGGTAAGCCTGAAGCTGTGCGAAGACCACATTTTACCCCCTTTGAGGGCTTGGGATACTTGATGCCTCGATCGGCCGGTGGTGAGATGCCTGTTGGTATCTGTCTGAGAGACGAAGATTGGGAACGGTTAAAGGTAGATGGGGAGTTTACGAAGTACGCTAAGTATATTGGGTAATAGATGTTGAAATGATCTGAATAATGATCAAATACTCTTTAATATATCCATGACTATATCCAGGTACAAAAGTTGAGGGTATACCGTAACATCCGTGGATCGCCGTCTCCGCATGCCGTCATGTCTCCGCATTTGGGAACTCGAGGGAATCTCCTTCCTTCACCTCTCACCCTCTCTGTTATAAACAACTTAGGTCTTCGTTCAATCATATTACAGCATACGTACTTCTTTTTCTTCTTTATAACAATCAAAATCCGTCATCATGGGTGGGGAAGTTCCCTCTCGCCCCGCTCCTCCAGCTTTACCCCAGTTAGCTGAACGTCCGGTCGGCCAACGTATCAAGAAGATCTATACCGATAGATTGAATCAGTTCACGTCGAACGGCCAGTACGAAGGCCAAAACCTTGTCTCAAAGTACCACGAAGCCACAAACTCGGACGAAGATCATGTCAAGCTCTCTGTTTACTCGGTTCCGGACCTGCAGCGACCGACCTTCAAAGAGGCGACCTCTCAGGAATTCAAGCCCACTCGCATAGGCGCCTCCTTTGGCCCCAGTTGGTCCACACATTGGTTCCGGATTCACCTCACAGTGCCCGAGGACATGCTCCAACGGGAGCATCTAGAGTTCCACTGGGATGCCAACAACGAAGGCCTGATCTGGACAGAGGACGGACACCCGCTGCAGGGCTTGACTGGAGGCGGAGAACGGACCGAGTTTGTTCTCCCAAAACAATGGTGCGATGGGAAAGAGCATACCTTCTACATTGAAATGGCTTGCAATGGCATGTTCGGCAATGCTCCTGGTGGCGATTCGATCCAGCCACCAAATCCCGATAAACAGTTCACGCTCAGCACTGCGCGAATCACCGCGGTAAACCTGGCTGCCCGGGCGCTTTTCTATGATTTCTGGATTATTGGTGACGCCGCCCGGGAATTCCCAGGGGATTCATGGGAGTCGCATGAAGCCAATGTTGTGGCCAATTCTATCATCGATACTTTCATTGCGGGCAACGGAAGCAATGATTCTATCAACGAGGGGCGGAAGGTTGCTAGAAAGTACCTTGGCGACAAAGTAGACTCATCCGATGTTTACGACACAGACACGCAGCCGATAGTTTATGCCATTGGCCATTGTCATATTGATACTTGCTGGCTGTGGCCTTGGGCTGAGACCAAGCGAAAGGTAGCACGGTCATGGTCTAACCAATGTGATCTGATGGAACGATATCCTGAGCACCGTTTTGCTTGTTCTCAGGCTCAACAATTCAAATGGCTCAAGCAGTACTACCCATCCGTTTTTGATCGTGTGAAGCGCTGGGTAAGGAAGGGCAACTTCCAGCCCATCGGTGGGAGCTGGGTCGAGCACGATACAAATATGCCAAGTGGAGAGTCGCTGGTCAGACAGTTCTTGTATGGACAGCGATTCTTCGAGGCAAACTTCGGTAAGCGATGCACAACTTTCTGGTTGCCAGATACGTTCGGGTACTCTACACAGATCCCTCAGATATGCCGCCTGGCTGGGATGAGCCGTTTCTTCACCCAGAAGCTCAGCTGGAACAACATCAATAACTTCCCTCACACTACATTCCAGTGGGTTGCGCTTGATGGTAGTCAAGTCTTGTGCCACATGGCTCCTGCTGAGACCTACACAGCTGAAGCGCATTTCGGTGATGTCAAACGCAGTGTCACTCAGCATAAGTCTCTAGACACGGACAAGTCATCGCTGCTTGTATTCGGAAAAGGCGACGGAGGTGGTGGTCCGACTTTTGGGCACCTCGAAAAGCTGCGTCGATGCCGCGGTCTCAGTGATCAGGTCGGCTCATTGCCCCGAGTGAAAATGGGCGAGTCGGTAGATGATTTCTTTGCAAAGTTGGAGACAAAGGCTGCCTCTGGCACTGATTTTGCTACCTGGTACGGCGAGCTTTACTTTGAGTTGCACCGTGGAACATACACCACTCAAGCGAACAATAAGCGCAATAACCGCAAGGCCGAGTTTTTGCTGCGTGAGATTGAGCTTCTCGCGACATTCGCTACCATCAAGGCTTCTAATGATGGATATCGGTATCCCAAAAAGGAGATTGATGAGATGTGGGAAGGAACCCTCCTTTGCCAATTCCATGATTGCTTGCCGGGTAGCTCCATCGAAATGTGCTATGATGACTCAGACAAGTTGTATGCCGAAATCTTTGAGATTGGAGCTAAGCTGCGAAAGAATGCCCTCAAGGCTTTGGGACTCACTAGCGATGTCACGGGTGGAAATTTCATGGCCCTCAATACCTTGCCATGGGCCCGATCAGAAGTGGTCGCAATTCCTCCAGCAGTGTCCGCATACAATGGATCCAGATATGCTGTGGCTGCTGGTACAACTGGAGTGATGCAAGTTCAGCGGGCTGACTTCAAAACAACCACTTCGGTGACCGTTACTGAGATCAAATCTGGTGTCTTCCGCCTGGAGAACGGTAAACTTAGGGTTGATGTCCATGACGGGGTTATCACATCCTTGTACGATGTGCAAGCCGATAGAGAAATCGTCGCAAAGGACCGCAAGGCTGGCCAACTTGTTATCTTCGACGACAAGCCTCTTTACTGGCAAGCATGGGATGTCGAGGTGTTCCATATTGAGTCACGAAAGGAGTTGCCCGGGGGTAAGACGACCATTGTAGAAAATGACCCACACCGAGTGAGTGTCATGACTGAGACACAGATCAGCGAGAAGAGCTGGATCAAGACCACGATCAGCCTGTCGGCATCCACATCCGATGAGCCCTCATACGTGGAAATGGAGAGCGAGGTGGAATGGCAAGAGACGATGAAGTTCCTGAAGGTTGAGTTCCCAGTTGATATCGTCAACACCGAAGCATCCTACGAGACCCAGTATGGCATCGTTAGGCGCCCGACGCATTATAACACAAGGTATGCACCGACTTCCCATCTCCTTCACAACGATACTAAGTAATATGCAGTTGGGATATGGCCAAATTCGAAGTCTGCTGTCACAAATGGGCCGACCTCTCCGAAAACGGCTACGGAGTCTCCATCCTAAACGACTCTAAATACGGCTTCGCAACATGCGGTAACCTGATGCGCTTATCGCTTCTCCGTGCCCCCAAGGCGCCAGATGCCCACGCCGACATGGGTCGCCACCACATTCGCTACGCAATTCTTCCCCACGCCGGTGCCCTTGATGCCCGAACAATCCGCGCAGGCTTCAATTTCAATAACCCACTCATTGTTGAGAAAGCCGGCCCTAAAGCATCTGCTTCCAATGCTTTGTTTAAATCTCTATCTATCAAGGGCGCGCCATCCTTGATTCTAGATGTTGTCAAGCGCGGCGAGGATGATGTTGACGTTTCCTGGGATGGTGTTCCTACCCGTCCTGGAAAGAGTGTTATTCTGCGTGTCTATGAATCGCTTGGTGGTAAGGCTCGCGGTACCATTGAGACCTCACTGCCCGTGAAGAATGTTTTCAAGTGCAATATTCTCGAGGATGATGAGAACCACGGGCTTGATATTGAATCTGCAGGCGGTCTTTCCGCGATCAAGATTGAGTTGAGGGCGTTTGAGGTCGCTACATACCGACTGCAGCTGTGATTGTAAGAAACGTATTTGATTGGCAGGCTTTAGCCAAGCCCAAAGAGTATCGCAAGGCACTCATCGCATGTACCTAGCTCGTGTCGCATTCAATTTGAAGCAATGAAACAAATGATGTATCCGACAAACGCTGTAGTCTGTATAACTTCGTGATTTACATGATATCGCATCGTAGGTGTAATAAGACGGATAAATCCCATTCCCATTTCCCGCTACGCCCGAAACACGACTCCTCCCAGGAGTCATGTGAAAAGACAAACCAACCAACTCCGAACTCAAGAAAAAGCCAAGCAGATAGATGCAAGACGGGCGCAGAACATAAAGAAGACTGAATCTCGCAAGAAAACTCAGTCTCTGCCGTAGCTGATCTTCAACCGCTTCACAGAAGGCTTGTCCTCGTCGGAAATATCCTCGGTCTGGTTCTTGCCCTTCGTATTCTTCGACCCACCAGTCGCCTTCTTTTTGTTTTTTGATGCGCCGTTCGAGTTCCTCATCCCGGCAGAAACGGTTAGCGGGTCAATCTTCATGGACATGCCGTTTCCAGTCGTAGATGTCGGCGTTGCTGCGTGGGAAGGCGTGGTTTGTACAGAGGAGGGACCTGGGGAATCCTGCAGACACAACAATAATCGTTAGTCCTCAGTTCAAATCAGAAACACCATATGGTAGTTCCATTTTCGGGTCGGTTCAGCATACCATCATGTAACTCGCCGAGCTGCGCGAGAAAACTCGATCCGATTCCGTCACCTGCGCCTTTCGCCTCGACCCGCCCATACTGCTGCCCAGACCCAGTCCCGCGGCGCCGAGACTCGACCCATTCGCAGAGCCTTTGATATAGTTGTCAAAGCCCTTGATGATGTTTCCAGCGGTCGTTTCTTCCAGGTATGACTGTTCGAAGCGGAAGATTTGGTCTTCGAGTTGGGCCTGGGGGAAAGGTGTGTTAGAAACACATCAGAGCAGAACGGTTTACACATTCATAGGGCGATATTGCAGATTCTCAATTGGAAAACATGCTCGCGCAGCGAAATAACAAAATTCCAGAGAGGTAACCACGTCCCGGTCCCTGGAGACGGGAACGCGCAAGGCTGCAACTCACCATGCTCTTATCCATTAAGCGCTTTTTCTGCAGCGTGTCCCGCAGCTCGCGGCGCAGTTTCTCGTAGTAAGGTAGCCCGCGACTCGCGGCATTCTGATCTGCGGGCGCATTCGGTGCTCCTGCTGTTGCGCCGGCTGTGGGCGCTGCAACTCCGGTGGTCGCGGTCGCGGCTGTTGGAGCCGGTGCTGTGTCGGCCATTATTGTGGAAGTGGATCGCAATGGGAAGAATATTTTATGCTAAAGTGACGTATCCCATGCGCAGAATGGGTGAAACAAAGTTGAGATTGGGGTGGATGTAGTGTCAGTGCGTAGTCAATGACCGCGTTTGGGTTCTGGAGAGTTATATCCGCTTGGAGAGCTTATCGATGTTTGTCTTGTTTGCATTCCCCTCCTCTTAATCGTCCGATGATGTGCTTTGTTCGCTCCTCGTACCACCTGCCATCGTACGAGTATATTGTCGTTTATCTTATTTGAGACATAAGAGGTCTCTTGTTACTATTGCATATCTACTCACTACTATTGAAGATGGACCACTCGGACATGGGCCATGGTGATATGGGTCATGGCGATATGGGCCACGGCGATATGGACATGGGCGGGAAATGCAGTATGAATGTGAGTTATAGCCTCGATTCAGCTTTGGTCGTAGTTTACCTTATGCTAATTCCGTATGTAGATGCTATTTAACTGGTCCTCCGAGAATTTGTGCATTGTCTTCCGCAGCTGGCGTATCACCGGTCCCTTCTCCTTCCTCTTGTCCCTCATCGCTATCGTTATCCTTGCTGCGGGCTACGAGGGAATACGATCAGCAACTCGTAAATACGAGGCTGCCCATGCACAGCGGCTAAGTGCGTTCCTGGGAACTTCTGCCACTACTGGGGGTAAGTGATTTGCTCTTTCCATGGACAGTGTCAAGGATACTCTATTCCCAATAATTCCTACTATGTTTTCGTTGGATATCGGGGACATGATAGGGAGATGGTATACTCTGAATGAGCACGCTTCTTATTGATGTCTTGGCTCTCTGCAGACGCTGAGATCGCCGACCCTATCATTGCCAACGGCCTGGCGGATGCAACCAACCACACTCACCACGAAAGCTCACCACTGCTTGTAGGAAGCGAGAACAGAGCGGCATTGGCGCGCAAGGGCAAGCTTATCATGGCGGCTTTGTATGCCATCCAAGTGTTCTATAGCTTCTTCATCATGTGAGTGCCTCCCGGAAACCATTTGGCCCCGTCCTGGCTTGCTGATTTGGTTTAGGTTGCTCTTCATGACGTATAATGGGCCGGTTATGATTGCGGTTGCAGTGGGCGCATTCGTTGGGTACTTGACTTTCTCCGAAGGAACGCCAGCGGCAAAGACAATCGCGTGTCATTAAAGGATGCCCGGGGCATTGACGAATATGCAGACTCAGAGGCAGTGTAGAGAACAATGACCATATGGCAAATTTTGAACTGGTTTTGGATTGGAATTGATGGGTTTGGAAGCCCTTTCCGGCGGAGAATGGTGCTGGTTTGTGGTGGCGACTTCATTGGGTTGCGGTTCAATCACTCTCCATATTGCAGTAATAGTTCATGGGACTTCAACATCACTCCCATCATCGCCAAATCCAAAACTAAATCCACCTCCTTCGGTGTCTTGGGTGTCTTCTGTTTTTCCGTGAACAATATCCTCCCATTTGCGCTTCTTGCCTTCGTTCTTCTTCTGCAACTCATCCCAAGTGTGCTCCAGCAGGTCGGGATATGCCTCGCGCATACCGGCCATAAACCGCTCACACGGATTAACCACATTCTTCCGGAATCCAGACACCTGGTCCGGCTTGTTAGACAAGAAATCTAAAGCAGCGCCGAGATGGCCTCGGGGAACAAAGTTCTGCGTAATAGCGATCGATGGCTCTAGGTTCACGACCAAATGCCACCATCCAGACGGAACGTGTAGGATCTCACCCGCGCCGCAGATACCTTCCACGCAGCCCTGAGTCCGGCGTGCCTCGGCATGGAATCCCAGTAGCCATTCGGCAATGCTCAGCGGAGAAGTCACCTCGCTCTGGTCATCCGACACAAAGACACCCGGAGGCGGAGGCTGTTTCGTGCTGGACGGGAACATAATCCAATACTTGGGACCGCGTATCACGGCGTTCCAAGCGCTGGTGGCATTGGGGTCTTTATGAAACTTGCTGCCGGACCGCTCGGGGCCGATAATCAACCATTGATGATCAGGGCGGTCGTCACCGAGCACGGAGAAGAAGTCTTCAGCGAAGCACGCTGGTGGCCAGTACGATGCGTCGGGTGTGGTTTCTGGAGACCCGACCGACAGTCCCATCTTAGAGACGAAGGACCGATCAAATAGGTACAGCGGGCTCTCGTCGGAGTTATCTGCCATGTAGTCGCCGTAAGTACGCATGGCCCAGTCCACGGCTTCGGCGCGGAACTTGGTCTTCCCATATCGGGCGAGTAATGACCCGACGGTCCAGTTCTTGTATGCTGGCCAGGCCTTGACAGGCTCAGTCAAGATGAATGGTCGGTCGGTCCACTTTGCTTGGAATTCCTCAGGTGACAGGTCTGGAAGTCGTGCGATCTGGTTCCGCGCCGGAATCTTGGAGACATATGGGTCGAGTGAGATATGTGCGCAGTTGAACGGTCGGTATAGAGAGTCGGAGAATAACTGGGAGCAGTCCACCATGGGCACCTTGGAGGCGGGGATATTGAGATATGTTGATCGCCATGTCCCTCGCCAGGTGAAATCTTCTCTTGGGTCACTGCAAGCAGACTTAGTATCTCATGTGTTCATTGGAAGTTTGGGACATTATGATATTGAATAAATGTAGGGCTCTAAGATCTACATGGTTCAACTGGATATGCAGGTAGCTTACCGAACAAACAGCGCTTTCCATAGTTCTTCAGCCCGGGTAAATGCATAGAAAGCCTTGCATGTCCGCCCGATGCTCAATAGGCTTGGCCCATCGAGAGTCTCCAACAACAACAGGATTAGTTCGTCTGGTAGGTGCTGAAAGGTCCCTATGGCATTGCGAAGACTCCATGTAGCCAACAGAGCATTTCCACTTGGCTTCACGCCTAATGGGTGGGAGGGGATAGCCTCCGTTATGATCTCTGCATCGTGTGGTGGTGGATGACTCGACAAGGAGGTGATATCAGGCATGATCTGGCTGGCACTTTAGGGCTTCAAAGACGCGTTTGATGGCAACTGGAAGATAGTTCACCAAATAAATGGGAACATAAGAAACTGAATGGACAGAATCAAAGTCCCTAAACAAAGCAACAACCTGCACCACACCAATCAGTTCAAAAAATGCAATATCATCACTAAGAAGATGTTTTCATGCCCATGTCGCCCACTCTAAACTCGCTTGGGCTTGGCCACCCCCAACACGGCAAGCGGTGAGATTTTGCCCCGTAAAAAAAAAAACGGCGTAGCAAATGGCGCGGCGGTTGTGGCCATTCGATTTTTTCGCTTTTCTTCTCTTCCTCCTCCCACCCCATTTGTGAATTTTCACATCCAACCACATTTTTCAATATTCCCTAGTATCCTGTAAAAAGACTCTTTATCAAGAGTCTGAGGTACTAGAAGTCAACTTTCCCACGCGAATCTACACAAGTTCGCTAAAACTACCCCACCACACCGATCACAGTCAACGCCTGTGATCCTTTCTATCAAACCGCAATCATGGCTGACAAGGGTCTTGAGGATCTTGCCGAGGGTATGTGCTAAGTCTCTGTTACTTTCTGATTAGAGACCCCGCTGCTTGCTGTCGCTGTCGCACGCGCGATCGCATTCAGTATTGGGTGGCGTCGGATACTGAAATGCGTGATGAAGATGGAGGCTAATCTTGCAATTTTCATCAATAGGGCAGATCGAGTCTAACTACGATGAGGTCACTGATTCCTTCGATGCTATGGACCTGAAGCCCGAGCTGCTTCGCGGTAAGTCCCTTTTCGTCTTATCAGGTGGGGTGAAAAAAAAATACTGACGGGATATCAGGTGTCTACGCCTACGGTTTCGAGCGCCCTTCCGCCATCCAGCAGCGTGCTATCATGCCCATCATCAAGGGTGAGTTTCTTTTATTCCAGATTCATTTTTGAAATTTGCGCCTAACCTGTGAGGTCAGGCAACGATGTTATCGCCCAGGCTCAGTCCGGTACCGGTAAGACCGCTACCTTCTCCATTTCCGCTTTGCAGAAGATCGACCCCGAGATCAAGGCCTGCCAGGCTCTGATCCTCGCTCCCACCCGTGAGTTGGCTCAGCAGATCCAGAAGGTCGTTGTCGCCATCGGTGACTTCATGTCCCTTGACTGCCACGCCTGTATCGGTGGTACCAACGTCCGTGAGGATATGAACGCTCTCCGCGCCGGTCCCCAGGTCGTTGTCGGTACTCCCGGCCGTGTCCACGACATGATCCAGCGCCGTGTCCTGTCCACCACCGCCATGAAGCTCTTCATCCTCGACGAGGCCGATGAGATGCTGTCGGTAAGTTGCTATTGTTGATACTCTATGTATCAATCGGTTCTAACTCTTTTTTTCAGCGTGGTTTCACCGAGCAGATTTACGACATCTTCCAGCTGCTTCCTCAGTCTACCCAGGTCACCCTGCTCTCCGCTACCATGCCCCAGGATGTCCTTGAGGTCACCACCAAGTTCATGCGTGACCCCGTCCGTATCCTTGTCAAGAAGCAGGAACTTACCCTTGAGGGTATTAAGCAGTTCTACATCGCTGTTGAGAAGGAGGAGTGGAAGCTCGACACCCTCTCCGATCTCTACGAGACCGTCACTATTACCCAAGCTGTCATCTTCTGCAACACCCGCCGAAAGGTCGACTGGCTCACCGACAAACTCACTGCCCGCGATTTCACCGTCTCCGCTATGCACGGTGACATGGAGCAGGGCCAGCGTGATGTTATCATGAAGGAGTTCCGTTCCGGTTCCTCCCGTGTCCTGATCGCCACCGATCTGTTGGCCCGTGGTATCGATGTCCAGCAGGTTTCCCTGGTCATCAACTACGATCTCCCCGCCAACCGTGAGAACTACATTCACCGTATCGGTCGTGGTGGTCGTTTCGGTCGTAAGGGTGTTGCCATTAACTTCGTCACCGCTGACGATGTCCGCATGCTCCGTGAGATCGAGCAGTTCTACTCCACCCAGGTTGAGGAGATGCCCATGAACGTGGCTGACCTCATCTAAACCCCCTAACTCTTGACGTCTTGATGCGGTTTATGATCGCAGAATCTGCGTTAAAAGTGGCTTTCTGCGTTTCCGCCTGCAGTGTGCCGGGCAAGTGACTGGGGCTATGCTTCCGCATATTGAGTTGACAAGTCGACGCCCCGGCATTTTTCTCGGCCTTTGCTATGGTTCCTATGTCTTGCACTAACGGAGATGAGACACGTTTGCGTTCACCTCTTGCTTCTCCGTTTTCCCTTATTTCTTATGCATTTCCCTCTGCTTTTCCTTGTCTGTATCTAGCTCGCTCTCGTTGGTTAAGGATGCTTCCTCTTCTCGTACTTGATCAATAGAACGGGCCAAAATGTGACATGTTCCTCAAGGCGTTGTCCTTGAATGATATTTAACTTCGTATTCTCTTATTGAATAGATATCCTGGTGTAAGCCTTAACTTCTTACTGTATCAATAACTAGTGTATAAACAGCTTGTATTATTCTACTCTTGCCAGTGGCATACAAGCGTAATTCGAGCCCATTCAACAGCCGGTAGGCCTCTATTATCGTGTGATACGTTTATTCCTAGGTTTTTCGAGCAGTTCCAGTGTCTTGACTGACTCTTGCTCTATCAATATATTTGTCTTCCTACGGATATTAAGATGCTCGGATCATATTCCGATGCTCGGACGAGGGAGCCGACCTCGTGGTTGTGTGATATGTCAATTCTCGGATAACCAGCTGCAATTGAATGAATAGTGCCGTAAAAGACTATCATTGAGTTCTCTAGTGTCAGATATGTAGATGCGTATCTTCCAATCTTTTTTCCTCGTTCAGCGTTTCTCTAGAGAGTGGATAAAGATACAAGCGGTCGGCGCCGTGGGAGTTCTCCGCATCTTTCGGAGAACACCCGAACCTCCGGCCCTCCCACGACATATCTTTCCTTAAATCCTCTTCTTCGTCAATCGCATAACCCCAATTCCCTCCAAAATGGCTTCCGTCCGCGCCAACTGCCGCAAGGTTATGTGCATCGGCCGTAACTATGCGTGAGTTTCCCTGTCTCCGCGCGCCCTGTTCCCTCGGGAGTTCCGACACCGGCGTCGCTTTCTCTTCTCTCGGCCACAATTGCTAACAGCATGGATTGATAGCGATCACATTGCCGAGCTCAATAACACCGCACCCAAGCAGCCATTCTTCTTCCTGAAGCCCGCATCATCCATCCTCGTTCCCGGCGCGGGTCCCGTTCTCCGCCCCAAGGGCGTCAGCCTACACTATGAGGTCGAACTCGGTCTTGTGATCGGTAAGACCGTGCGCGATCTCGATCCCAACGATGAGCAGGGCGCATTGGATGCGATTCAGAGTGAGTACAGCATTCAATCCGGGTCCGAACGGGCATACCGCAGTGTCCACCCCAGCGGTGGACCGGTGGACCGGCTCAAGCAGCAAGTCGCTAATCAAACCATTGCGCTAAACAGGCTACGTCCTCGCTATTGACATGACAGCCCGCAACGTCCAAGATGAGGCAAAGAAGAAGGGCCTTCCCTGGTCCATTGCCAAGGGCTTCGATACCTTCTGCCCTATCTCGCAGGAGATCCCCAAATCGCGCATCCCTAACCCGCACAGCGCATTCCTGCGTCTGAGCGTTAACAACGCCGAGCGCCAAGCTGACTCGACTAGCCTGATGCTGCACCGCATTCCTCAGCAGTTGGCGCATATCTCGCGCGTGATGACTCTGGAGAAGGGTGATATTGTTCTTACCGGTACGCCCAAGGGTGTTGGACAGGTCAAGGCGGGTGATGTTATGAAGGCGTCGATTGAGGTTGACGGGAAGGAGATCGAGGAGGGACGGATTGAGGTTGAGGTTAAGGACCGCGAGGGACCGTATGAGTTCAAGGAGACTTAGATTAACTTATAGAGACTAGAAGTATATAAGAAGTCATCATTTGGGGAGTCCAAAGAGTCGGTATTTCTCCTACCGATAATAAATCCAGCGCCAAGCTTTGAGACAGACGAAATTAATAATATATATAAATCCAGCGAGCCCCGAGTGCCGATATTAATCTCCTCCCAGGTGAAAAACGGACTTCGAATAAGTGCGGGTATGCCAAGACATTGCACTCTTCGGCTCTGATTTCCAAGGACACCAAATATCTCTCTCGGCTCAAACATCACTAGACACATCAAAATGCAAGTCGCAGAGATCCTCTCAGATATCAATTCTCTCCGCGTCTGCGTAAGTATATTGCTTCCTTCTTCACGGCTGCCCAAACGCGTCCAAGCCACGTCTTAAACAAGGGACAGTACTCCACCAGACAATGACAATGCTAACAACCCGGCACAGGGTCATAACGAGGCCCTGGCACTGGTAGATGTGCACAAAAATGGCACAGCCTCGGGTTCAACCAAGTCCGGTAGCGCATTGGCAGATCAGAGCCCGGCAGACGACAAGGCCGATCTTCGTCGTGCAAAGGAGCTGGTTGAGCTACACTATGAGGTGAAGGCAAGACATGCCAATGGAACTGTTGATGAGGGGCTGAGGCAAGCTCGGCAAGATGTCCGGCGAGTTCTGACGGAGCTGTCGACTATCTAGTCACAGTTACTAGGATTATTTTTGTTGGATATGGGCGCGGGCGTTGAGGATCGCAGTTGCTGTTTTTTCTTTCATGATTTATATGACCGATTGCATGGATTTCGGTCGGCTATTATCTCTCTGAATTGCCGATGACTTGTCTTTACCAATGACATTCTCATAATGCATACATGCCCCGAGCCCTCGGAAGGGGAACTGTGAATGACTCAATGAATTTATTGCACCTACGTCGCTCACAACTCTTTCTGTGCGTACTGTACGATCTGATCATGAGCAACTACGCGTCCTTCGGCCGTCTTGCACAAATCTCCAATGGCTATAGCCCGCCTCTGGATTCCTTTATCTTTCAACACTCGCAGCAGGGCCGAAGACAGCTTCGATCCGTCTATACCCGGTGCCACATTGCGGCTTCCGTGTAAGCCAATACCTAGCCACTCTACTCGGGCCGGACAATCGTATGTGTCGAACCACTGGGGCAGAATGACCTGCGGAACACCAGCCCTGGGAAGAGACATCAGCACTTTTCTTTCAATATGTGTGACCCCAAGTATAACCTACTTGCACGCCTCGAAAAATGAGTTCGCTCCTCCATGGTGGACATATGCAAGTATATTACCTCCCTCCAAAAGAGATATAATCTCCGGCTGGATCCATGGGAAAATCCTCACCTTATCAGAACTGACAAGAGATCCGAGAATATTCTTGACCGTCGGAGAGCTTTCCCAGTCATATTTGAGCTTCCACAAGACCTGCATACTAGGAAATTCGCGCAAAACCGCCTGGGTAGCCATCGTCATCTGCAGTGCATCATTTTCCGGAGCTTGAACATGTGACCCGAGACATATCAGAATTGTCGGCTCTTTCAACCATGAATCCAGTGCTGGATCGCTATCTGTAAGTGACGGACATGGCCGGAGGATTGGACCGCAGCTGATGACATTATCCGGGACGTATAGCGGGAAATCCATCTCTTGGAATGAAGGCGAGAGATGTAGATGGTTTTCACAGTAAGGTGCCACGTGAGGAAAGACAGTCTGAATTCCTGCTTTCTTTCGAATGTCCAGAAGATCGCGTAGGGGCTTACCCAAGCGAACCATAAGCCCGAAGCAAAACGCCATGTATATATTCGCAAGGATCAATCTCCATGGTAGAGGGTATGGATATCCCGACCCGGTGCTGAGGAGCAGAAAGTCAGCTCGATACCCGAATTCTAAGAGGAAGATATGAGTTGCGCACAGGGGATATTTCCACAAAAGACCAGCTTTCGGCTGGATAGTTACCACTATATCTTTCAAAGGCACAGGCCAAAGGATCACGATTCGCGTGTCGATACTGCGAGCGGCATCTAGTCCTAGATGCAACAGCGGATCCACAACCACGACGACCGGACGGACATCTTTCAGAATCTCGAGACTGCTTCGATATGACCGTATATACTCATCAGGCTTCCAGCCTACCACGGAGATGTTGATGATGTTACACGCATCACGCGTTCCAGCAAGCCCCGGCCGATGACATATATTCGGTGTTGTACGGGTCACGATCTCGGACAGGGACGGACCTGCGATTGGATGGAAGTGGATGACTTGGTCGTACTCCACTTTGTCGTTTATCGCTTGCACGCGTGCTGATAATTCTTCGAAGGAGGCGATGTGGACTTCGAACTCGCCGCGGTGCAGGAACTCTTCGGCTACTGCGAGTGCTACGTTGGACTGTCCATGCTCGGGGCTTGTGAGGAAGAGGATGCTCTGTTTTGGTGGTGACATGGTGTTCTTCTTTTTTGCCCGGGTCGAAATCGAAAAGTTTGTTGGTGGCCATGGATTTTATTTTATAGGAACATGCCTCCCACTATTATAAGATTGCATTGTCGCATTCTATGAATACTAGCCGATGTATGGTTACTCAAGGATGATTTAAGGGACAAAAAGGGGTACTAATGGCCTAAGTTCTTTCATGTTGGTTCAATAGGGAAGGTAGTAGTCGATTGTCTCATAAATGGCTTAGGTTTAGACAATTTAGACAAGTAGCTTGCGTACCATTAGGCATCCTTAACGAGAATACTTATTCCTGTAGTACTAATGGGAACATGGACCTCAGATAAGTAAGAAGAAATGAACGAATTAATGGTCTATATCCAATTTCCGACCTAAGAATCCAAGTTTTCGCAAGCAGCCAAAAGTGACGGCCAAGCCGACCAAGTTTAGAGAGAGCAAGAACAAGAATGCAGTCCGATAACCGCTCATCCATATCTCTGGGGATTCTAAAGAAGTACTCTGGTCGGGTTTCTGGAGCTGCTGTGTGCTGACATCGTTTGAGATAAGC
Organism: Penicillium roqueforti; assembly: GCF_015533775.1. Classification (NCBI taxonomy): domain Eukaryota; kingdom Fungi; phylum Ascomycota; class Eurotiomycetes; order Eurotiales; family Aspergillaceae; genus Penicillium; species Penicillium roqueforti. Next base: position 3,796,765 of record NW_024067565.1, on the reverse strand, counting down.
GCCGTCAGTGCCATGCCTACGGAGGCTCCGATCATTGCCACAGTACAGAGCACCCCCATTGCAAACTCCTGAGTCTCTGAGGGAAAAGACCCAGCGACCAGCATTGTGGCAATTGGGATAACGGAATTTGGTGCCACCGGGTTTAATGATAGGGCAGGCATTGCATATTTCCAGCAAGGCCAAGCTGTGCTCAATGTAGCCATCAAGAGTGGAGAGAAACTAGAAAGTGATATTGCAATGACGAGTATCTGGTTGGCTGTAACACGAGTCAAGAAACGTCCAGTGACCAGACTGCTCAGCGCGGCGGCGATTGGAATTGCCAGATATTGGAAAGAAGATTGTCGAACCGAGAGCCCTTGTACTCGTTGGAATACGAAGATCATAAGCTGCGAAGTAGAGAGAGAAGACGCGTAGACGAAGAAAATAACCAAACCAATGGAAAGAAAATGGCAATTTGTCCAAAGAGAATTCTGAATGTGTTGTGTGCTGTCTCTTTCCCAGCAATCCTGCCAGAACAGGAAGGCAACCACAAGAATCCAACCAAGAGCAAGAGGAATGAAGAGGCCCGATCTGCCAATGTTTTGCACATTGTTTGTGATGACGCTAGTTATTAATTAGCGTTCTGTAAGCATAGACTATCACTGAGAGGGAATACGTACGCCAATGCAGAGAATAGAAGTACCATCAATGAACTAGCCAGCAGAGTTCCAGACCAATCGATACCTTCAGCCAAGTCTGCCCATGGGACGTATTTTGGCTCTTCGGCCTGTTGGGGAATCCTGCAAAATGATAGGAGAAACCCAAATAGGCTCAAAATTGCAGCGCAATGAAAGCCCCATCGCCAACCAACAGTCTCTGAGAGTATTCCACTAAGGACGATGCCTACCCCGGAGCCAATATATTGACTTGCACTGGTACAGGAGAATGCCAAATTGCGCATCTTACCAACTGGAAGATTCTCCCTGTGAATGCTCATTGCAGAAACGAAACACATCGGGTAAGCCACGCCGGACACAAATCTGACAGTAATAAACTGCATGCCAGTTCGAGCAAGCCCGCTAGCCATATGGCAAACAGTCTGTAAAAAGCATCCGCACAGGAATGTTCTCCTACTGCCTAGAACGTCTGCTAAAGATCCTGCCAGCAGGAATGTGCAACCTTGAGCAAGATAGTGCATTGACATTGGCCTGTGGGGTTGTGAGCTTGGCATGTTCTGTGTAACCAGATAGAAAACTGCCGGGGCATTGAGATGTCTCTCACCATAATTCAACTCCGGGGTCTAATCCGAACTCGGATGAGTGTTGTGTGATATTGAGGGCGACGAGGTTGTTTATTGCACTGGCAATAAACAATACCGAGGCAGTGCAAGTTATGATGGTCAATCCATGTTGAGAGTGGGTTTCGGAGTGGGTGAATGGGGACCCGAGAAGCGGCTGATCCTCGGGGATCTGGGGATCATCTAAACAATCGTATTCCAACACGACATGAGGCCTATCTGTTTGCATCATTGAATCTCGAGATGTTTGACATTTGGAAAGGAAAATAAGAGCGAAGAGCTGAAAGTACTGTACTTTCATTAGCCAATCACATGCTGGTCCACTTTTCAGGGTCCCCTTACCTGAGCTGTTATCTCATTGGCTGAATATTTTACGCCTGTCTGTATTTTTCAGTATTTCACGGTATTTTTGGCCTCCCAAGACTAGTTCTGAGACATTGCTAGTGACTACCTCCATGTTCACAGTGGTGCCAACAGTAATCTCAAATTCAAATAGGACTAGTCAAGTAAAGCCCAGAATTAAGACTCAATATAGTTATTCTTCAACGCGCAAATCATCCCCAGGGCCAATACTATGCTATGCGTGCTAAAGATGGCTCAAAGACGTCATGAACATTCTACATTCATTCTCTATCAGTAACTTTTGCTTGTCTGAATTACAGAACACATCCCATGCTTCCAGTCATTATGATGAGGAGGAACCAAAGCACAGCGCCGCTGCAGCTGAATACCTAAGCACATGCTCGCTTATTCTGTATATATAGTTCAAACGAAACCGTAGACCTTCGATCGGCATTTCGTCCGTCTACTTCATATTTCCTAAGAATGACGTTGAGGGAAAAACGCTTTCGACCTGGGAAGGCGCAGGCGTCTGCAATATCGGGTCGCACCAGACGACAATCATTGGACCAGTAAGTAGGTACATCAACTGGGGGTTGTCCTCGGGTTACAAGATTCAAATACAGATCTTCGAAATGATGGATTCGCAGTTCTTGGCTTGGCGTTTGTCCCGCCACGGCTGCCTTTGTTAGACATGATCGAATGTCATCCGCATAGTCTTTGTATTCATCTGTTTTGCTCTTGCAGCGCACTGACCGCAATAGCATGGCGTTTTCAGCTCCGATTCCAATCAGGAATACAGGTAGACCATAGAACGATCCAAATGTGAACGTGTTTAGACTATAAAACGTCCGGCGTGCTTCATCATAAATTTGACTACTTACAGACATAATTGCCAGTGGATTGTTGATGGGGTTATGTTGCATCCAGGTCCCACTTCTGTGGGGGTCAACATCTCTGTCGCGGACACGTTTTTCAATGTATATTTCGTCGAAAGAGAGGAGAAATTTGTAGATTATCAATCGCAACTCTAGTCAATCAATGTGCTCGAGTTAGTCAAAAAAATTCTTTGAAAACATGCATGCTCGCAGTGAGACAACCGGTTACTTGCCGAATGAATAAGGGGACAGAGCGGTAAAAGATAAACAGGTGAACGTACCTAGGGGAAGATCGAGGAACGGAAATGGCTCTTCGCGAAGAAGAACCGTCTCTTCATCAAAGGGAAGATACCATGAATGGAGATGTTGAGGGCCATTTTTCGTTTCTGAAGATCCAGGTTGATATCCACAGTGGCGCCAATAAAAAACATGCTCAATGAACCGGCAGCGAGATATGATTATCTTGGAACATGTCCAGCATTTGTATTTGTGATCGTCACCTGCCTCGTAGTGTGAGTGAAGGCGCTAAAGAGTTTGATTGATTTCCAAGATGTCATGGATTCCGTCAGCCGGAAAACGCTAGGTGCCAGTGTAATTGTTTAAATGATTTCGAAGCGCGGTTTTGTTGGCATATCGCTTCTGACAGAACTGACACACCTGTGCACACCAAGGCATGTTGTCCAGATGAGTGTAGAGAGAAAGTTCCACAGATGCGCAGGCGCTGATAAACCAACCAGATGTTTGTAGGCAGCCGGGTCCTAACTAGGTAGGCATATAGACCTTTACCGCCTTCTTGATATAGGTATACAACTAGGTAACCAATAGAATTGCCGGCAGATTATTCATCGGAGCACACTTTTGCAGTGTGAAGTCTAGGCTGTATGAATAATACAGCACTGAGCTTCCAAAGTTCTCCTGTTGGCTTTAAATTTTGGATCTGGTAAGCCAACTCCTTATCCCTTTAGAACTTCCCCTGGAGGAATCCATTCGGATCTAACCGACTGGTCCATAAATTGTGGGTCCGGCTCGAATCGTGAGCCTAAACCGAGACCTCATTCACCTCTCACACCAGACAGTGATGTACGGGCTATATCACTCAACAGGTGCAAACATATTAGAATTCTTCTGTTCCTACCTAGTTCAGAATGTGGTTCCTGCTGCGCTCATCATCACCACACGGAAAGGCTCTCTTTTACGCTACCTATGCATTCCAGGGATGATATGGATCGCCAGCCGTTTTATCCGTCCTTTTGGCTCGTCCGGCAGTCCAACATGGTGCCAGGCCATAACACAATTTGTCATTGCAACTTTACAGGCAACAAACCTGTTGTTGCTTAATCCTCTAGTCAATTCAGACATCTCGCGCGACGCAAAGAGCACTCGAAAGTCCGGGTCTAAGTTGCTCGCAGCATCTCGCTTACTTACTCAAACCCGTGCCGTCAATACACACTGGCAGGTGAAGAATGTGCCCTCTCATCCAAAGTATTATCTGCGGCGGGGTATGCAGGTCCCAACATGGGGTCGATTTTTGCTGCGACAGCTAGCAATCGTCGCATGGCAGTGCCTAGTGCTAGACATCGTGCAAACGGTCTCGATTCAGCAGGCTAGGGAACGTGGTCTGTATGAGCCCGCATCCTTGGAGGTCAAATGGATTGTGCCGGTCGGACAATGGGCAGAGCGAATAGCCACGCATCTGTCTATTTGGTTTATAGTAAACCGTCTAATCGGTGATCTTGCATATCGAGTACTGTCGATATTTTTCGTTGGAATCGGGCTAGATTCCCCTGCAGACTGGCCACCAGCCTTTGGGAGTATGGCCGATGCATTTACATTGCGCAACTTTTGGGGGTAAGCCATATTTATTTACTAGGATGGCATGATTATGTTAACGTATTTCACAGGAAATTCTGGCATCAATTCATGCGTCAGCCCTTCACTTCTATCAGTAACTTCATCGCGCGAGATTTTTTGCATCTTACCCGATCTTCAATGCTGGAGCGATACACCAACATTTTCATTGTCTTTCTTATCTCCGCAATGTTCCATGTCATGGTTGATATACTGCAGAGCGTTCCGATGGAAAGATCCGGCTCAATGCCATTCTACTTATCGTTTGTCTTTGGGATAATGCTCGAGGATGGCGTGCAAAATATTTGGCAACGGGTACAAGCACCAGAGAACTGGCAAGAGGTAAAGCAATCATCAGGTATTGTCCCGCTTTGGAAGAGAGCCGTTGGAATGGTATGGGTCATGTTATGGCTTGGGATCACCTCGACATGGTACTTTACTCCAATGATTCAATCCACGAATGATGATCTGCGGGTGATTCCTTTCAGTGTCGCAAGATATATCGGCCTCCAGCCACTCATAGGTATTGTCCTGGGTAGTGGAATTGGCATTGCACTTATGTTTGAAGTTGAGCTATGAGACACACAAGCAACTGCTCTCAGAACTGGGATACTGATCGCCGGATAGTTCAGCGCTTTATTCAAGGCCTGCAAACAGGGTTGAGTAACCTTTGACCTGTGATTCAAGAACAACCATCTCTATCATAATTCCACATGAAGATGATGTGACTCATGTGAGTCCTTGATGACTACTCCGGGAAGGGCTCGTGCGCAATCGCATGCCGTCCCCTTCCAAGTTCTTCCATTCTTCACACTTGAGTTGAAATTTCCAGTATGCCACAAAGATCAATTTCAAAGTGTGATCACACGTGTGTCTGTTTGTCCTCCTCTCCGCATGCTGCTGTAGCAGGTTTCAGACGACAAGGCCAACGGCAACGCCTCGCTGCGATCAAAGCAGACCATCAAAGCTTCCCACGAGAAGACAAACTCTTACTTGAAGAAGACGACAGAGCCTTTCCTGCCCCTTTGTTGCTGCCTGGAGATGATCTTGCCGGAGATCCAGAAGACCCGCAGAGCTTTCAAGAATGGCTTGATGAGGAAGACCGCAATCCGGTAACCGAAAAGCAAAAAACGATCTATGTCGTTCCATCTCCTCAAATTGATGCAGATGTTGACTTCGTGGGAACATGGGAAACACCAAAATGTCCAGATCATGAGTCCATAAAACCCCCTAGTACGAAGGATGTCCAGGACTATCTGACTGCGTTCTATCACGGTCTTCCTGTCAAGATGATGCCACCATCTACCTTGAAGTTTATTCCATGGAAAACCCCTAAGAAGAAACCTCAGAAGAAAACAGGCCTGCAATACCTGGGTCTAAAATCCGGCGATGAGTGCGTGCGGGTTCGCTCACGTACCTTGTCAAATGGGGTATATAGGGGCCAAGTCAATCTAGACGATCTTCTCGATGTTGCCATCAGCATTTTACCAAAAGATGCATATGCCCTCTTGATAATTGTGGATTTCGATCTCTACGAGGACGATGATGACGAGTTCGTATGTGGCCGCGCGTACGGGGGAAGTCGCGTTGCCGTGGTATCCAGTGCAAGATATAATCCGATACTAGATTCTATTCAAGATGTCGAGCGTCTCCATGCATGGCCTGCATCTCATTGTGAGAAATCTATGTCTGCATGTGCTTCGGCAGAACCAACTGCCAAGAGACAGAAAAGACCTCCGGTCAATAGCCGAGGATCACAAAAAAATTCGTTTTCGGAGCTTACCGGACCTGTGAAGGATGCAGTATCATTCTACCGCTCCCTCCCAGAGATAGATTCATCGCCTTCATTACTTTCCGCACTCTGGTTAGGTCGCGTTTGTCGGACAGCGAGCCATGAACTGGGTCACTGCTTCGGTATTGGCCATTGCGTGTACTACGCGTGCTCAATGCAAGGCACTGCGTCTATCTGCGAAGACGCAAGGCAGCCGCCTTATCTCTGTCCGGTTGATCTGGCGAAGGTTATTTGTGCCACTTCAACATCTGCGTTGGAACGATACCGGGCTCTTCTGGCGATTTGTGAACGGCCGGGTAATAGTGGTACACATTTCTTCGGACCGTTTGCTACTTGGATCCGAAGTAGGCTAGGTCAGATCGAGAACTCGGCTTGAGTTTCTTGATTAGGATGCTACTCTTTCCTTTGCCATGCAATGATAGAAGACAATGGTGGGGTTTTGGATTTAAATAATATAATCTTTTTCACAAAGTCAGTGTCACCTCGAAATATATATCAACAAATTTTTCGACAACATTGAAAGGGAACATTCTCTAAAAAGACACCAAATTTCCAACAGCCAGTCTTCGTAGTGTATACCGTAATACCGACATGGTATGCAACGTTGCGTCTTGTCTTCATCGGTGCATTCCGTCAACCATTTGACATTATTTCCAATTCGGCAGTAATATTGCATCGGAATATAAATACAGCAATCACATGAAAAGACCGGGCCGGAATTGCAGGAACAGATCGGTTCCTGCTTCTTCCATCTCAGCACAACCGAGCAATCCTTCCGAGTCCTACGCGAGGACGTTGCCATTAGTGATAGTTGGAGTCATCTACCCTGCCAGCAATGTGTCCTAGACAGTGGGGAACTTGCAACCGAGTCATTAGTATGAGAGATTTATTCCCCAATGCACTTCTTTTCCAAAAGCGTGCCTACTTTCCAGATCGGGTGTTGTTTCAAGCTGGGAATTGGGGGCCATCGGCTTCACGATGTCTTGCATTCGGCTCAGCGCAACCCACCCACGGCAAAATTTCGGATAATGCTGCATGATGCTGCATGAAGGCATGAAATTGTTTATAGCTTTGAACTTTGAGGTGTTTCATGAGATCTTGCTGTCAACTGGTGGATCATCGGTTAGCCGTGCGATCGTCGAAAACAAAAATAGCAACTGTTTCAAGGAGGTTGATCTTGCTGGACCGCGGAACTGAGCACTGGGCTGGGGTTTTCTTTCGGTTGATCGTAAGGTAACTAAAACATCCGACACTCTCCGAGGGGGTGGGGAATTATCGGTGCAACATATGAGAGATCGAAGTCTTTAGTTTGGCGTTTTTACACATTCTGCGATTTCAATAACTAACTATCACAACCAGACTGAACTTTAGTAAAAAAGCCAATAGATAGCTCGTCGTATCTATGGAATATAGTTCTGATATTATTCTCGGCCAATCATTCCGAGCGAAAGACTAACACAACTAAGAAGAAAGGCGTCGGACTAGTTGAACCTTACCGAATGGGGAACTTTACATTTTGGAATCATTTTCTTTGTTCTAGACCGGATGTTGTCTTTACCACTCGTATGTCCGATATTATTAAGAGTTGCGTTGGCAAAACTAGGATTATTGCATGGAGGATCAGGGGGGCTATCGACTCAGGGATGACAACACGTACTTTGGATATTTGAGCTCGGCCATTTTCACCGCGATATTCGTAGCGAAGATAGGCTCCTGCATGGACTGACCGTGACAGTGCAACATAGGCCGGACAGCTGCAGCTGGACTGCAGCTTGCAATGCTGCATCTGATCTCGCCGGCCTCTTGGAAATCAGACTGAGCGCAATTTCCAACGCGCAGGGGAAGGTCATCCTTCCTGCTCAGAGGCTGTTTGTGGCGCTCGTGGGGCTTGTCCGCGTGGGGTGAGACATATTGGGCTCCTGCAGATCACTACACTACTTACGGAGTAATGTGTGGAGCATGGAAGAGAAGTTCAATGGCTAGGTTATTCCTCGAGCCATTGACAGCCCCTGTTTCGCTGTCATGTTGAATGTCCTGGCGCGAGTATTAGAATGCAAGTACGAGGGACTATAATATACTCCGTACTTAGGGTTAATTTACTCCGTATGCGCTTTCACAGATAGTTCTTTCTCCACTCTGCAGACTGCAGGTCAACTCGTTTTGAGCATGTTCTCGATATTAATTAATATTAATCTATCTTTAATAGATTATTCTTATTTGTCTTGGCTGTAAAAGTGGAGATTCTCCATGAACTGCATAACTTCATATTCCAGTAACATTTCAAGACGGAGTGGCGTCTTGCTAGTGTAGGCAACAAGACTGGAAGGGCCTAGATGCTATCCCTTGTTTTTGTGTTGGGTCTGTCCCAACACATATAACATGCTTCCACATCCTATCCATGAACTAAATCCATTCACGGCCAATATATAGTTCTTGTAATACCTCACAAAGATTAGACCATATTTGAGTTGGTGGCTGACAGATTGCCCGCCACGCCGTGAATAGCCTTGAATCTTGAAATCTTGAATTGACAGGTCTTGGTTGACCAGAATTGGACGTGTCCATCTTTGCCTGATGTGGTCAAGAGCGTGCATATTGTGCCGGGACTAATTCCCCGGCGCGGTGGGACATAGGAGAGTCGGGCCACTCGGAATGCCGCATATACTTCTTAGGTTCCTGAGATTGAGATACTTGGATTTGGAAGCTGTAAGGCGTAGTGTTCTACAACTCTATACAATATACATCGTAGACATGTCAGAGTACGATATAGTTCAGACGAGAAAGGGGTTCTAATCGCTAAAAAAAAGTGATCGAACGTTTCAACCGTCGGTTGATCGTGGTGATCTTTTCCCTTTTATGACTTGGCAGATTTCTTTTCTTGTCATGTTTTCTTTTTTCTTTTTTCGTTCTTTATGTCCGAATTGGATTTTGTACGGATTACGGATACAGAGGGGCATCTTCTATCTCAAGCTATCTCAATAACCCTAATGGAGCAGTTAAGATCCAGATTGTGGATGTGCCAATGTGATATCTTTTGCTCTGGAACCCAAAAATAAACCGGATGGAAGTCCACCATGCGGTAATACACCTATTGCACCGGTTGTTAGCCTTAGAAGTCGTTCTCCACTTGGCCCTGAAAGGTTCCAAGTTTCTACCTCCAATATCCCGGAAGTCTAAGGGGTCGATAGCTCCAAATGTGGACTTGGAGACCGGGGTAGAGCCAGTAGAGGCTGTCCTAACGCGGTACTCCCAATCGACACCCGGAAGCCTCCCGGCTCACAGTTGATCAGGGGTATATAAACAACCATGGCGATCACCTCTTTGGATCTTCAATTGTTCAACTGTCTTTCTCTCTTTCCACTCTTTCCAGTCTTTCCAGTCTATCGTTTTTGGCGGCTATTGCCTGCCTGTCCAATCTTTCGCTTCTGTATAATCCGTGTTCAGAAGTTATACTCCCAATCGCTTTTGCCCTATACATTCATTAATACACCACACAAAACTCGACATGCGTTCTTCACTTGTTATGCTCGCCGGTCTGGCCAGCTCGGCTCTCGCCTACCCTACCGATAGGGCTGTGGAGGCCCGTAACCTCGATCTCCTCGGTGAGCTCCTCGGCGACCTCACCCTCGACGTGACTGGTATCCTTAGTACCGTCCTCGAAGGCACCTCCGTTGAGATCTTCGCTGGTCTGAGTGCCCAGGGTGCTGCCGCTCTCTCGGGTGGTGCTCTCGGCTGCAAGGCCGGTGCCATCCACGCAAAGGCCAAGGCCGCCCTCAAGGTTTGGCTGCGTCTCCACGCCGAGATTGACACCACCCTCAAGACCTCCCTGATCGCCTGGTGTGACGGTCATGACGAGCTAGTCCTCTCCGCCGACGTCCTCGCTGCTCTGTCCGTCTACATCCCCGGATCTGCCAACATCGCCGCCAAGGGTCAGCTTTACGTGACTATCGACGGTATCTTCGAGGCCGCCAGCCTCGAGTCTGCTCTTGTCTTGAGCGTTGCTGCTCAGACTTCCCTCTCCGCTTGGGTTGAGGCTAAGGTTGACCTTGATGTCGACATCAAGGTCGGTCTGAATGTCTGCGCCGCTGGTGGTATTGTCGGCAGTCTGTCGGCTGACATCAAGGCTTCCCTGCTTGCTTGGCTCAACAGCACCGAGTGTGAGCTCAGCGCTGACCTCAAGGTTTCGGTCCTTGCCTGGATCAATGGCCGTGCTGGTGGTGAACTTGTTGAGATTGGTGCTCTTGCTGACACTGCTCTCTCCACCGTCTCCGTTGGTGCCTCCGTTGGCATCCACGTCCTAGAGTCTGGCCTCCTGTCCGTTGGCGGTCAGGCCTCCCTCGCCGCCTTCCTGGGCGTTGATCTCGCCGTTGCTCTCGGTGCTGATGTCAAGCTCGCTCTCGAGGCATGCGCCAAGGGCGAACTCGCCACCGCTGTGGAACTTGACGTCCGCACCAAGCTCGCCATCTGGCTCGCCAGCTCCGACTGCTCTCTGGGCGTTGAACTCAAGGCTGTCGTCCTTCTTTGGCTCTCCTTCGCTGTCGAGGCTGATGTCTCCGTTGCGCTCAATCTTGTTGATGGTGTCCTCGGTGATGTTACTGGTCTCCTGACCGATATCGTCGACGATCTCAGCGTCGACCTCCGTGGTGCCCTTTCCCTCTGCGCTGCCGGCGGTAGCCTCCTCGACCTGACCTTCAGCGCCCGTACTGAGCTCGCTGCCTTCCTCAGTGGCTGCACTTCCCTCAACATCGACGTCAGCATCCAGATCATTATCATCGAGTGGTTCACCGGCTGCAGCATCCCCGGCGCCCCCGCCGCCACTGCCTCGTCTTCCGTCCTCAGCCTGCCCTCCAGCACCCCCTACGTCGCCAGCACCTCCTCCGTGCCTTCCGGTGCCAGTGCCTCCGTTGGTCTGACTGTTTCCGCCAGTGTTCCCGCCGCCTCCGGCTCTGTCTCTGTTCCCTCCGGTTCCGATGCCACCAGCACCCCCTGTGCCACCGAGACCTCGGAAATTGTCAGCTCGACTGTGATCCCCAACCCTAGCGGCTCCGGTTCTCTCACTGCCTCTATCCCTGCCATCGCCACCGGTACTGTCCCTGCTGTGGTCCCCACCGGCGCTTCCCCTACCGGCACTACCGTCAGTGGTTCCGTTCCTGCTGGATCTGCCACTACCGGAACCGCTACCACCGTTGTCATCCCCGGCTCCAGCGGCTCCAGCGCCACCACTGTCACCATCCCCGTCACAGTCACCGGCACTGCCCCTAGCGGTTCTGCTACCACCATTGTGGTCCCCAACCCCAGCGGCACCTCTTCTCTCACTGTCACCATCCCTGCCCAGGCTACCGGCGTTTCCCCCACCGGTACCACCGTCGTCGGTGGCTCCGTTCCTTCTGGATCTGCCCCTAGTGCCTCGACCACCACCGTTGTGATCCCCGGCTCCAGCGGCTCCAGCTCCACCACCGTCACCGTCACCGTCCCTGCCGAGGCTACCGGCGTTTCCCCCACCGGTACCACCGTTGTCGGTGGCTCTGTTCCTTCTGGATCTGCCCCTAGTGCCTCGACCACCACTGTTGTGATCCCCGGCTCCAGCGGCTCCAGCTCCACCACCATCACCGTCACCGTCCCTGCCGAGGCTACCAGCACTGCCCCTAGCGGTTCCGCCACCACCATCGTGGTCCCCCACCCCAGCGGCACCGGCTCTCTGACCGTCACCGTCCCTGCCCAGGCTACCGGCACCGCTGCTACCACTGGTGCTTCCGGCGTCACTGCATCGGCCCCTGCCCCTACCAGCCCTGCCACCATCCCCAGCGGTGGAAGCACTGGTTCCAATGTCACCGAGACTGTCACTGTTACCGCCACCCTTCCCTCCGGCGGTAACACTGGCTCCGGCAAGGCCACTGAGACCGTGACTGTCACTGCCACCGTCTGCGGCTGCGAGTAAAGCAGACACCAATATACCTGGACATAATTCCGAAGCCACGACCACGAGGGCTCTCATATAGATTCTCCTTCATCAATACTGTTAATTTGCCTTTTTTGAGCCCTTTCCATGACAAGATGATTTTTGATAACACGTGGGGTGGTGGCTGCCCATCCCGATCTGCCGGCTCTCCGCCTCTGGCCTCTCTGTAGATATATAATTCTAATTCTAATCTGCTTCGGTGGAGATTGATATATCCTGTTTCTTACGTATATCGTACATCGTAATCTACTGTGCTTTTGAATGGTTATCATTAGAGTCTTCGGATATCTTGTAATTGATCATGTTCATTTCATATTACATTCCCATCTTAATCTGAACTACTCATCACACTAACTAGTTGGCTAAGACTAGCTACAATTTAGGAGACTGTCACCTTCCCCAGTATCAACCTTGGAAAAACATTCCACCTTACAGTATAACAGAGCATGTCGATCATGATAAAAGAATAATTGGAATGGTAAAGTACTCCGCACATGTACCGCGCTAAAACGCACTCATTTAGTCGGCGTAAATTTCAACGTTCAAGTCACACTCGTGCTCTCGTTTAGTCCTGCTTTGGCTGTGAGGCACTGCTCGGCTTCTGGGCAGCCTGACGACGCATAGCAATACATCTCTCCCGGAGTAATTTCTCACGGAATGCAGTCGACTGTGTCCAAACAGAAAGCGGTTTCTTAGTCTGAGCGTTGAAGGTTCATTAGTATATCATTCAACACAGCAATTTGAGAAACAAATGACATGTGAATTGTTTAGACGAACATTAAATAGGAATGAATCTGGGTAGTAAAGGATACAAGGTGGAGGTTGACCAGGAATCTCTATTCTCAATGACCAACCTGCTCAGCAACTTTTGTCTCACTGTCATCAGTTTTGGGCGGCTCATCAGCTTTCGGAGGGGTTCGGGTAGAGGAGACCTCATTCTCATCAGCCATCTTGCGTCGTTTGTCATCAGGGTTGTCTCTTTCCACAGAGAGCGGCCGCTTGCCGTCAGTATCCTTCTTGGGGCTGTTGCTGCGGCTGCGGCTAAGGCGCCGATCACCGCTGGGGCTGCGGCGTCGACGGTTCTCACCACGATCACGTGTACCGGTACGGTCAGGGGTGCGGCTGCGGCTGCGGCTGCGGCTGCGACTTAAGCGACGGGAATCGTGGCGGGCATAACGTCCAGACGGGCGGCGGGATCGCGAGCGAGATACACTGCGGCTGCGAGAGACGGAGCTTCGGCGGCGGTTTCCTCTGGGGGAACGTGAGCGCGGGGAACGGCTGCGGGAAATGGGTCTTGCTTTAACACGGTCACCGTAATCCGGACTGCTGCGCCTTCTCGCTCCTCCGCGGCGTCGCTCGGGAGAGACTGAGATGCTTGGGCGTTCGCGTCGTCTGTGGTGTGGTTCGTCGCGGTTTCGGCGAGATGGGGACGACGGCTTTGGGGTTCCAGATGGAGAACGGGTGCCGTGGGGAGAGCGAGAGGATCGGCGGCGCCGATTACCAGGTGGCACGTAGGAGTCCAAGTCGCGTCGCAATGGAGGCTCACGGAATCGGTCGCGGCTGCGGTTTCGGTCTCTGGGAGGCGAGAATCGTCTGTTGAAGTCGCGTCCTCGACCTCCACGGCCACCGCGATCTCCACGATCGCCACCTCTTCCTCCACGTCCACGGTCTGGTCGCTCGCGGCGTCTCACATCGTCCAGCTCTCGTTCGCGATTCTGGTCTTGTTCGCGTCGGCGACGAAGTGCCTCGCTGGCTTTCTCGGCCTCGAGCTGTAATGTAATATAATTAGAAAATATCCAAGGTCGAGAGCACGCTTACAATCACCTTCTCTTGTATGAGCTCAAGCTTTTTGGCTTCCAGGAGTTCCTTCGGGACGCCCTGTGGATTGGCCTGACCGCTTAGGCACAGCGACCACAGCTCCTGACAGAACTTGGCGGTATCTTTGTCTAGAAATCCGGTGAGTTGGATTTGGAGAGATTTAATATCGGGCTAGAACAGAAGCACATGTCAGCAAACTAGGGTTGGGACACTAAATATCCGACGGCACCACTTACGTAGCGTGCCCCCTCAAGATGCGCGAAGCAGAGCTCGATAACGACGTCATCCTCGTTCCCCAATATCTTGGAGATTTGACTTGCAATCCATCTGTGGGCGGAGAAAAAGCAATGTCAGTAAACCGGAGATACCGAAAAAAGCCCGGGGAAAGTCACTTCTTCATAACTTCGATATTGACCTTGGTCATATCTACCTTCTTGCTGAACTCAGGGGGGAACTTAGTCCGCCTCATCAGCTTGGCATCTACGCTGGACGCCATTTTTGCTAGAATCCAAGTTGAGGGTAGGAGAGTCCTTGATGAGCAAACATAAGACAGGTATTCACCGTGTTGGAACTGCATTCATGGTCACTCGCCGGTGCCGTAGATGGATATTTCGCCTCCGAACTCGCCGACAGTCTGAACACAGTCAGAACATCGACATCCATTACCTACGTGGGGAAAAACGCCTCTTGGCTAATCTGTTGGCCTATACTTGTCTGCAATCATTTTTTCTTTCTTTCTTATATCTTCTTTGAAAAGAAAATGAGAAGAAAATGGTATGCTAAGCTGATTCTTTATCTTTCTCTCTTGAAGTATATATGTGCCCTAATGAACGATCACTATGATTGTATGAACTCACCACTCTGTAGTACTTTTACAGTCATAGAGTGATAGAATTAATTCCTTACAATCTTGCTGCACTATGAAAGTCATATAATCTAAGAGGATATCATAATTTTGCATTCTTTGGAGTAGTTATATAGATTCATGGTCAACCACCCCAAAGCTATACTAGGCTACTCTGAATCCTGATAGCCGGAGAGTACGACAACGGCAAGTTCAGTCTAGTCTACGGAATAGACATAGCAGTAAGTGGAGGCTATCTGGTCGATCTCTAACTGCCCAAGGCTTTGGAATCACTCAAGGTACTGGACCACTTTACCAGAGAAAAATGGGCTATTATTGGCTAGAGTTATATCCATCTTTCGTGTTCAATGTTCTTTTCAAGCCCAGAATCAATTATTTCAATGTCCGCATGTTGTGGTGCAGACGTCGCCATAGCAACAACAAGCACGTGACTATATAGCGCGCCCGCGAAGAAACCCCGAGCCTGGGCTTTCTCCAAGATCAACAAACAATCGACAACTTTGGAGAACTTTGGAGGGGGCCGCATTGATTCACAACTTCAATGTAGGTATTAGCGGCATGGCATCCCCGAATTCCCTCCCAGCATACAATGAACTGTACCGACAGCCACCCCGACCGATGTCCCGATCCGCGGTTTCACGCTCGGGTTCCAGACGGGTATCTCCTTCAACACAAGCTATGTCCAAACATTACTCTGGGGACAGCTCCGACGAAGAGGTCCCAGAACCTAAATTCAGCGCTTCTGTAAAAGCATTGTTGCATGGAGATGGATTAGGTTCTTCGCCTCATCTACACAAGGCACACGTACACGAACCTCGAATTGAAACATCAAGACATCAAAGCCGCTCACCCCGGAATTCGTCCCCACACGACTCATCTAATGGTAGTCCGGCCCCAAGAGTCGTCCGTGTAGGGGCTCTGTCGTCGAGTTCTCGATTCTCGCGCGAAGGCTCTCCATTATCAAATAGCCAGAGCGCAGAACCAGAGCACCATAGCCGCCCAAATGATTTTATCACTCCCGCCCCACGCCAACGGAGTGTTCGTATCAACGTTTCGCGCAGCAACACCCGATCCCCGGCCTCTGTCTCGCCTTCAGGAAAGCGCTCGTCGGAACGCAGTTCGGACGATTACTATGGTAGTGCCGAGCGCTCGGATAGTGATCGGAAATCGCAATATGAAGATGACCCAGCGCTACGATATGGCGTTTCTTCTGCACTGCGGGGCCGTGGCGGCGAAGAATTCGCTCCACACAGCTCATTACGTGTCAAGCGGGTTGGTCGGCTTGCTGGCACTTTCTTGAATGGCCCAGCCCGGAGGGGCGTGCTAAGACGTCAGAGCGAAGAGAGTAACGAGGAAAATCACCAATATCTCTCAGCTGATGGTGTCCGGGAAGATGTCGAAGGAGAGGAGGAGAATGCCGAATACCGACCTCGCAATCCAGCAAAGCCTTCATCCCCTAAAGTGTCATGGGCTGACCCAAGCCCGCCTCTTGTGCGTGAATCCAATCGACGAGAATATCCTCTCCGCCCTGCTGAGGTCGAAGGGCCGTTTTCGAGGTCATCTTCGCCAAAATCATACGGCTCAAAGTCCACTCCCGCTTCATCAGATTTGTCCTCTAAATCCTCGATTGCGAAGGAACAACCTGTATTCAAGGTTCCTTCAATACCGGCTTTGCCATCGGTACGTGACCAAGAGAATGAACCACCACCAACTTTCCGGCGTACAAAGCCCCAAGGGTTGAGTATGCTGGATAAACCCGAAAAGTATCATGTTGTTTACGATACCGAGAAGAACGATATAGCAGAGACCCCAGCAACCAACTCTGCACGAAAGATACTTGCCACGCGAAGCAACAACACCCCCCATAGGGCCGCTCCTCCTCCTCCGAAAATGTCAGTCCTTGAGACTGCCACATCCACAGGAGGCGCATCGACATCACAATCACGAAAAAAGAAGAGTCAAGTCTCAATTAATGGCAAGCATTTCACTCGACTCGATTGTATTGGTCGAGGCGGTAGCTCCCGTGTCTACCGGGTGATGGCAGAGAATTACAAGATCTTCGCTCTCAAGCGTGTCAATATTGAAGATGTTGATCCAGTGACTTTGAGTGGATATAAGGGCGAAATCGACCTGTTGAAGAAGTTGGAGAATGTGGACCGTGCGGTGCGCCTGTTTGACTGGGAGCTGAACAATGACAAACATGCTCTGAGTCTGCTTATGGAGATCGGAGAGTCTGATCTTGAAAAGATTCTCACATACCGTTTAAACGCTGAAGATGCTGTTTTTGATATCAACTTTACCCGATTTTATTGGAAGGAGATGCTCGAGTGTGTCCAGGCTGTCCACGAGCACAATATCGTCCACTCCGATTTGAAGCCGGCTAATTTCCTCATGGTTCAAGGCCGGTTGAAGCTTATTGACTTCGGAATTGCAAATGCGATCCAAGATAATACAGTCAACGTTCATCGTGAACAGCAAGTTGGCACACCTAATTACATGTCCCCCGAGGCGTTGGTTGATTCCAACGTGTCCCTCGGTTTGCCTTCAAGTCTTGGAAAAGTTATGAAATTAGGAAAACCCAGTGATGTTTGGAGTTTGGGTTGTATTCTGTACAAGATGGTCTACGGACAACCACCATTCGCCAAGATCGCCAAATATTATGAACGCATCATGGCTATCCCCAACCCCCGTGTACAAATCGATTTCCCGGCCTTTGGTGTCGGTGGCATTCCAGTACCCCCTGGTCTTGTCCGGACTCTCAAGCGCTGTCTGCAGCGTGACCAGACTCTCCGACCAACTATTGAGGAGATGCTTGGCCCACGCGATCCCTTCTTGCACCCCGATGCCCAGCTTGAGGGTGCTGTTCCAGTCACCCAGGATATGCTTGGTCGTATCCTGGTCAACGTCGTCAACCACTGCAAGGCTCGCGGTGTGCCCAGAGAAGAGGAGCTAGCTGCATGGCCCGCAGGCTTCTTTGCAAAAATCAAAGCAGCCCTCGAAGAAGAAAACGCATGATAACACCCAGCCGCTCCTTCACTTTATTTCCTTTGTCTTGAATGCCTTATCGGCTTTTTCCCATCCCTTCTTGGTTAGAACGACTTAATGACTGGTGTTGGATATATTAATTTCTTTCTGTCTTGGTCTGCTTGGTTAATTTGCGGGATATCTGATTGTCTGTTTCTTTGCATTGTCTCTTTCTTCTCTTTCTTCTTCATCATCCTCCGGGTTGATTGTCCGACCTAACCACGTTGTCTTGTGGTGGGTATTTTGACGAATTTCGGTTTCAGCGCAGCGTGTGGATGTTCATTCCTGTATATGATTTCATTAGCCTTTTCATCTTTCTCCTGCATCCGGATGGATACTGCTTGAGTACCATCGTTTTTGGAGTGACAATAACTCCTCATTTGGTTAAGATGTTTAATTGACAAGCTTTGTCTATCTTCATTACTTGGATATTGCGTTTCTTATCCTGTGGGTTATTTGGAAGTCTTTGATCCATGATCTTTACAATGGAGCTGCTGCTTCTTCATAAAATCATAGTTGATAAATGCCTGACTATCTAAAAACTAGCTATGTCCATTAAGAAGCCAAACATGCGGAATACTTTTCGTTTGAAATCAATGGACTTGACTTTGCGCCATTAACACCGCCCAAGAATGAAACAGTCTTGAGACCGTATGTATCAAGAAAGGGAAATATAGAACTGCCTGAGCATGGTATCGAAGACAGGCGCGTGCCTGCCGGGAATGTGGAGGAAGTGCTTGTGGTCAATTTAGACAAGGAGAACCCTATTTTACGTTAGTTTGAGCTGTATATAAATAATAGAATAATTGATCGAAGCAACTCACGCATTAACACAGCCGTCGTTCTCAGGGGTGTTGGTAATCTGGGCCCATTTACCCCAGACAACCTTGCCGGAAGTGGTAACGAGACCCAACTCGGAGACGTTGACTTCAATGATTGTTCCCTTTGTCAAAACACCCAGCTGGGTATAGAGAGGGTTCTGGGGGTTCTTCTTGACAGACAGGATGGGGAGTTGCACGGTGACAGCCAGCTCGGGACTGAAGAAAAAGTCAATATACCATATCCAACCAAGATGAACCGGAGGGTGAGTGCTCTCCCTCCAAAGATAAAACATACTGTGTGACATTACACTTCTTGTAACGCAGACCCATGGGACGAATGAACCGCTCGTATTTGACGGGGCGACGGGTGAAGTCGTTACCAACGAACGTAGGCTTGGTGATCATACGCTTCCAGGCCTTCTTGTGGGTCTTCTTTCCGGTGTTGATAACCTTGAACATCTCCTCCTCGCTAATACCCTTGACCTTAGGTAGGGGAACAGCAAACTTAGCAGCCTTCTCATTACGCTTGTTCTTGATAGCACTGGAGAGGGCCTTGGCGTTGGTCTCCTGTGAGCGATCGAGCAGGTACTGGGGTAGAGGAGTCTTGGAAGGCTCGTCGGGCGCGGCGGACTTGACATTCTTCTCCTCCTGGGCCTTGATGCGCTTCTTCATCTGGATCTTCTCCTTGTGGCGACTCTGCTGGTACAGCTTGGCCCGCAGACCACGCAGGTTCTGGGCATCGTGGGACGCCTTGTGTCCCTCACGAGCCTGGCGCTTGCGCAAGCGCTCATCGTGATCGAGGCGCTTGCCGTGCTGCTTCTGCCAGCGTTCGATATACCTGGGAAAATGTCAGTTGGAGATCGGGCGGTGGCTGGCGGGGAGGGACGAACTCGTTCTGAGGCTATAGGCAGAAAAAAAGTTAGTAAATGAAGAAATTGAACATTGAGAGGTCAGAGAATCATTTGGAGCTTACCATGATGAACGACGAATGGACGACAAGAGGTGAATGGGGGAGGAAGTTCTTGCCTTGAAGATCTAATCGAGACCGAAAAAGTTGTGATGCGGGAAAAAGATAGCGAACCACGTGATGCTCCTTATCGGTAAGGTCGTTTCTCGACTTCTTCGACTTATTCAGATTGAAAAAGAAATATTGAACAATGGTAGAATATTGAACATTTAAGACAACTGACTTTCTATCAGGTTATATCATTTATTATTACAATATTGGTCTCTTCTCGCTGCAAATCTGCATCCTCAAGTCACTGATAGATAATCACGTGATGCTACGGGCGACAAAGCGGCCATTCGCGCAAGTTGAATTTCTCTAGTTACGGGGATGCCGCTCTTCTATCTCGAATATCGACCACTGCGAACCACTTTCACTCTCGATAATTGAGTATTGACAAGCAGTCAATTACTATGTTTTCACGATCTGCTCTACGGGGCCTGGCCTCCGAAGTGCGTTGGACTGCACCATCTACAATCTCATCCGCTGCTCCCCTGCAGCAACGAGCATGCCTTCACCAGAGTGCATCTTTGATGAACTCGCAACCTCAGAGCCAATCGGCTTCCAGCCACCCGGAATCACCTCTCAGTGCCACTCCCCGGGCGCAAGATACCCAACCGAAGACTCGTGTCAAGGCTCCCACTTTTGACGAAACCATGACACCCCAAACACGCGCACACGTTCCCATCGCAAAACAACCCGTTGCCCCGACTTTCACCTCCCCTCTCGAAGTGACCAAATCTCTCATGTCACAGCTTCCCCACCTTGCCGGCCAGAAGCCGCACTACATCGTCGCTCAATTGCACGCACGACCATACCTCTTGACAGAAGGTGATCACATCCGGTTGCCCTTCCTCATGCCTAAGGTCAAGGCAGGCGATATTCTGCGCTTCAACCGCGCTTCGGCACTCGGATCCCGCGACTTCACAATGAAGGGCTCACCGACTATCGACGAGCGTATCTACGAGTGCCGCGTTCGTGTGACGGGTGTGGATGCGGAGCCGCTGCGCATCAAGGAGAAGACCAAGCGGAGACAACGGCACGTGAAGCAGGCCAAGAGCAAGCACCGCTATACGCTCATGCGTGTCATGGATGTGCGGGTGAAGACGCCGGATGAGTTGTTGGCGGAAGGCGCGGTGATCGTGGATGACGCAGCGGACAGCTCAGTAATTGAACCCCGGTCATAATTGGGTTGTTCGGTGTTTGGGAGAAGCTTTTGGGGCAAAATCTGATGCCGGACCATGACATGACAGTGGTCCGAGGTATTGACAGTACTAGTCGAGATATGGTCTGATCTTTGGGCTGTTGGTAATTGTCTTGCCGCGATGCATTGATATATTTGCGGCATATTGTACAGATAGATGGATGGCTGTTTTCCGTATGCATTGTATTCTATAGTATTGAACTTTTCTGAAGATCTCTCTATTGCAATAGTGTAGGGCCCGTCACCGTCACATGAACGCTGGGTTTCATTCAAGCCCAATCTCATCACAATCTTCTCGGCAAATGCATACACCATACACTGGCATACCATCGTCGAGGCCCGGAGGACCTAATGAAAGCATCTGACAACACCGAAAACGAGGTAGAAGTGAAGCAGCAGCGATACTTCGTATTGATGCCATTAGTGATGCTCGCTATAAACGTGAATATCAAAGAGCAACCAACTACTTGTCTGAAGATTGAAACAGACGCTATTATCACATTATCACAAAGCGCTTATCCTACACTATAATCTTCTTCAACTGCAGTTTCTGCCTACAGATTTCCAACGATTTCTGTTGCATCTCGGCATATAGATGGAACTCATCGGCAACACATGCCCCAAGGAGCCGCTGGAAACCATCGAGGTCCGGATCCGCGCTCATTATCAGTTGCTTGGACTGGGAGACACCACCCAAGTTGGAATTGAAGATCCCTCCTGCGGATAAAGGAAGGAAGTCTTCGTATGTGATAGGCTCATAACTCAGGATCTTTTTGTTGAGTAGATCCTGAAGTGAGATTGAAGGAAGTTGCTCCGATAATACAACGCTTTCGTTAACCGACTGATCGCCCGGTGGTGTCAACTGATAGGTGAAATATCCCAGCCTCAGATCGTGAAGGTCCGATAGACTATCGGGAAACTCCTTGAAGCGCTCTTCTAGTAGTCTGTCATAGGCCTCTCCTTTCAAGTCATCCTTCGCAGCTTCTGCATTGACTTGGTTCAAGATTCGATCATAGAGATGGCGTCCTTCTCGAGTCAAAGCGTAGCCTCGCTGCTCCACTTCACCAAAGCGTGCGGTGTGGGAACCCTTCACATAGAAACCAGACGGATCCCTGAAATATACAGTTTCCTCCAGCGCCTTGAAGCTTGTCTGCCGCAGAAGGATTGGGCACGATCGTTTTGGCGGTCCCTCAATACGATCCTTGACAGGCATGCCGTGATCCAACATCAATCGTTGTACAAGATCGATATCAATCGTCCGAGGCGTTAAGTGGTTAATATGGCAGTTTGGAAAAGAGACAACATCCGCAATCAGAGGATGCTCAGCTTTAAGCTGCTCATATTCTTCAAGGCTGACCGTTGCTTTTGAGTGCCACCTGAATGTCTCTAGACCATTACTGATGAGCTCTGTGCATTGATCTGGTGTCAGAAAACCCTGGCTCTCTGCGATATCCAACAGAGCAAGCAGTCTGGGCGTAAAGATGTCTCTTTGCTCTAGCGCTTTCCGTGCTAGTTTCCGGGTTCTTTCTGTCAAAAGATCCATTCGCAAGACCGTCGTGAACACGCGAAATGGGTTCTTATCGAGCGCCTCTTGGGTATTTGGTCGGAAGGCCGTAGCGTGCATGGGGAATCCAGCGAGGCTGAGGTCATAGTAGCCCACTGGATGCATGCCCATCACAGCAAACATGCGACGAATTGTAGCTAGCTCATGCGCTGTTCCCAGTCGGATTGCTCCGTGTCTTTCAACCCGATACCGGGCGGGTAGAATATCGTCTGGGTTTATAACGCGAGCACCGTCGATGTTCTGGCTGTTTTGGACTGTTTTTGCGTCTGCTTCCCAGACTACATCGATCAGATCGCCGTAAAGAGGGACTTCGCTCTTGTACATTTCCGAAAGCTCATGACAGAAGCGCGATCGCAAAGTGTTCTGATCGAAGGCCATCCTGAGGTTTGTGAATGCTGATCGGGTCAATAGTGAGGAATGAGGCACGTAATATTGAAGAAGTATGTTATAATATTTAGTAAGTATTAGATACAAAATGTCCTATCAAAAAGAAGAGACCGCTCATTTTATATCCTTGGAAGTTGGAGGTGCATTGACTCAAAGCAGCTGATACCAACTCGCCATGTTTACCCGCTATCTAACGGCTTCCGTCGGGGAGATAAGTCCGCATTTGGCCAGTTGCACTCGATTTGTATGTTTAAATATAGGAAGTTGGGTAACCGGAGACTCTTGCTTGATACAAGATATCAAGGCACGGAGTACTTACGGCCAATCAGTTTCTTAGAACGAAGGGTCTTGAACAGCCTCCGAAAATGTTCATGCTATATGAATCATTCTTTATAGATCATCTATTGTAGAAGAGATCTCTTTAGATGCTCACGATTCAAATTCCGAGTGTACAATTATTCTGTTTTCGAGAGTCAAGAGATTCATGATTGGCCGGGTGTACCTTTTATATGTAGACCTAATAGAAGTACACCGCACCTTAGGCAAGAGTTTCCGTGGGGTCTCTAGTCAGGCTGCGGCCGCTGCGTACATGTACTAGATATTTAACTACTCTCTGCCTGGTAAGCTTTTATATAATATACTCTATACTATAACTTCGAAGAATGTGCTGGGAGCAAAGTATATCGGATATCATCCGTCGGAAGATCGCCTTCCGTCGGAACAGCATACGGGACATTGGTGTTGGTATTCAAATCATTCAAACTTATTCTTTAATAAGTAAAAGTCAAAGCTAGTTATAGTTAAGTAGACTTAATATTCCAATACTATATTCCAAGTCTGTAACGGTAGGAAGGAGCTGTCCTTCTCATATGGATCATGGCTGGGTCCTAGATGTATATCCCAGTAGTAGTGAGATCATAACATATGATTTTTTTTCTTTTCCCTTTTCCATTCTCTTTTCCAAACAGACCTTAACACCAAATGCCTTCCCCAGACCCCGCAAAATCCCCACGCGAGGTGAAGAAGTTGAAGATTGGCGATTGGTTCGGTAAAGGGGTGTTCCACTTCCACTTGGGCCAACACCTTCTTTCTCATTAGACTAGGCCAGGGGAGATCACCGTCCGCTTCTCAAAGTGCAGAGATCTATAATAAGCATGGACGCGCCTGAAGGCAAAGCACGATGGGCCTCGCAACGTCGTGCGCCGCGGGCCTCGCGGGCATGTGAAACCTGCCGTGCTCGGAAGACCAAGGTAAGCCAAACCTCACATTGAAATTGCAGTCTCTTTTTAGCTTCCCTTTCGGAAAGCAAGTCCACTCTGACAATTAATAGTGTGATCAAGCCCAACCATGTTCTTATTGCGCATGTATTAGTCCCACGTATTGAAATGCCGAGGTAGTAGTTGACCCGGGACAGATCACTCGTTTGACTGCGTATTCCGCACATCTGGTGGGCGCGGAACCCCCATCGATTCAAATAAAAGAAAACGAGATATTGCAGAATCCGACCAAAGGTTGGGATTTTCATCAAATCTTTTTCCGAGCATCTCTAACCAGGGGCAAAGCCAAAGTAGCGCCAGGCCATCTCCATGGCCGGGGATATATCAGACCGAGACACCAAAAGGCACGAACGACCCCGAAAAGTCACTGCCGTATACTGCTTCTTCGCAGGCCCAGTCTCCAAGTTTGTTGAGGGGCCGACCTTATGCTGTCAACAACCCACCCAGATCAACGATCCCGTCGGCTAGGCGATCCGACGCTTCACAAAGTGGGCACCGCCCTCTCCGATACGAATAACTAAACTGACCACCTATATAGTGCCAAATTCGGAGCAAGGTGATGCTGCGTCAAGAGATGGGCTAAGTGGGGTCAATCTGCATACTAATGGGACCGAGTTCTATGGTAACTCGTCAAACCTGGCATTCCTGGGTAATCTATACGCAAGAGCACAGAATCAAGAGCTCAGATATCAAAATCGTCCCGATGAGACTCCTCGACAAATTCCGGCGTCACCGGATTATACTAATCCTCAATCTCAGCCTTTATCGCGAGAAACGAGCTACAAAAGTAGCAGGAGGTCAGGCAAATCACAACTCTCCATCGTGAATTTACTTTACAATGCAGACTATATCGGGCATCCTTCGCCCCAATCCCATGATGGGACAGACTTTGCAGCACAGAGAAGTCCGCCAGATGCAGATGGTCTCGAAAACAGGACCCCTCCAGTGAATAATGGTAGATTTCCCTTTGTCTTTCAATGCCTATCACAGCCCGTATGAATTTCTGACCGGATTAACAGACCAAGACATCAGTCTAGAAGCTTTATTTCCCCGCCTTACAGAGAGTGCGCAGATGGAGATCGAGAAAACCTTCATCAGCAGCTACTTTGTGAACAAGCATTACATCCACCCACTACTTTCGAAAGGCACTTTTATGCAACGATGTGAAAATGAAGCATGGTCAGTTCCAAATCGCCAGGGACTTTTCCGAGGTACCACGAAATTTGCTGGGCTATACTTTGCGGTCGTTGCTCTGGGCGCGATCAATGCAAGCTCGAACGAGACTTCCTTACTACAACATTTCTGTCAGCAATTTGTCGATCCAAGTCAAACACGACGAGCTCGGGGGGGACCGGGGTTCACGGCCCTTGACTTTGCGAAGTACTTCTTCGGCCTCGCAAAACGGACTCTGGGTGATCTTTTTGAAAGTTCCTGTTTGGAGTCTGCCCAGTCTCTTCTTCTTTTGGTACGTCCATGTCGATTTTACATCAGAAGGAGGCTGACAAGTCTTCCTAGAGTGTGTTTCGTCAAAATTCGTTGCAGCCCCATAGCTGTTATATGTATAGCGGGATGGCTGTCCGCACAGCAGCGGCTATTGGTCTCGGTTCGAGCATGTCTTCTCTGCCTCCCAGTGCGAGACGAGAAGCTAGGCGTACCTGGTGGTAAGCATGAACATAAAGCTAGGATGAATAAAAAATCTGACGCTTCTATTTAGGTGTATCTACTCTCATGAGATGTGAGCGTCTATCTCGTGGATCGTACTCCCGAAGATGATACTAACGTCGATCCCAGAGAAATGTGTTGTTCCTCTGGACGCCTGGACAGCATGAAAGCGTTGCATTATTACCAGACCTCCCTTCCCAAGCTAAAAGTAGGTGCCATTCTCAATTCGCACGGTGCAACCCTGACAGTACCAGGTTGATACCGATGACTTCGACCCTGATGCCGAAGACAATGACATAGCGATGATCCCGGCAATGGTTGCCCTAGCCCAGATCATGTCTGAAGCATCTCATCAACTGTACCACTCCATGCGGCGGTCAATAGCCGATAAGTCCCGTCTGGCTATGGCACTTGACCAGCGACTTCTTGAATGGAAGGCGACACTACCGGCTTTCTTGGATCTAGATGCACTTGCATTGAATGACCCTGAATGGGCGTTCAAACAGAAATTGGTGTTAAGGCTGAGTGAGTTCCCTCTACATGATCCATGCTCCGATTTAGCAGATCCTAGAAAGAATCCTGATCGTACCATGTCTAGGATATTACAATACTCGAATCCTCATCCACAAGCCATTCCTTTTGGCAGCAACTGCAAATACAGACGGTTCCTCGCCAGACCTTTCTGCCCATCTACATACTTGCCTCAATGCTGCCCGGATGAGTATCAATATGCAATACGAGTCATTCATGCATAGGATCTACATTCGCACATGGTCAGCCACCACCTTTTCCTCCTAAGAAACTACAATTAACAAACTCACCATTGAAACAGGTGGTACAACACAACCTACGCACTCTACGGGTCAATGATCCTCCTCCATCTCATCCTCTCAAACTACCCAGGTCTCCCAGACGACGAACTCCTCGAAGACGTCGAAAAATCCCTCGAGATCTTCTCCTCCATGGGCGATATTATCGTCGCCCGTCGCTGCGCCGAGATGCTCCGTGAAGTACTAGAAGTTGCGCGCACTTGTCTGGCTAGAAGACGGCGCTCTGTCTATGGAGCTAACCACAGCGAAGACAGCCAAAACCAAAGCCAGTACTCTAGACTCGGAGTGCCATACACATCATCATCAGGGGGAGTCTCAAATTCATCACAAGCAGCAGCAGATGCAACCACATCAACGCGGAAGCATCTAATTCCAAATTCAACGCCAACAGGAGGCGAGGTCGGTCTACCAGCGGCATCATTTACACCCACGCACGGATTATCCCTCGACACCCCATCATCTATTATGGACCAACGTACTGATCCAGAGGACGGGGATTTCTTCTTTTCACTCTTCAGCAACGGCACGCAGACACAACCTGATCGAACGCGGGCGGAGATGCTGGCCAATTTGGTGGATCCGAGTGTTTTGGAGGATTTTGCCTTTGGAGGTGGAAATGAGTTCTCTTTCTTTTAGTTGGGAGTATACCAAGCGTATCAAATGAACAAGATCATCCCAGCCTATGTTTCTCCGTCGCTTATTACTGAGAGAAGACTGCTATTAGTACCACCAATTACAGCAAATACACTAGCACTTAGCAAACACAAGACCAAGGTAAGGTAAACGTGACCACACTTTATCCTCACTTTCACATCTCTTATTTCACCACACCACTACCAACTCTCTTCACTCTCTTCAACACACTTCTTCGTCATCCCCTATCCCCCCCCTCCCCCTCCTTTGCTACCAGTGTAACAACTAGTAGCATATCCGAGTCATTCTAGGAGTATCTCATTCGAGAAGGGTCCCCAAATTCCACTTTTCTTTTCATCGACACCCGCATTGACCAACGTATTTCGACTTCACGAGCGATGTTTAGAGAGACTGATGGGCAATGGGTCACCCAAGTCATTCTCTAGGCATTTGGTCTGCCTTTCCTTGCAATCTACGCGGACTACTATGTATGTCATGGCTAGTGCCACCTTCAGACCGTATCTCTAGCTAATCATGAAACAGCCCGACTGCCAAATGACACAAAGGATTCCAATCAATCTCATCCTGCGGCACTGGTAACCAGTGCTACATATATCTATTTAGGTGGTGCTGCAGCCGCGCCACCAATTACCCATCACCCATCATCCTTTCGTTGGACCTTTTCAGCAATCCTTTCAGGTATGATTCTTCAGGTCCTTTTGAGTGTGCTTTCAGGTTTCCTTTAAACCATCATCATATATTTACTGATGATTCACAGAAACTCAAGCTGAAGATATCAACACGCTTGAAGTCGTCAATCGCCCGGATCGCACCCAAGACGTCTATCCAGTGACAAAGTCAGAACCTCGAGTCTTCCCTCAAGACCATCCAAATCCAACAGTCAACAGTCTAACAACACTGCCCAAGTGGGCTACAATCTGTTCAGCCCCTCTTCACGTTGGCCTTCTAGTACCAGCTTGCAATGGCCTACCGTTGTTGTTGAAACGGGCTTATCCGAGAGCCTGCAATGACTTCTTCGAAATCTAGATGATGGTTCAGAGCCTCTAAGAGAAGCAAACATAGTGGTTATCATATCTATCAAGAAGACCGCTGTTCATTTTGAACAATGGTGGCTTGCTCCACCCATGCCCCAGCCGTGCAATATGCAGCAGCCATATTCATGTGCTGAAGTTGATGTGACTAAAACCATAGTCGATGGTGCCCCATGACAATACCATCCGGGAGTCTTGAGTCTTGACACCAACAACCCCGATAAGACACCTGGAGATGACAGCCTGTCTTAGTGATATCACTGCAGTAGCTCCGATAACACACCAACACGTCTGAAGGCGCCCGAAAATACCTGACCAAGACCAAGACCACTAGCACTAGCACCAGCAGCTAGTCAGGTAGTTCGCTGCCAATGATGAGGAGCTGTGTTGAGTGTCCTACAAACGCCATACTCAAAATGGCAACCATATATAACTATCCCGTCGGACAAGTCGATTCTTGTCGTATCGAATGTGAGTTCATTTCCTTTTCCTTTATCTATGAGCATTACTGACAGTCGTCTTACTAGGATCCCTCAGTCTGACTGGCCAACACTCGATGATATCCGCAAACCCCGGTCCATCTCTCTCTGGGGAGTTTGGCAAGTAACGGACGCCAACCTGATCGAGTCAGCATCGGATGGTCTGCCTTTGCCTGTTACGGTATCGTTGTGTTCAACCACACACCGCCACAGACGAAAACCAGACAAAGCTGGGCCTTCCACAAGAATGTTCTGATGAATCTCTCGGGGATTCTCGAAGAGCCCCAGCGCCGGACAACGCATTGTCCAGTCGGGAGAAGCACTTTCTATGCAAGTTGAAAAACAAAACAAAAAAAAAAAAAATCGTGCGAGCGTGAAGAGCAAGAGTTGAAAGCGTTATTGAGTGGTGTCGTCCTCGAACAGGATCGTCAAATAAAATCATAATTCATATCATCCACTCTATATACATAGGCTGTCTAATAACAATAACAATGGCGAAAACAAACCCCGAAACAAAGCAAGCATAGCATAACATAACAAAATCCGGTCCAATCCAGACCATATATGCATTCATTCCAAAGCCAGGGTAATTCCGTCATAGCAAAAAGTAGGTAACGAATTTTAGTGTCGCTGCGGGGCAAGGCAAGCAGTGAGTACATGGGGGTACATGCACAACATAATCAATCATTTCAAATAGGTAAATCAGGCGCTTCATCCCAGGAAATCAAGAACAAGATCAAATTCCGGAGAAAACGCCGGAGCAAAGGGGAGTCGTGAGAAGACATCAACGAAAGAAAGAAAGGGCTGGAAATGAGGTAAGGGATGCGAGGGGGCACGGAGCAAGGTATATGAAGAGAAGAGAGGAGAAGGGATGGGAGAGAGGTTGACGGGATCATCATCATAGGGGCGCCATAGAGGCTTCCCCTTCCCCATCCTCCATATCACTAACAGACGTAGCCGGCGACGCCAGACCCGACATAACCGAGCTCGAAGCGGCCGTGCCAGCAGCCTCCATCATAGCGTCATCATAAGAGCTAAGCGTGGTAGGAGGCATGCGCGGCGGCGCATTCTTACCAGACGACGCCATCAGCTCGGCGATACCAGGCTTCGCGGGGACGTGCTTGTGCAGCGCGGTGGCGTTGTCCAGACTCTGCAGGGCGAAGCCCATGAACTCGGCGTTCTTGTGGCTGACGCCTAGCGTCCAGCGGTACTCGCACAGCCGGACGCGGTAGAAGTCAGCCTCCTCGTTTGTCGGCGCGGTGATGCGGAGCAGCATGCCGAAGGAGCCGATGAGGGAGAAGTTGGTGCGGGCCGAGGCGGGCCAGAACGAGCGGAGGTGGGCGGGGCGCAGGCGGTTGACGAAGTCCATGGCGGAGATCAGGCGGGTTTTGGCTGCGGAGCGGCAGATGTGTGCCAGGTACTGGTCTGTGCCTTCGGCGAGGAGGGAGCGGACGATGCAGCGGTGAAGGGTTATTTCGGTGGCGAAGTAGGCGAGGTGGAGGGCGCCGTTGCGGGCGTGTTCGTCTGTTATTGTTTCGACGAGTTCGCCGGTGGAGGTTTCCATTTTGAGGGATGCTGGGAGGGAGGAGAACCAGTCTTTGAGCCGGATTTGGGCTGGTTTGGCTTTTTCTAGGATCATGCGTGTGCGCTGGTTTCCGGCGGCGGAGAACTCTTCGATGGCGTGCAGGGTGTAGAACCGGTCGAGGATGTCGGAGAGGATGGTGGTTAGTGCGACCATGTGACAGAAAAGCAGAGGGCCGTGGCCGACGGCGGTTTCATCGTGTGACGAGTCAGTGCCGGAGGCAAAGGCGTCCGAGAAGTCCTGCTCCACGAGATCCTTGACCGTCCAGTTGAACGCGAAGATATGCGAGGGTCGGCCGTGCACCAGCGATGACCATTTATCCTGCATATACAACGCCCACGCGAGACGTTTCCGCAGGCCTTTCTCCCAGGTCTCCATACGCCAGTTTGTGCAGTCCTGGTGCAGACCCAGCTCGAACGCGGCCGTGACCAGCTGGCCGTTTAGCGATGCCGTAGCGAGAGTCGACTTTTGTGTCAGCAGGAGCCCGGCTTGGATGGTGGATACACTGGGGAATTGCAACGAATCCATCAACAGCTTCAAGGCCGAAGCCTCTAGTCGTGCGGCATCGGGCTTACGCGCAGTTTGCGAGGTGACACCGACGTCGACAAACTTCAACGTCAAGACGTAGACTGCGGCGAGGAGTAGCGGCGAGAGGCCACGGCGCTCGCGGTATGATTGGCGGAACACTTCCTCTATCAAAATCGGGAACGAGGGGTGCACGTGCTCAAAGAACTTCTCGATCAGTGTGGAGCCGTAGGGAGCGACCATGCTCTCGATAGCATCGAGTGACACGGCATGCGAGTCCGGCACGGTGTCGACGACGCGCATGAAGGTGCCGTCGTCGGCACATCTCCGCACGCGCGAGTTGGCCACGGTGCATTCGTCGTATTCGTCCAGTGGCAGATAATCCAGCAAGGTGGGCTCCAGCTCCGTGGTCATGCCGATATACTGGGTTGATTGGTTAAAAAACCCGGGGCGAATCATGTTCACTGCTAGGTGAGACTCCGTCTCGGGGATACAGTGCTGCATTGAAGGTCTGGGGATTGTTAGGGCACGATTTCTTTCTACATATAGAGGCGTATATCCCCCGGTTGGAATGCCATACCGCTTAATGCCTTCTGCAGGCTCCTGGCCGTCCAACTTCCTCTTCTTCGACGGACCCTCGTGAGTGTGGGAGAAGGTACACTCTTGGCGATGAAAGTCGCATGAGTAGCATTTATTGACCATTTCGTTCATGGCACATCTGCTCTTTCTGCGGAGACAGGCGTCACAGCTGGCTCCATTCCGTGCGCGGGGGAGGGTCGAGTTGATGGAGATGGGGGATGGAGAGAGCACTGGGGTCGAGCCCGTCTTTCGGCGGAGATCAGGAGAATGGGTTTGGGAATATCCCGGCTGGAGAGTGATAACGGTAGCCATGTGGACGGTGGACCGGAGCTAGCCCTGAGGCACGGGCAAATAGGAACGGAGATCGAAGGTGATAAGGGTCTTCACGGAGCACGGAGTTGTGCTCCAGACGTGTAACTCCGCAATCTCTTGGGATTCTTTTTTCTGAATATACGGCGTCAGTCATTGGATCACGTCGTGATAAGCCCGGCACATACGCTTATCAGGGAAAACAGGTGTGTTATCTGATAATCCAGAGCCGGCACCGGAGATCAGAGATATATCAGGCGGATGAGCCTGCAAGTGACTTCAGCAGGATGAGATGTCGAATAGTTCGCTCCGTCATTCCTAGCCGTTACGAGATGTGGTAAGTGAGGGAGAAGGAGGGAAAAGAGGGAAATCAATGACATATCGACCTAATAGGTAATATAAACTATGGATGAATCCCGAAACTCGTTACTTTCCCGACAACCAGACGATCAGCTTTTTGCTCTCGTAACGGAAACCCGCCCGAGCAGCCATTGACGGGCAATTATGACACTTTAATTGTCAACGATAAGCGGTCCCTTGCTGATTGGTTCTGAATGCAGACATTGCATTACGTACAGAATATTGTTAGGTCATCATTTCACGTAGGGCATCCATGGAAGTGAGATTGAATTTGGTCAAACTGTATCTAGGACGGTTTAGGGCGAATGATATATATCACCGTTACAACATAGCTCCCTTCGTCCTTTTCCTGCGTCAATTGGCGTTCTGACTGGTCGACTGTCCAAGGATCGCCCGGGCCAATCAGCGGCCAGTGATAACGCCTTTCCACCGGGCCAATCACCGTCCGTCCCATACTAAAGTCGCAGTAGCGCCCGAACTGTGTGGGGAGAACGCAATGTGGAGGGAGGCTAAGACTATGTACGTACATGTTGTATGTACATTAGATATATACTCGGCTAACTATCTATATGTACTATATTGTATCTGCACTATATGCATCTCCTCCGTATTGTTCCGATTTCTACTGACCGCTATGCAATCTGATATGTAATACAATACATTAAAATAGATTGTACCGGAGTGGAACACCCCGGAGTCAAGATCCTGTTCCCCGGCACATGCTCAATGCTACTGTGGCGAACGGAAGAGCACGGACTTGGCAGAAGATGTAATAAGAAAGGAGCGGCAATGGTTGGTCCGGGAGGTTTCTATTATGAATCACCAATTCCCGAGTACCTATGGCCTGTTAATCCAACATCCTGCAATCGATCACTGAAAAAAAAAAGAACACCGTCAAAACTCCATGCTCCTAAGAATGAAACATCCACAAAATGCAATCCCCTATATGCTTTACTCGGTGAAGTTGCGCAGCTTGGTCAGTTCATCTAGCAATTCTTGCAAGTCGCTGTCCGAGATCTTGTTCTGGAGACTCGGGATGAGAGACTTGGCCTCCTCGGCATTGTCACAACATAAACTGCCTGTTCAGAGACCCGAGTCAGTCAATCTATCCAGGTAAAAGTACATGGAGTAATGTCATGTCTTGGCTGATGGGGCAGTGCAAATCAACTCACCCAGCTGTGACCGCTCAAACATCTCCAGTTCCGTGTGAGAGTTCAAAAGTCGCTCGACGGCCTTGATATTCTCCTCATCCTTGAACCGCGCAAACACGTCCAAGTAATCCAAGGTCTTGGTCAGGTTCCTGTAGACATCACAAGTAAGTATTGATATCCGACCACGACGTCGGGTCTGTCCACTCACTCCGGCTCTTCGTATTTATTCCCCCCGCGCCGCTTGTTCTCCAACACCTTGTGGATAACGAGTCGTGCTTCGGATAGCGAGAGAGTGTGTGTGTGTTGGTCAGCGCCTAGCTTGAGCGTGGAGGCGGCTTCGAGCTCGCCTTGTGGCAGCGCGCGCTTGCGGTGTGTGGGTGGGGGTAGTTGGACACTCATTGTGTGGTTTGAAGGGCGGGATTCCGTAAATTCGGGTATGCAGCTTAGTGCTTCGAATCGAATGTGTTTGTAAAAGTAACTTGCCCGAAGTTACTTCGTCGACGCCGTGTATTTGCTGTAAAAAGATGAGGTGACTTGTTTGGCGATCTCTGCAGTTGAACTTCCGGCAGTTCAAGGCGGTGACCCCGGTACCGCTTCATCAATACAATTTAACTCCGATGGAAGGCAACTCGTACTTATTTATTACTACTTGTTTATTACTACCAATACTTGATAGATGATTCTTAGGGTATCAGAGTTTTATTTTTGTGGAGAAGTCCAAACGCCTCACATGCAGCTATGCAACTCTATACCTTCCGAAAAGCGACCTCCCGCGGCAGACGGAAGCTAGCACAGAACATCTGCTTCTTAGGACTAACCAGCCTCACATTGTGAATAGCGAGTTCCACTTCCTGGTTACCCTTGCCTCCCACACAGTCATCAATAGTGACCTTGTATCCGATCCGCTCAGAGATCCTCTCACAGATATCAATGTGATCATCCACCTCGTCAGTTGAGTGTCCCGAGAAACAATAAACATGGACCATGGGCAATTTCTGCTCCGTGTTAGGCGCGAAAATGTGTTCCTCGCCAGCATAGAGCCCAGGGAAGGCATCGAGGAATTCAATAGCCGTAGCAGGCAAGTTCATGACATAGTGATTGACAACGGTAGGACGGGTGTATATCTTCGGCGCGGGGAGCGGGACCCCGTTGCCTTGCGCAACCTTGCGCTGCTTCTCCCTGCTCACCTTCGGGTGGATAGTAACGGTAAGCGGCTCCGCGCTCAGCAACGACCGACCCGACGAACGGATAAACTCCCGACCATCCTGGTTGAAAGCGGTGACGAAATCTTGCACCCTATTACGCTGGATGGCATCTTGCATAACTTCGAATCCGTGCGGGTTGAGATCGTTGGCCCATACAAAGATCTTCTTGCGGCCTGCTGGAACGGCGAAGGGCCCAACGCCGGCCATCACGTCGCAGACCATCTCGCTGGGCTCGAACTTCTCGACTAGACGGCGATGCTCGGTCTCCAGGCGGCTGTTCCAGTAGACACGGGCGTAGTCGAACCGGAACTCGCAGTCCTGCTCGTGCTGGATGACATTAAGGTCGTTCTCGCCTGCCAGCAGTTCGAATGGGAAGGTGCGGAACTGGCTGTGTGAGCCGACATCTTCGGTCTTATTGATGACGGTGCGGACGGTCGGGTTCTTGTCCATAAGAACCTCGGCAAGTATGTGCTTATATGGCAGGTATTGGGCGCGGAGATTTAAATGCACTGTTTCGTCAGTATTGGTTATAGCAGTGACTCAGACGAACATACAGACATGCCCCACTTGAGTGAAGCCTTGAGGAATCTCTTCCAGGTCCTCAGGAAGAATCGATGAGATTATCTCAGCTATGAGAAGGTTAGCATGTATACTGAACCGAGAGAACATCCGTCAAGCATACCGTACGACCAATGGTCATATTCCAATTCCAATTCATAAGGCCCCAAGGCGACCGTTCCCTTATTTACAAGCTCGTTGATAGTAGGCGACCATGTAGCCTTATCTATAAACATATTAGAACCTCCATGCATGTATCTATCAAGCCTAGCGGATCCAGGCAACAAACCTACCATCCAACTTCAGGTTCTCGCGCAACAACATAGCCTTCCACACTTTGCCATCTTCATCCTTCGCCTCGCGGATAGGACTAATGCGTGGCCAGAGCAGTATGTCGCGGCTCTTGACCAGCTCCTTCCGCACGTTCGAGATATCGCTTGCTTTAAAAATTCGGGCGACGGAGAGGGGCACCTTTCTGCGGAAAAATGACCGGTCGAGTGTGCGCATCGCACGATTTACAGGGGGTCGGAACATGTCGGCGATCTCGTAGGGAGTAGCCTGCTTGGAAGCTTCATCTGTGGGGGTCATTGGAGGTAGAGTATTCAGTTTCGGCCTATTGGTATTGTTCCTTGCTGGAAGCTCGAGGCGCATTGCGGCGCGATAATTTATTCTTATCAGCCACGTGACGTCTTATCTAGATCTATACAATCCTAACATGTGAGATGTAGGACGAAATCATTCACTGGCCGGGTAAAGCTTATATTTTCTATTAAGCATGCTAATTGTATATATGGATGAAAGACGGTCATAATTCCCTGCTGTACAAAATGCTGAGAAGATAACACAATAATCAGGTCGCAAGCTATCATATCATAACAGTTCGTGAGATGGGACCAACACTGAGCCGGAATTATAGTAGGAATGCAAATGCCAATTGGCAGTATTCGCTGGATGTGCAATCCGATTCCAAAGGTGACATCAATAGGGTTTCATCCCCTCAATAAGAGAACGATCCAGTTCCCTCTGAGCTTCCAGATTAGAAACACGGTCTTGCAGCTTCTTAATCTCGCCATCCTTCTTCTTCAATGCCAGCCGCGTCATATCCCGCCCACGGATAATCCCCCGTGTCTTCAAATCCTGCCGGTTAAGCAGCGAAAGCACCTCGTCGTGCGCTCTGTTTGGCAAAACAACACTATGTTTCTCCAGGATATCGAGTAGACTCTTTGCAAGATCCGAGGTGTCAAACTTCGAGTCCGCAGAGAGTACATCGTTGTACTTGCTAGGCGTGGGTGTCATGCATAATTCCGCCGACGAAGGAAACATCTCGGTGCGCGAGGAGCGGGATGAGAAAGGCGTCGCGGGTGCAGACCGGTCGTAGGAAGACTTATCATTTGTGATTTCGCCCAATTTGCGCTTTCCGGGTGAGGTCACCGCGGCGGTGCGGGGGGTCTTGAACGGGGAGTCGGGGTGGAAGTTGGGTTGCGAGATGAAGGTCTCGGTCTGGCTGGAAGATAGTGCCTTGATAAGCTCATCGTCATCCGAGTCATCATTCCAGCCAAAATCGTCTGACGCTTCCGAGATCATTCTGGCCTTGGCTGTCTTGGGAGGCGACTTGAAGTTGCGCTGCGGGGTGTCGATAAATTTGCGCTCGGTTTGTGGAGTAATCAGTCCATTGTTCATACGGCCTGGTGTGCGCTTTGATGGAGTGATCGAGAAAGAGTCGGGTTCGGATCGAGAGTTGGCAAGAACGACTGCTTGTTCGCGGATTACAGCGTCAGCTGCCCACAGGAAGAAGCTGCATCGCGACTGTGCGCAAGTCCAAACTGTTTTGTATGTCAGTCGCTGACTTTTATCGAGCATGGGGATATCTTTCCGAGCATTGAGAACCTCGGAAGATTCTACATACACCATTTCCCTAAGTTTGGCCCATGCCTCTTAGTTTCACGACGGACAGCGACTGGCCGATCCGCGCAGTTACAGCACCAAAGGCCATCTCTGAAGAGGCCACGGTTCTGGCGTGAAGTAGTTCTTGGAGAACCTTGGTATATCTGAGGGTACGACATTTGCGACAGTGGTTTCCCAAATGTTGAAGAGGGAAGATGACGCTGTCGCCATGGAAACTGGCTTATCTCTTATCGAGACTCCAGGTCTTGGCATTATCAGAAGATCTATAAAATCCTTCAGGTGGGTTAACAGTGCATGAATAGAAGATGTACTATGAGTAGAACATAGATATAGGGGATAATATGGTAATCTATAATCAGGTTGAATAGAAGAGACTGTTTGACATGCATTGTTGAGGCTGTGGTTTGATCTCAACCCATTCAACGCCGTTCTTGCCTAGTATGTATAAAGAAATCATCTGAAGTTTGACAGCACGTGCTGTCGCTTCTTAAAGTACTCACGCGTTTACTACTCCCACAATCAAATCCTCCTTCTTGCATACCCCTCTAAACGCGAAAATGAGTGCACCACGCACAAGCAAAGAGGGACCCTTCTCAACCATCCCCAAAGAACTATACCTCGCGATATCTGAGTTCCTTCCATCACTATCAGACCTAAATGCGTTCGCGCGCACCACCACAGCAACCTACAGTCTCCTCAACACAGACCTGTACAAGCGCGATGCAAAGTCTCCCAACCCCAAATCCCTCTTCTGGGCCGCAACAACCGACAACACCTCAACAGCCCTCAAAGCTCTTTCCGCAGGCTTCGACATCGAATCCAAGACAGAGATAAATACAGGCCAGCAACTCAAGGGCTGCACCCCAATCCTGCTAGCCGCTTATTACAACAGCCCCGCAGTACTCAAACTGCTCCTGCTAAACGACAAAGCAAACCCGAACACCCCCGATGACAAATGGCTTTGCTCGCCACTGTCCTGGGCCGTCAAAGAGTGCTGCATAGCCATTGTTCAGACCCTGCTCAGCGACAGCCGTACAGACGTCAACCAGCAAGACAAGATTGGCGATACCGCACTCATGATTGCCGTCAACTACCAGCCCGCGATGGTCCCCCTGCTTCTCTGTAGCGGACGGGCTGATCCGCGCGTGGGAAATCTGCAGGGATGGACGCCTCTCAGTCGTGCCGCGCAGGAGATTGATGGAGACGTGGGCATGTTGCTTGCCGACCACCTGCGCCTGATTATCCAGGGGGACGATGGCGAAGAGGAGTGTCAGCATGTGTTTTTCTATGCGGCTGTCATGGGCTATGTTGACATCGTGCATTACATGGTGAAATGCTATGGAGAGAAGGTCGACCCTAACGCCGAGGAACGACAGTATGGCCGGGGAGCGTTCGCGATTGCGGCCTCGGCGGAGCGGTTGGAGGTTGTGCAGTTTTTGCTGGAGTGGAAGGCTACGAACCCTAACGTGCAGACGGATTGGACGAAGCAGACGCCCTTGTTTGTTGCTGCGCAGCATGGACACGACGAGATCGTGGCGCTGTTGCTTGATTCTGGCAGGGTTGACCTGGAGATTGCTGACAAGCATGGGACTACGCCGTTGGGAATCGCGGCCGAAAGAAACCACGAGGACATCGTGCGGCGGTTGTTGGCTGGGCCTCGACGGGCTAATCCTAATGCTCGCGACAAGAAGGGTCGGACACCGCTGTTCCATGCTGCATTGAGCGGTCGCCTGGGTGTTGTGATAATACTCCTTGAGGCGGATGGAATTGATTTGCAGTTGAGTGATGCAGAGGGGAAGACGCCGGTGGCCGTGGCCTTGGAATATGGCAATCGCCAGGTTGCGGAGGTGCTACAGAGATACATTGACAGCGAACCGTGAATATTATGGTCTCAATTATCATAACGCATCTGGTGTGCGGCCCGATCATATGCTGTATCTATCTAGTCCTTCCACCCTCAGCACAACCAAGAAATAGAAGCAAGCAATGAATCGGTGTATGAGAACAAAATCAAATAGTGGGAATCAAACGGGAGAAGCCATATCTATGGCGGTATCACGAATGTAGCAAAATAATTCTAACATCGACGTCTAATCAGCAAGTACATGCCGCAACATGGCACCGAACGGATCAGCAAGCTTGAGAATCTCCGTAACCTCGGGCTTGACAGGTTCACCCGCGGTACGACGAAGCTGGTCCTGTTTCTTTGACCGGCGGCGGCGCTCTACGGCAATGGGATCGTCCATGTCCTCATCTCCAGAGTCTTCATCAGAGGCTTCAGATGCTTCATCCGAGATAGTGAGGTCCTCTAGATCAGCCTGTAAACTGGTTAGCCTGAAATCCAAATCCATATTGAAGTCAAAGAAAAACATACCTCATCAAGACCGAAATCACTGCCCCTGAAGGCTGCAGCTCCTGGGATAGCCTCCCCAGATATACCTTCAGCAGCCATCTTCTGGCGAGTCTTGTTCAGATGCCAGCGTTTCCGGTCTTCTTGCCACTTGATAAGCTGATTGATTTCCGTGAGAGCAAGGTCTTTGTCGATCTGGCCAACTCCGACAGCTCCTTGGAACAAAGCATTGATGTCCATTTTACCTCCGGCGGGGCCATTGCGCAGGAAATCGAGGATCTCCTCAATCCAAGCCATGAGAGACTGGAAGAGACCGTTATCGTGCTGGTGCACTTCGTGGATGAACTTGTAAAAGTTGGCCTCGTGGCGAGCACACAGGTCGATGAACGCCTGCACTGTTTGGTTCGGATCGGCAGAGGCATCCTGGCGCTGGGCACTTTCAATCACACTGATAGCATCGTCGGCAAATAGAGCAAAGTCCGTAATGCTGTTGTATACGTTGGCAGATTTGTAAACCCGGACGAGCGGCTCGTAAAAGATAGTGAACAGATCGCGGAAGAGCTGCAGGGTGACTGGTTCCTCAACAATGCTTAGCATCATCGCCTTGTCGCGCTGGCGGGTGTAGAGCTTCAGAAGCTGCTTCATATGAGCGAACCATTGGGCGCCCTGTTGCATTTCCAGGTCTACGTTCTCCACGGCATAGTTCCAAGCCACGTAGCCGTTGAACACCTTGCCAATCTGTTCCGGGGTGAGTTCGGGCGACAGTAGATCAGAGCGAAGGATAGCGACAATGATGTCGACATCGTCGGTAGCAGCCTCTGCTCGGATCTCATTCTTGATGTCTTCCTCGGC
Organism: Penicillium roqueforti; assembly: GCF_015533775.1. NCBI lineage: Eukaryota > Fungi > Ascomycota > Eurotiomycetes > Eurotiales > Aspergillaceae > Penicillium > Penicillium roqueforti. The sequence goes on along the minus strand of NW_024067565.1, from coordinate 3,756,675 downwards.
ATCCGCGAAGCTCTTGAGCTTCTGAGTAAGAATAGGATCTTCAACCTTCGAAGCCAGAGAAGAAATTGATTTTTGGAAATCTTTGATGCTTTCGTTTAGGGTTAATGAAAAGATGCGTTGCAAAAGTGACCGCGAGCCGAAGGGCTGGGCCATGAAAAGGTCTAGAACACCAGACATGACTGCAGCAGGGTTGGCGATGCGAATCACATTCTTCATGAGCGTGTAGGGAACCAGGCCGTGGATTCTCTTCGCCTGTGAAAACAGTTCAGGGGAGTTATCCTCGGCAAGGAACAGATGGTATATTGTTGCAGCAACCCTATTGAATGTTAGGACGGCGAAACACCAGGAAATCAGATAACTTACTCAATGCGGAGCCACTCGGCGAATTTCTGATATTGCGGGCTGAGCTCTGCAATTGAAGGCTTTTCCCGGATCTCGGCGAACAGCCTTGTTAATCCATCTGAAATCGTGGTCAGCAAACCATGTTACGCCGGAAGAAGCTGGCGACTTACTGCTCTCCACAATATCCCGGCGGAACTGCTCCATGTACACGTCCAGCTCCGCCGCTCGTTGCCTAGCAATCTCATAGAATCTCTTCTGTTCCTCGATCCTCACAGCATCCATGCTTTTCCGTTTCTCTACATCAATCAACTCTTCCTCGTTCAACTCGACGGGGCGCGCAGTCAAGAATTCTTCCATGACCTTGGATTCTGCAATGCGACTATTCTGCAATGCAGTGCGAAGGAACGCGCGCAGCGACACACGCTGCTCCTCTCGGTACAGCACAGTCGCCCTCGACACGTCGCTCGTTGACGTGCGCGGTGACTTGGTTGATCGCCTTGATCCTCGGGACAGCGATCGCCGGACGCTCCCTGTGGAAAGCGTTGGTGCAGAGAGCCGATCCTCGGGGGCACTCGTGTCCTGAGTAGAGAAAGATGAAAGGGACGAAGCATCATCATCTGCACTAGAGCCCCACCAGCTCGAGGTGGAAGAAGACTTGTTCTTACGAGGAAGAGGAGGGAGTTGTTTTCCTGGCAGCTCGGTCCTCAATCTCTTGTGGAGCTTGACAAACTCTCCATATCTCCTCCCAATATGAATCTCCGGTTTGTCGTGGTGCCGAACTCGAATAATAAATTCCTTCAGCATTAATTGTCAGCAAAACATCCCGCTCCCAAAAGGCCATTTTTCAGAATCAAACTTACTGCATGTTGATGGTATCGCATTGTCCGCTTGACAGAGGTTGTCCGGACGGCGGCCACGTTCACATCCCAACCATTAATTGAATTACCCTCGGGCATGTTAGCCAGCAGACCCGAATCCTGAGCACCACGCTCGACGATTTCCATCTCTGAGAACTGAATGCGCTCCTCATATCCCGACGCGGTCGGCACACCGGAAACCATCATCAGCTCCACGAGCTTCTCGCATTTGCGGGCCAACTTCCGGCGCTTCGTCTCCTCCAGTCGATCCTCCGAAGATGAGACATGTTTATTGGCAAAGGATTCCAAGAACTATATTCCCAACTGTTAGTCCGGTTTCCATTCAGGGAAGCGTAGCACCCACAACTTGTAGCTTATCCTGCCAAAACTCCTTCTCGCGCGCTTGATCCAGGAACGGGAAGTTCCGGACGTGGTGAACGAAAATATACCGAAGAATAGGCAGTTCCGAATCGACCGGGGCGACCTCACCGAATTCCGATTTGAATGGGGCGCCGAATCGCTGGAGTGCGGTAGGAGAATTTAGTTCGAAGATTTCAGCACGAACTTCGCGGGCGATGAGCTCGCGCTTGAGGTCTATGCCAGTTATCTACCTGTCAGCCACCGTGGAATCGGAATATCACCATCATATGCTCTAACTTACAGTGTTCTTGCTTGCCGGTCAAGACCTGGTCTGTTGGCGGGGTTGCACCGGCATCTCCGTTACCGCTAGGTAGAGCGGAATCAGGCGATTGTGTGTCTGGCATGTTGAGCGGTAATGCTCCTGCTCACTTGAGAGGGAAGCTGAGTCCCTAAGAGACTAAATTGCACGCCCAGGATTCACGTGATGCAAATTGAAGCACAGAATGTGTCTGCCTAAAGAGGCCGGGGCTGTAATGCGGAGCTACTCCGTCGACAGGGCTGAAGAGCGGGGAATGCCAGGGAATGGAATGCTTTGTCCCGCGATGTTTGTACTGGGAAAGATGTGGGAAAGACAATGTGGAGGGGGAGCGGAGCAGATGTCGGAAAAGACAGGATGTCGTCACCCCAATTTATTTTAATATTTAGCTGACACCTCAAATATTGGGGCTATACAAGGCTATGAAAGGCTATATATTGTAAGATTCTATATGTCATCCTGCTATCCTCCATACAATGATGAAATAGTCAGCCAGCGGCCAAAAATGGCTGCACCTGACGCCGGCCTTGACGTCACGTGTAAATATTCGCAGGCCCACCACGCCGCGCCTTGGCTTCCTCCACGTCAAAGTAAAAGCGTCGTATGTGGTAGATCCCTAAGGCCTCTTACTTCAAGAGTCCCCTCCCTTACCTGAGCGAAGAAATGATTCACCGGCTTCAAAACCACGTACACGGGCAACACCAGGTTGAGACTGGCGCTTACATGGATTCCGTTAGGCTTCTTTTAGGCCCTTGCGGCTATTTGTTATTGTGGAGCGGAGCAATAATAAATGTCATCATTGGCGAAAATACGGAAATAGCATGCGACCAAGGATGTTATCCGCGTCGACGCTTTAACCACCAATCAACAGGGATTGTAAGCTCGGCTTCTTGCCTTCAACCACAGGTAAGGGGGCTTTTCCCCTGATTCGTCAACCACGGCCAGTTTCCTACAATATGTGAAAAGAGACATCGCCTATTCAAAGCACTTATTAAACTATATCCTCACATATTCTGCCTCCAATGTTGGCACGAAGGCCGCTCTTCTAGCGAGTCGTCTTTACAAAAGCTCAACGTACCTAAGCCCTCTCCAGCGCACATCGTCCCCAGTACCAAATCGTCTTTTCTATCGCACAATTAGCACAATCCCAAGCAACCCTCTGCTTTCTACCCAGTATACGGGCCTATCCGGTCGCACTTACACTATCGAGCATGTTTTGCAGGAGGAAGTTTCTCCACCGCGTCAAGTGTATCGTGCCTCGTTAGTAGACACCAACCCTTCCCTATAGTTATTTACATACATGCTTATACATTCAGAGCGGATGGTCACAAATTCATATTAAAGTACATACATCCCATCAACTTCGAAGATCTCCGAGAAGTCAATAATCGCCTACGTGGCAATGCAAGTCATGTCCGCCTTGTTGTAGACACTATCCTCAACAAGTCTATGTTTTCGAAAACTTCACAGGTCACCTCTTAACTCTTGCCCAGAAGGACTCGCCCCTGCCAGTAACCAAGAAAATCCTTAAGGATGCCCTTACCGGGCTTGCTGAGCTTCACGATCAGGATATCGTTCACACAGGTATTTCCACTGCTATTTCCCGGGAATACCGGATTACAACTTACTCTTGTAGATATAAAACCAGACAACGTCTTCATCAATTGGCAGGATCGCAATGGCAAGATAATCGTCGACAAAGTTCAACTCGGAAATCTGGAAGATGCAGCTCATATCCCCCCAGGATGCGATATGGTCGGGAAACAAGCCGGCAACTGGATGTGGAGGAGTCCCGAAGCCCACGCAAGAGGACCTGTCAACAAACCTTCAGATGTGTTCTCATTTGCTCTTGTTGTAAGTCCCACATTCGGAATTTCCTAAGCGCAGCTGGTAACTGGTCATCAAGTGCATCTGTGCCGTTCATAAGCGCATCATTTTTGCAGTTCGGGAAGATGAGTTAGAGGAGGGCGTTGATCCCATCGCTGTCGTAATCGAGCGCCAGATCTCTTACTTCGCTGATGAAGACGGGCTCAATGGATTCTTGAAGCATCTTGGTGATAATCCATGGGTTCGCGTTTTCGAAGTCACTTGGGATGGATTGAACCAGAAGACCCCTCGTCAGTCGTTCGTACTCTGGAATGGTGTTGATGATGACTTCAAAAGTCTTGTATGTGCCATGGCTCGTTTTGATCCGGGGGAAAGGATCACGGCGCGTCAGGCGTTGGAGCATAAATGGTTTGAGGGCGTTTGATTGGGATGAGTCAATATTCAATTAACTACCTAATTTCTACGTGTACTGGCGTGATGTTTAGGAACATATATTGCTACACAGCCTGGCCATGATTGAAATGAACCAAGTATTCACGAGGCAAAGGAACTACGATATGTATCTCTTTCAGTTGGATAGAAAAATTCATTTCATCTATTTATTTCAAAGCGTAAAAGTAAATGACACCCCATCAATATGAAAGTAAAAAATCAGGACTTCAGCCATGTTATTTAGAGTGGAAAGATTAAGCTCAATCAAATATGAAAAAATAAGGAAAACCCGCATTTCCATCGCTGACAACATTAAATGCGCTCCAGAAAACAAAATTTGCAAAGACACCCCAAAATCCCGCCTTTTTACTTCATAAATTCCAGCTCCATGTCCCGAGGCAGGTAGTGTCCCTGGGGCTGCTGGCCATTCCAGGTCTGCATGTTCTGCAGAGCGCGCTCATGCTCGAGTGAGGGGAACATCTGTTGAGGGTGCTGGTATTGAGGCGAGTGGTCGCTAGGAGGAGTTTGCATCATGGGTGGAGCGCCGCGAGCCATCTGAGCGCTGTTATAAAGGGTAAAGTCGTTACCGGCCTGGGCTTGGAGTCCATATTCGTAGCGCTCAGAAAGAGTGTCGCCGACGTTACAAGAGTCCGGTGAATATAACATGGCGTTGCCCTGCGCACCGGGGGAGAGGCCGGTGGGCTTCCCAGAGGCATCGTAGGAACAGTGACTGAGGTTCATTGGTTCGTAGTCATTCGAATAACCCTTCATGGCCTCAAGGGCATGAGCCTGAGGAAGCTGTGCAGCCATCGCAGTGTAGTCCTCGTTGGTTGGATAGTCCAGATTGCTCCAATCCAGGTCGAAGTTGATGCTGTCCGTGCCGGTGAGCGGGGATCCGTCAAAGGACACAGGTCCCATCAAGTCGGGAACCGATTCGGCAGATGGAATAGACATGGAGTTCATGGACTGGCGGTGCATCTCCAGGGCTGGAATCAAGCCGTTCGGGTCACCCGCTTCAAATTGACTCTGGAAGCCGCTCAGATTCACCGATGTTGGGAACGAGTTAACGTCGGTCATCAAATAGGGTGATGCTTCTCCGAATAGAGGGAAATCCTCCCCATGGGCAAGCGCAGGAGGGTCAGCGAAGTTGAACTGGGGATTCTCAGGCCAGTTGTAGGCCTGGTCGCTAGGTGAAGGACTGGGACCAGGGATTGGCGATGCGAAGTCGGTTGCCTTCGAAGCAGGAGTAGACACACTGGGAGTCTGAGGTGTGGCCTGGACAGAAGAGCCTCGCTTGCTGCCATTGCGTCCGTTGTTCTTGGAGCGAACGTAAACCCAACCATGAGATTTTTCCATGTGCTGCTTGCAGTTGCTGGCACGTTTGGAAGCATAGGGGCACTTGTGGAATTGACACTTGTAGAGAGTGGGCTTTTCCGAATGCCTATCGTTCATGTGACGATCACGTTCTTTCTCGGTGGGCCAACCTTTAGTGTGGTAGTTGCAGTCAGAGTGCTCGCACTTCCAAGGGCGAGTGTGTGTCTTCTCGTGTTTCCTATGAATGGGTTAGCAATTGAATTCCGACACTTCGATTCAACAGGACAACTTACGTCAAGTCGCAGGGGCGCTTAAAGACCTTGTCGCAGTCGGAGCATTTTTGATTGATGTTCATGGGAGGGGCATCCTTCTTGCGGCGCGCCATAGAGCGCTCAACGCCCTCATCGATTGCATCGTCGAGGGTGATAGTACGCTTGGCAGTACTAGAAACATCCGCCTCGTAGGGCTTTCCAGTGGCCAGAGAGATTTGCTTTCCGTCTTGCGTAATTACAAGTTCGGCAGACTTCCCATTCTGGGATAGACCGCCTGCCAGAGTAGCCTTCGGGATGCTATTTTGAATTAGCTAGGCTCTGTTGTCCAAATCGAATGGAATATCACATACATAGAAGGGGTGGACTCCTTGTTAGTCTCGGAGTCCTGAGTCGCCTGGACTCGCTCGCGTTCAGCGCGAATCATTGCTGCGTATCGTCGGACCTGCGAAACAAGGTCAAGGAAGTATCCGTTAGTATAAGGTCGATCGGCTGGTAGTCGTTGATCACGATCGTTGAGGTGCGACGCCGAAGTATGTAAGCATTGGATTGTAAATTCGCAGAAGTTGAGGTAAGAATTCCGAGAAGTGGCGGAGTTCTTTGAAGTATAAGAAAAAAAAATAAGCATAACTAGAACTCCATAAACCCATTGAAGAGAACAATGTATTGACTTACCGGCGCCAACCACAATAGGGTTTTCTCGAGGTCGCGCAAGCAAACAATCTGTTTATTGATAATGCGCTGGGGGACACTTCGGGCCAATGCGTGGAATGGTTTCAAACGGGGCTCTTTCAGAATAGGGACAAGCACAAAACGTTCAATCTGTTTGCAGGCGGCGGGTCCTAATTGACGTTTTGGCGATGAACCAATATCGAAAGCCGAAATAGAGCTTGTGATGGCAGATTGATTGTCATGAATACCATCATTCACTATTCATTGTTAGTACTCAAATAGGAAACAATAGGGAACAAAGGGCAACAATGAATTCCCGGGGCATGTGACACCCACCTTTATTTTCAGAATCAGCGAGCCCCTCTTCGCTACTGACAGAAGTTCCTAGTCCACTGTCGGACTCGTGGCTATGCTGTTGACGGGACTTTTTCTCGTCTAGTGGGATGGGAATGCTGCGGCCCTCTTCTTTTAAGGAGCGCGGGGAGCCAGACATAGACTCGGAGTTACTGCGCACTAACCCACTCTCTATCGTACTTTCACCAGCGTCCGAGCTCTGGTCTTCGGTGGGTTCCAGAGTCAGCCGGCCTAGGATGGAAGTCATGCGCTCTTCGGCAACAGCGATAGATTCTAACGAGGTGGCCGAGCGATGAGGTAGGGAGCGGAAGTTCAAGACAGGGTCGCGATCGCTGGATGGAGGAGAAGTAGGGGAATGGAAAGTCTCTCCTTTCTTCAGGGGCATTTTAGAGCTGGGCGAGTCGCTGGGAAGAGCGCTGTTTAAGACCGGCCGAGGGCGCCGGGGGGCCCCCCGCGGGGGGGGCGGGGTAAAAAAAGGAAATTTGGGGGGTGTGAGTTGGGGCCGGAAGTAGTTTTGATAGTCGGGTCGGGGGAGCTCCAGGGGGGTACGGGGGGTGGG